>NC_036460.1:23424750-23737416 GCF_002775205.1 Xiphophorus maculatus
AAACAGGGGCAAGTTAATGTCTGTGTGAATGGGGGCTGTTGGTTGTTTCAAGGTTCTTCCTGTAACCAAATCAGAGCAGCGACAGACTAATGAAGCTAAATGATGATGAGGCCTCGGGAAAAAAAATAACTGGCTTCTGTAAGAGAGAGGAGAGAAAATCTATCAGACAACTAAGGGAATATTTGCAGCTGTCTTCCTGAAGTTTTACATTTCCAAAACATGATTTGAAGCAACAAGAAGCTGGTGTCTTCAGTTAATAAAGTAGGGTCATGTAATGATTTTCATGTGATGGGTTTATTGATCTCCTAAAGGAGACCTCCTCAAAAGGTCAATCTGGGAGGTCAGGGTTAACCACTTCCACTTCCTTGAAGTGCTCCTTCAGCATGTCTGCAGCAACTCCAGCTCTGAGGAATGCGCAACAGCTTTGACATTAACAGATGTAAGCTCTCAATCAGCAGCACACTGTCCAGACTTCCAGCCAAGCAACAGAATTAAGAGATCCTCTATCTATTGAAAATGACTGGATAAGCAAAGGTCAAATGAGGAGCAAGTCCAAATCAAAAAAATTCCTAAAGCACATTCCACAGTGGGCTTCACTTAAACAGATTATTTCATCAGTGCGGGGACAGAACTGAGCCAAACTACAGCATTTAAGGCTGAGAAGAAACCTGGCAACATTCACTAATTAAAACTAAAAGAAGACTCAAACTAAGAAACTAAGCCATTTCTTCAGTCCAGACAAAAATCTTGCTAAACAACTGTACTACTACAGAAATCACAGAACAGGACCCCCACATCAGTGACACTGAACTTCTGATGAACTTCATAAAAAATGTATGACACCACAGATATTTACTAAAGTATAAATGCCTTTTTTATATTTTCTCACATTACAACCACAAACCCTTAACTAAGTTTACTAGAGGTTTTCAGGACAGCATAAAGCAACTTACAACTATTACGAGGTAGAACATAATTTGCATTTCTTAAAGACAAAAGCAAAGATCTATGAAAATGTGGTCTCCATTTACTTTTAGCATCGCTGCTAATTAGTCATTACTGATTATGGAATCAATTTATGCCCTAATTACAGCTGCAGGTGTTTTTTGGGGAACATCTCTACCAACTTTCAACAACATGCAGATCACGGGTCTCCAATAATATACATGGAAATGTGTGGTTCTGATGTAATAAAATTTTAAAAAGTCTAAAAAGGGTGTGAACATTATTGCAAGCAACTCCAATAAGAACAACTGAACTTTATTATGACGCCTACAATAAATAAGCGAGTGCAAAAACATACCAAGAACACCCAAGCATGTTTTTGTTTATTTAATTACCATCTTCTGGTGTATTCTGTTAATTTTAATGTTGAGCTGTAGTTAAGACATTAACGGGCGAGTTCATGCATCCCCTGAGGTTAAAAACACACCCTCTTTTAAAACATTAAGCAGCATCTTGAGAGCCATCTTCATCAGTTTAGCTTTTAGCACTAATGAGAAGTGACAGTGGTGTCCTCTATTTTTTTTTGGCAACCTCCTCAATGCGACACATCAACAATAGCAAGGGAGTACAGGGTCAAGGGGTGTGTATGTATGGTGAGGTTACAGTGCAGTCAAACAAAGAGAGCCTATGACACAAATCCAACCAGTCTTTCTCTCCCTCTGTGTCTCTTTTTTCACTGGGCCTCTCACTGTTTGATTCTTCCCCCTGTGAATGGTGCCATTGAAAGAAGAGGCCATTAGGACCTTATTCTATAAAGACTTTGTGAGCTCCCAAAGGAACACACCAACTCTCACAGATGAGCCCGACCGCTGCAGATCATTTTTCATTTGCTCCTTGTCTCTGCGGAATTAAAGGCTCTCGCTCACTCAGGGGGAGCGTGGTTTGCAAAGAGGGACGAGAACGTCGATGCAAATCAAAACAGTGACAGCGAGAGGCACAGTGACGAGAGATGCCTTGCCTGTTGTCTGATGCATGGCTCTGACAATGTAAACTGGAGCTGACTCCACCCAGCATTGGTGTGGCGAGATGGCCTAAATACGGTCAGCTGGAAAGATAGTGGTCAGATAGAGATAATGGTGCCTGCCGGTTCCTCTGATGCTCCTGAAAGGATGGGCTCCTTCGGGGATTTCAAGACAAACAATTTGTACTGTAATGAGATTTGTACCAGAGTGAATGGTTGGGTCAAACAATAAATAAATAAATAAAATAAAAAATAAGTGTGGGAATGGCTTGCTCTTTTGTTGGTGTAATGCAGTAAAAGTGCTTACTTGAAATCTAATTTGACTTGGATTAAATATAGCCTTCTCTAAATAAAATCATGAACAGGTGTGGTTCACTTTTATTTCCCTTTATATGTAAAAATACTTGCCCAGTTTATCAGTAGAAAACAAATAAAATCATGAATATTTTAAATAATTTTCAAGCACTGTGGGTTTATTGTGCGCTCGCAACATCTATTTCTGCAACCTTATCCCTCTCATCCATCTATTCAGAGGTATATACACCTGGCTCTGGATATATTTAGATGCTGACATATTTCTTGGAAGCTGAGCTCGTTACAAAATATATATTCTTGCCATGTGTTTTGTAAGATAAAACAAAATCAGATTTTCTTTTGAATTCCCAATATTTGTACACAAGCAGACTAGTCTGTTGGCACCCTTGGCAGAGAAATGTGCTCTTTTATTCCGGTACTATAATCTTTCAAGAAACAAAGCATTATAAAATCATAGGTTACTTTTTATTCTTTAGAGTGATCAGAGTTTTCAGAAATTTCTAATACATGACTTCCTAATTCTATGTGGTATAAATATTTACTAAAGCCTTAGTCAATCTTTCCAATGCAATATTATATATGCAGGCCTAAACACAACCTGTTGGGCTCTGGCAGAAAGCTGAAAATGGAACGTCATTGGTTCAATCAACAGGATATTGATCCCTATTAACACAGAAACGATTCTCCAGATACAGAAATAAGTCTTCTTCTATGTATGGAGAACATAATAATTTTTTTAAAAACTGTGAGGTGAGCTGAAGAAAAGAGAAGAGAGGAACCAGGACTCTGGACCAAGAGAGTCTACAAAAAACGATGGTGAAATATTCCTCTGTGTGTTTGCTTTGAGTGTTTTAAATGTTATACAACAAACTGTCAGTATGTGGGCATGCTGTGGTGGCGTAGGGGTTAGCGCGACCCATATTTGGAGGCCTTGAGTCCTCGACGCGGCCGTCCCGGGTTCGACTCCCAGACCCGACGATATTTGCCGCCTGTCTTCCCCCCTCTCCTTCCTCTTCCCCATTTCCTGTCAGCCTACTGTCATATAAGGGACACTAGAGCCCACAAAAGACCCCCTGGAGGGGTAAAAAAAAAAACTGTCGGTATTTGCTGGAGTTTGGAAACAAACGACGATAGTTTCACTACTAAATGAATGCACTAAAAGTTAAGGCTGAAATTCCTTTTTTTTTTTTGGTGTAAGAATATGCTACTGTAATAAAACATAATTTTGTCTGAAACAAGCACCGATGACTTCTTAATCTCTTCAGAAATTGAGAAAACAATTTTATAAAATGCTTTTTTAACGTGAAGTTATTCCTGTTTTCTTGGGCATAAATGAACAGCGATAGAAATACTCAAAAATACTGAATCCTGAGTTGAATCATTCAACTCTACCTACAGTCTAAAGATGAATTCAAAACTTCCCTTTACCAAATACAAAAATATGATAAAAACAACTTGTCCAATGTCTTCACATCAAAGTTACTCTGAAGTTCCCCCAGGCATGTTTAGGCAAATAAAAAAGTCCAAACCTATTTTTTTTAAAACACTGTGCACTGAGCTGAATTCAATGCCTTTTTAACAGCACAGTTATTTTACATAAAGGCACATTCTCTGTCCTCTAAATGTCAGACAGCCAGAAAACAAGTTAAAAACATTTGAGGTAATGAAATAAATTACCAGAGCAGAAACTGAGAAATTTGTGTTACAGCAGGAAAAAATGACTTTATAACTGTCAATGTTAAGAATTACAAAGTCAAGCAGTTGCAGTCAATTCTTGCTGCATTACACTAACAGCAACAACGCAAATGACAGCAATTCTGGACAGCTGCAGCAAAACTGGACTAACATTGAGAAATCCTGACATTTAAAGATCAGTTTCCTGTCCTTATCCAACCCCTCACTGCATTAACATGAGGGTCCATGCCAACCCCACCATTTCCTGCAGCGGTCCTGACCCAGACCCTCTCAAATCTCCACAGTAAGAGGAGACCTAGGCAGCAGAACAGCAACAGCAGAAGGCCAAGAGCTGCTACAGTGAATTAAAAACACATCCACCACTCCCTGACTCCTCCCTTTTCCGCCCAGTTTTCTCAAGAAAGGCCAAAAAGCAGTGAACTCCTGGTAAAGCCTCAACATCGGGTTCCACAGCGCTGAACATTTCACAGCAGCAATCTCTGGACCCTTATAAGACAGGCATGTGGATTAACCCGATAAGGCAGACAATGATTAACAGTTTCATGCGTAATTATTTCTGTGAACCACAAGATTACAGATAAAAACGCTCAAAGCTCAAAAGACTCACAGTTCGGCAAAGACATATTTCACTAAATACAAATTCAGAGTCACTTCTCTCACTGCAGAGTCTTTTCACTATGTCTGTGGTTAGCTTGGTGAGAGATTTTTGGGCGTTTGGCCATAGACAGCCATTCAGAGAAGGTAGGGGAGTGGCAGACTTGGAAATGTTTAACAGGAAGCACAACCGGGGAACATGGAAAGCGCTGGGAGGAGGAATGCGTGGGGGGAACCCCTAAATATGATGCTCCATGTTTAACAACAGTATGTAAAGTGGCGACTGCATGAAAACTGACGCAGTTCCTGAATGGCTTGGAACAAATTTCAAGGAAGAGCTGAGAGAGGGACAAATTAAGTAAAAACAAAACCATGGTATAGTTAAGAAATATCAGTATTTAATAATCAGTTTAGCAAAGTTAAAATTGTTTGGAAGATTTACCCATTAGAAATTACATTTTGGAAGATTATACAGCATACAGCAGTCTCAGCTGGAAAGGTTGCTAGCTAATGACACTGCTATGCAAACTGAAGAGGATCATCTTTTAAGGCACAAACACTGCCATTAAGTGGATTCATTTAATTGAAATTGATTGAATTAATTTGAGTAAAAAAAAAACATTCAAGTCAAAGCTAGGATGTACCTAAAAATGCTATCTAGGTTCTCATCCCATTGGCCTTTATTACAATGTTCATCTTTTGCTGTAATAAATGGAGAGGCATTATGTAAAATCAACGTTTTTCAGCTTTACCATCATGTTATGTTATTCCCTCATTAAAACATAGCTGGAGTGTTGCATTGATTATTTCATGCATGTTTGAGAAATCATTTTATCCCCCCCTTCACTAGTCAGCAGCAATTAGCAAACACCTTGTGAAACTGTGCATCAGCTGAACTCATTATATAAGCTACTTTCCAGTGCAACGCTGGTAAAAATATAAACACTTTAATAGAGTGATGTTGTGATGACTTCCTGAAGGCGAAGTTTCAGGAAGAACAGGAGGTTTTAAAGAGACAGAGGCCCAATTTCAAGACATCAAATTACAAAGTCAAATTTCTCTCAAGTCATATTTCATATGTGTAGCATTTTTATAACAACTGAAGGTAACAGTTACTTGATTGAGCTATAAAATGGAGGCATGTGCCTGGAAAATATATAATACTGACCCTTTAACAGCCAAGAGAGAGTCAAACTGGTTCAACTCCTGTTAACCTTCAAACCATTCCTTCATGCTGTTTACTTTATGACGCTGCATCTATCTGCTAGTCTTAAGGTACAGCGTGTCAACACTTTCAGTCAAACCACACAACATCCCAAACAAAGCAAAAGCACACATCAGCTGGATCTACTGGCATAACAGGTAACACAACTTTATTGCTCAAGCATAAACAACACAAACAAGACTCTAAGCAACAACAACAGAGTTTCGCTGGAGAATGAGTCACTGCACACCTCTACGACCAGGGAGTAGCTATTTGTTTTATGGCACTCAAACCATGAAACTGCTGGCATAAATACAAATGATGGCAGTGAAACACTTGATACAAACTGAAACTGCAGGATGTTTGCGTGTATAAATATTTCAAGGTAATTCAAGTGGTATTGATCCGCAATACAAGTAAAACCTGCCAACAGATGAGCAACGGTAGCTAAATAAGCTCAAACTGGTTCTGAAAGAAACCAAAACTACAGACCAGTAAGGATGCACCTTTCCAACATAAAAATAATATTTAAGATTATATCAAGATGCAGTTACAGAAAACCAAAGATGTTTATATAATAAAAGCTGTAATCAAATTTACCAAATTTTGTGTACGCTGAAAGAGAAAACTCAGCTGTAATGGTATTATTAAAGATATTGTTCAAACACTTTTCCCTATTTACCAACTCATCTCCTGGAAACAGATGAACAGTTTATTCATCTGCACAAATATCAAACCTCAAACACAACTTATTCCATAACAATATGGTGTAACAAAACAAGAACATATAATGAACCAAGGAACTCCTTTTCTTACAATGTAATTCCTTTTATTGTTGGCATAGCAACAACTCCTCTAACTTCACCTGCGCTATCTTATCAAAGGAAAATATAAACTTTCATATCTACTAAGTGACTAATGCTCTCTGCCAACAGTTCCCTGCTCATTGTGGGCACCATATTCTCCTCTCTGCTGCACTGTGGACATGTTTGTTCAAGGCTGTGACAGAGCATGTTTCTAGACAATATGCATGGGCGGACTAATTAAGATTTCAAACCGTTTATCTTACTGCTCCTCGAACTTAAAATTCTTTTAAAGAGAAGCACGTCAAAGTGACGTAGCTACAAGAGTTTTCTCTGGATGTTACCCCTCCCCCACATGTTGCTGTGAACTGCCAGAAATGTTACTCAAGCTCACAATAAAGATCAATTTGACTGGAAGTATTTTCAGGCAAAAAATGAACCCTCTCTGTCACTCTTGATAAAGGTGGTGCTAAATTTAGTGATGCACAGATATGAAAATTTGGGCTGTATCTGATATTAAGACTGCTGTTATAACCAATATTTTCCAATGTCATATATATTTTCCTAAACTTTCAATACTGTAAAACCACCTATACTTCTTCTCTGCTTCAGTTAAATACCCAATAATCTTGTGCTGCATCACTATCACTGTCTAATGGCCACCACCAATGTTAATGTTCATATATTATGCACACAGTGAATATATAAATTGACTTACAAGCTGCTGAGTTAAAATTCAGTTTATCTTTTGCACATTTATTTTAAATAATTGTGTATTACCATGATACAGGGATGATGTGGATTTTTTTTTTTTTAATTTAAGGTACTGTGAAAATCTCATTCTGTGCCATGCCAAACAAATAGTGTGAAAAAGGTGAAAAAGAAGCCAAATGGGCTGAAACCAAGCCTGCAATACATTTTTAGTATTAACATTTCCAATGGTCTCTCACTGTGTTGATCTGTTTTTCAGTAAACTTTTGGACTGGCGATTCTCACCCACGCGGAAGTGAACTTTTAAAGGGTGGGAAATGTTAGTAGACCACATTGGCTGCTTTTAAAGCTCTCAGTAGGCTCTGGTTAAAAAGACAAGAAAAAGGCTCTGTGTGTGCCACATGTGTTGCAGAATCCCAGACTGTTTAACCTCCAATCCACGCAGCTCATTAGTATCTCAGTTGACTTAATCTTCTCTCTTCTTTTTTCTTAAATCCAGCCCTTTTTACATTTTTGGGTGTAAATCAGTCCACTTTCACTACTTGTACTTTCCCCCTCCATCATCTGTTTTTCCCTAGCTGATGGATAGAGCAGGGAAAGGTGACAAACCCCACAGAGCATTAAGTTCATCTCTTTACTAACACTGTCAACAGTAGGTCACAAGGTAAATGTTGAGCTAAAGAAACTCACACATAAGACCAGATTCTGTACATTTAAGTCTCTAATAAAGCTCCTGCTACACCCATCCTGTCCTGTGGCTTTGTACTGATGCTCTTCTAAACAATATTGCAGAGAACATGGGGGAGCGAGTGATGATCATACTTAGTGATCAGCTGTAGGTTTTACTCTGGAGCTGGGAAAGGAGAGAAAACGTTTGTTTGTGCAGCTTTTGTTCCTCATTTTTCTCTTGAGCGATTTGACTGTTTTCCTTGCCAGTGGCTATACACTAGCAGAGTCAAATATTGACTGAGTGCTGGCTTTGGCGCGTCCACTGTGCTCCATTGACTTAAGCTGAAATCGCTGAAATACATGAACCAAAACCGACCTATTTCAGATGTTTACTTGTGCTACAGTGAAAAACCCAGGAGGTAAAGAGTCTGTTCCAGGTGAAACAGTTCCATATTTCCTTGGAAAGGTGATCATTGTGGCCGAAAAGGAGGAAGTTTAAAGCAGTGATTAAGACAGTGACCAGTCCAAACATGGTGCAATTTACTGATAAGCTGCATGCATACGTTTCTAAACTGACACCGGCAGGAATAGAAACTGCAATCTAGAGCCGTTTCCAGTTTCCGTGAGGAGTATCAGTTGAAGTCAGGAGAAGCACAGAGATACGAGAAACTATTTGGAAACTACCTTTTACAACATGTCAGGACATGTCTGTGGTTCATTCAGGCTGTAAGAGAGCAAGAATTTCATTGGATAACAAGAAGGGAAACATATTTCAGCAAAGTCTTCTGCTTTATCTTGGAGCTATCAAACTGGGTTTGGTCCAGTTTGATATTTCCAAGGTAGGAGTAAAAAAAAAAATCCCCCTGTTTTAAAATCTTCTTTAATCTAAAGATGTTTTCAAGACCAACGATAAAATTTGGTTGAGGACAGTAACACAACAAGAAAATGGGTTTTTATTAGGGCTGGGCAATGTGGCTTAACAACGTTTCATATCAGTCAATATTAATAAGCACAGATGATGTTTTTGTTTTAAATATCTGAAATCCTGCCAAACTGGTTAATGAACCTTTCCAGGTACATCCCCAATTTCACACTTATTATTTGTGTCTTTAGTTTAAAGCAAAAAATAAAAAATAAATAACTAATGACCGCTTAAGAGGAGAAAGGTAGAAAGGTTTGAATGCTATTCTTTATTTTCTACTGTGAATGTTCCAAAAGAAAAAACGTAAATGGTGCAAAAGCAATCTCAGCAGCTCAAAGCTTCACCAAAAGGAAAAATTGTAAATCAGCTGTTCAATTCTGATTGGTGCACTTGGGACATCATAGATTCACATGACGAATATCTAAGGGCTAAACATTTATAGCTACAAGAATAAAATATATTTCACTTTGCTACATAATGATGAATTGTAAAAATCCATATTTCTTTGCCAGGTAAATACTTTCCAGAATCCTCTACGGGTCTGTTAGAGGACATGTGCTCACAGATCACAATAAGCTGTCACACTGACAGCTGCATAAATCACTCTTTAGGAACACATCCTATGTTCCCTCATTCAATAAAACTAATTTTCTTTTAGTGTCAAGCCATCACTTTGAATATTGAACATCTCCTTCAGGGAGCTTTCAGCTCATTCATTCATCTTCACACTGAGAACTGTCAAGAAAACAAACACAGTGTATTGCTAAAGATCAATTAGGGGACTGGTTAATTGACATCTGAACAGAGAAACCATCTTAATGTCTCTTGGAGCCCAGATGGTTAAATGCTTGTCTGCATGGTCCCTCTCTCCACCACATTGACCTGTGCTAGACCATCTGTTTAACCAACCAAATAGGCCAAGCCCTCCCTTAAAGCCACAGAATGAGGCTCAGCTTGCATATGCTCCTTCAATGTGCTTTTTTTTTTGGACTCAAACAGTAGTTACACTAACATTTTGAAGAAAAAATTTAAACATTAAGACAGAAAACATGCTGCTAAAATCATCCAACATACTGGTATGACACTTATAACATCCATTTATTTTTATTTTCATAGACAGGTTTATGCAAAACCATAGAATAAATTTCGCCTAAATTGCTAAAGCACATTTTTATGTGGTTATTGAGCAAAGCATATTACTTTTTTTGCTGCTCTTTGAAGACTCTACTAAAAGATAAGACTCATACACTGCAGAGTAACGCCAGCAGTTTAATAAGCTGATATTACCTGGTTAATTGGTTCAGCGCTCTGAAATTTTGTGGTGCCCTTTAGTCAAGACAAGTTTATTTTTTAGTACATTTCAGCACTGAGGCATTTAGTGCTTTACATGGTAGATAACACAATAAACAGATATGTTGGCAGTGCCACTCATTACATTTTGTCAAATGTTATCAAGAGCAATCATCATTAAATATACATCGAATAATTAATGTTCCAGTTATTACTAAACAGGTGGGGTTTTAAAAGAACTCACTGTTTCAGCATCTTTGCAGTTTTCTGGAATTTTGTGCCAGATTTGTGGTGAATACAAACTCAGTGATGCTTCAGCAGCTTTAGGCTTTCCTGTAAACTTTAGTAGCCTGCTTTTATCCAGCTGGGTGGCAGTCCACAGCAACAGGTGTGGGAGTGGTCATGTTTTAATCTCCATAAACCCATAAAAACCCAGTCACCTTAGCACCTTTCTAGGATCTCTTTAAAAAAATACTTTAATTGTAAAAATGGTATAATAGAAAGATATTAGTGACTTTGAAGTTAACTTTTTATAGCAAGGGTATACATTGATGCCAATTCTTGACAAAGCCTGTGAGATGGTATGAGTGAAACAAGTATTAGTAGCTTATTTCCCTTTGATGCAATAGATACAAGAATGATTGAGCCCAAGACATGCAATTTAAAAACTGCTTAACTGATGGATCAAAATCAAAAGACTTCATTTTTGTCAACATTTATCTGATTAGCTGTATAAATAAAGCCCACTTTGTTGTCTCTTTCACACAGATCACTCTAGACAGCTCTCCTTTTCAGAGCTAGCCTCTGTCTTTGTTTATTATAAATCTTCTAAGAGACACATGGGAATTACCCAGAGCACTAGTGTGAGATTAGGACAGTCATCAGGAGATGAAGGAGGGAAGGAAATGCGACTGGATGGCCTGAATAAAGATCAGATGGAGAGATGGCCGATATTAGGTGGACACAGAGAAAGGACTGTTTTAGTAAGAAAGGAACTAAAGCAAGTACTGGGTTGCAAATGATGAAGCATGACTGACCCTGATTCTCTCTGTGCTTGAAGAAACGAGGAAGCGGGTGGTGGGTGAAGGGGGTTCTAGACGTAAACCTACAATGACAGAGCCACTGCTGCTCCAATGACGCTCCCTCACCACTGAATCAGTCTTCATTTGTTGCTCCCCCCAACCAAATCCATCTGAGGTCGTCACTTTGCACTTCCGCTCACATCGAAAACTTCCCAAAATGTCTGGTATCTTGCAAATACAATATAATAATGAATAAACATAGTAGCATGTAATAAAATGAAGAAGGCTTTTTTTTTTTTGCATAATTTGGCTTCATTGAAACTCAGTTTTACATATTACTGTGCAACTCCTACATGGATGAACAAACCGAGAGAGAAGCTTCTACATGAAGAATTTAAAGAACGTGGTCTCATGAGTCCATTTTATTAAGAACAAGAGTCTAGCATAGTGTGGTGGTAATGACGGTGGGGGGGCTGGGCACATTATGCAGGCCACTGCCTGGGAGAGGATGAACAAGCCAAAGCACAAACTAGAGTGTAGTCAGACCTCTGGGGGCAGAGGCCGGCCCTGCTAAAGCTGGTCTGGAGGGGGCAAATAAACATGCCTGCCTGTCGGCTCACTTCAAACCCCAGCAGGGTGTACTTCACCACCGTGTTTATGACCAAGAAGCTCCCTCAAAAACTCAATGAAAGATGGACTTATCCTCGTTCGCATACTCCCACTCATGGGGCCAAAAAAGATCCAGCGAAAGCAAATAATCATAAATTGTTAGGGGAAAATAAAAGCTCACGCGGAAAACATTTCTAGGCATTAAGACGAGGAGCAGCTGCAAGCAAACTATCAGCCCTCTCTGGGAAGAGGATTTAAAGCACTAAGCTTACCGTTTTGGCAGAAGACCCTGCAATGGTGTGCTAAGTGGGTTAAAGCGCACCCCAAGTCTCATAATCGCTCCGGCCTCCCCCTCCTTTTTTTTTACCCCTTCTCCCACCGTCTGCCAACAACCGCCGAGGGGAGCAATTCAAAGTCCTGCAGAATACTTAAGATGCTGAGGTAGAGGGAGCTGCAGATTAAAACAGAAAAAAAAAAGAGGACCATCGTGTCAATATGACGCTTTTGTTGGGCAGAAACATGGATTAGTAATGTGGAGGACAATGGGTGGGTTTTCGCTGCCTGAGGGGTTGATTCCTACTTTTACATAGCCTGCTGTTCTTCCTTAACACCTTCTGTCATGTCTAGTGTTCTGCCCTTCCTCGAACCTTGCCACCCTCTCAACTTTTTGCCCTGAAATTTAATAGCATGGAACAAGAGTTAACACCTCCGGGATGCCATAAAAAAGACGAAAACAATACAACTACTGTCCACATCGGTTCCTTACCAAACGCCCGAAGACACAAACACCCCTGCATCTCACACAACGTCACCAGGCAGACACAGGGGTAACATGAGTCTGTGGTGAAACTGTAGTAGTGCAGCTCGGAGAAGCTAGCACTGTTCCGCGCTGCAGAGGGAGTGCAGACGATGTTTGCCTGCAGGACTTTGCAAACAGACTACAGTAGGTCTATTGAGACCCAGCTGAAACACAGAGAGGCAGAAACTAACACTGTGAGAAAGAGAGTACAAAGAATGCCAGCTAAAAGGGGGAGAGGGTTCAATAAATGGCAATCAGTTGCACAGGTATGTGCTTAAATGTGTACATAGACACCGTGTTGCAAATGAAAGCAGGCTCTTTGTGTAAAATCTTTTTCAATTGGCTACAAAAATGTCTAAAGAGCATAAAGCCTCTTGCTTTCTTAAAGTCACTCATTATGGTCTTTGTGTTGCTGAAGCATTGAATCCTAAATCATGGCTACTCCCTCTTGCCAGAGGGCTGATCCTTCTAAAGAGAGGAGTCTAAGATCAACAGCTTTTGTACAGGGGAGGAATCGGGTTCACTTTGAGCACTCCAGTTTAAAACGATTAGATTTCATCCAAGAAAATCTACTGACCTACTAACATATTTTGATTGGACATAAACACACGGCATACAGGAACCTGACAGGGAGATGCCAAACATAAATACGGGTGCTTGCACACCAGAGCAGTTTCATGGACTGTAAATGGATCAGGGTTTGTTTTCGACAATTATCTGCTTTGTTTGGGTTAGTGTTAAAGATTACCAGAACTCTGGTATGGAGCAAAGAAAAAAAAAAGTTTGGGCCCTGTGAAAATGTGAGATTGCTTGCAAACAACCGCTGGTGCGTTCAGTTTATTAGGCGATATATAAAAACTATCCCTGATATTCTGTTTTACAACTCACATGGGATGACTGAAATAAAAGCCACTTTCTGAAAACGCTTTCTGCCGTTTGTATTTTTATTTTAGGAAAGAAAGCAAGAAAAAAAAATTCAAATTGTAAATTGGATCAGGTGTGAAATTTTTTTTTGGACATTTCACCTAGCCCTTGTAGTACTTGTTTTTGGTACATTTTCAGCTGTAGCTCTTACATCTTATTAAAGGCTCATCATATTTGACTTGTTAGTCCTTGATCAAAGTCAATCAAGTTAAAACTGTCCGACTCTTATGTCCTTCCAACTGACTGGTGCACCTCTACGTCCATCCGACACAGGACTTAAACAAACAACAACAAAAACAAAAGGAAGAGATTGTTAACGTTGCACAAAAGTCAGCACGCAAATGCTTGCAAAGGAGAGGCAGGTGGTGAGTACAGGTGAGCAGAGTCTATTCAGAGGGAATTATAGAGAGGGGTTTGTCCTTCCTGAAATAGGATTACCTGAGAAAGGTGTGGCTCATGGTGGAAGAGTGTTTGCGTGTCCTTAAGCTGCACAAATGTACAACTGGCCAGGTTAAATGAAGGCAGGATCTTAATAAAGGTCTGTCAGACCTCAGACACGAATGGACCCATCTTATCGTCTGCAGTAATCTTTACCTTAGAAGACAGAAGAATCAAAAAGCAGAAGTGATTTTTTGTTTTTTTTATCAAAAGTGCATCCTGTCTTTCTCCATCATGGCCAAGCTAACCAAGCCATGAAGCAAACGTCCGACGTCCGGGTTGCTTGTACAACATAAGCAACCCGGACGTCATATTGTTTTGCATCTTTATGAGGCCCAGGTGACTGCAAAAATGCTGCCACATGTAATAGTGCGTTTGCAAAGAGCAGAGCACACAGAGGCCTGTTCTCACCTTTAACTCACAGACTTCTGAATACAGGGATCATTCAATTCACTCTGTGGAAACCAAAACACATAACAAGCACAAAATTCAGTGCATGTTTTGGGGATTTACAATAACAGACAAACAAAAATAAAGTGTGATTGTCAAGTGGAAGAAAGAGGATCCTGTCTTTTCAAGTTTTTTTTCTTAAAAAATGTGGCATGCATATGTATTCAGTCCTCTCAAACCAAAGTATTCAGCTAGAATTCCTTTGAGGTACGTCAACCAGTTAACATCTAGAAATAGGCTGCATAATACTCGAAAGTCACGTAATGGCGACAATCTTGATAAATATGAAAAGAAATTGGTTGGAATAAATCCTTTTTTTTTTTTACTTTACTTTTTTTTTCCAACTGTGGACACCGTAATCTACCATCTACTGCAGGGAAACTCCATCCAACGGACTCCCTAGATCAACTTGAAAAGATGCATTGGTCTACCAAGTTAAACCCCCTTTGTAATATATTGAAGTTTGTAGTTCTGTGACAAAAGTTCAAGGTGTACAAAATATTAGCAAGGCAACTGTAACTGTCACTAATGGGTGTAGATCTCCTGCCGAAGCAACTCATGATCAAACAAACGAGGCGAGGGGAAGTCGTACATGCCGACAGAGGTCTTCGCCCCTCAAAGCTATCTCAGGCATCTGGACGGAAAGCGGCATCTTTGAAGTGGAATCTGGCCAGTAAAAACAGCTGAGTGAACGATCTGTGTGATCCAGCAAATGGAACACCAACAGAAAGGCATTATCACCACATTGCTAAAATTGAGCTCCAGCTGAAAGAGCCACAGCAACACGGAGGGAGAGTGTGGCGGCCACGGCCCCAGCTCTTCACCTTGTTATCTGAAGTAATCAGAAAAGGGCAAAGTACAAATAAGACAAAACTTTATGTCTCCACCATTCATTTCCCTTTCTCCGTGTGTTTGGTTTAAGCTGCAGTGTGATTCCAGGGTGTGGTCCTGCATACACAGTGCTGCACATGTATTCACAGAGGCCCATTTGTTTTCCAGTCAGGCAGCTATATGGTCTGTAATGAAAAGATTTGACTAATGGCTTAATATTTAGAGCAGAAAAGTTGGACAAAAGGTAAAGGGAGGAGATGGGAGTGTTTAAAGGAATTTAGTCATGCAGGGAAATTTATGTAATCTCTTCTCATGATAAAGTCGCTGATTCTAAAAACATACAGGCATCATTTTTTGGTTTGTCATCTTAATTTTAAACAACAATGAAGAAAAAATACACATAATAGGTGTGGTGGAGATGGCTAAAGAACATAATCACAATATAAACGTTTCTTATCAGTCAATAGTGATCATTATCAATTTGTTTTTGGTTTTTTTTTTTAATATTTGGAATAATGCCAAACTGATGGCATGACTTTTCCTCTTATCCAGTTTTCACTCCATGCTATTTTTTATTCTTATTTTTAAACAGTTATGAGGCACAGTGGCGAAACCTTAAATTGCCACTGCGGACTTTACTCAACAGGTTGTTGCTAGGTAACCAATGAGCAAGTGAGTTAGTTGATGCCACTCACCTAGCTTAGCTGGCTGTGAGAAGTTGAATGGCTAAAGTCTTTGCTTGTACCACCCAGAATGCTGTGCAATTACAGATTGGAGTTTAGTGAATATTCAATATATCTAATACTCTATTAGACATACGTATATCAATAACAATATTATCTACTGATATTGATCACATGTGTATCGCTGCATATATTGTTACTGATTTATTGTCTAGCTAACCCCAAGTCAAAATATCCTGATGTATCAAAGGAGAAAATAGTTATAAGCAGGATGTGTTTTAATGGATGCAGCCATGTGTGATAGAGATGTTTTCAGTTGAGAGAAGCAGAGTTCATGTCTGGTTGTATAAGTACAAGTCTGGAACAGGGAGGAAGAGAGGTGTTGAGGGCACTCGCAGCAAAGTGGGTCAAGTCAGTTTCAGCGTTGGTTGATAACAGCGACCTTACAAACACATTCAGTCACCAGGTAGCTGATCCACAGGGACTAAATATTCTCAATCTCCATCCTCTCCTTTGTTTTTGTGCTTCGTCTCTGAATCCCATTCATTAAAGCAAGAAGAGATCATCCACACACTTCCTCTCCAGAGACAACCACGTTGATTTCCTCCACAGACTCACACATAGTGCAACCTCCCTCCATCTCCAAGGCTCTCAGCTCTCTCTTGGGGGGTGGTGCATCACAGCTTTCTAAATAGTTGCTCACTTTCTAATTTGCTTTTTTTTGGTCATCATTACTATTTTACACGTGAAGCCTCGCCTAACACAGGGAACGAGAGCTCTTTTAATCAGTGCTCAGCTGCAGAGGTCAATCAGGGAGGCTAGGGAGGAGGGAGAAAATGGCAGGATGAATTGAAGGAGGTGCTGGAGGAAATGGGAGAACATGAGCAGGCTTTCTTCTTCCAACAAACCTCCCTTTCAGCCCTTCCCTGTATATGCGCTCCTCTCCCTCGTCTCATTAGGCCGTTTCACTCCCTGTGAGTTATCAGCCCATCCGTCTCCCACGATGATAACAACCTCTAAGGTCTGAGAAGAAACACCCAAACCTCTGTCGCTTCCTTCTGCCCTCCTCTGCTCCTTGGCTGCCGCCTACAAACGGTTAACAAGCCACGCTGCATAAACGTTAGACAGAAAACATGTGGGGGGGGGAGCACAAACGGTTTATTGGGAAAAAAACTGCTGCTTCAGCAATTTGTTAACGCCAACAACTGATGCTGTAGACATCAGGCCCCTGAGACATATAGGAGCATTTAGCACTCACTGTGGACTGTGCAGCCACGTTTTACTGACCTCTTCAAGGTTTTTAACACCTTGGATCGCTTGATGTTGAAGTAAAACAGTCATTATTGCACTTTTAGACAGCTGGCTTGAAGATCAACTTTCCAACAAATCTCAGCATGTGAAAGCTATGCTCCACATGCATCTCTTTCTAAATAATAAAAAAAACTGAAATAAATAAATATATCTTCTGGACAAAATTATTGTAGCCATAATAACCTGCAATATATTATTGAACCAACAATAGGCGTAATTGTTGTTTTTCTGTATTAAGCCAAAGCAGTTATTACGTAAAGTCGTTGTTTGATTTGACAATTTAGTTATGATCTGTAAAATTCTTATGTTGTGGTTAGTGCTGGTTGGAGTTGTGTTAATTTAGCTCAGGGCGGTCTCTCACTAAATCTGTCATTGACAGATGAATAGTGTTTATCTTTTATTGAGTTAAACCGTATGCTGCTATTTATGCCAATTACTGTACTACTAATACAACAAGTACATATAATAAAACGGCACATTAAGGCAAACAATTTTCAGGCTGCTTGAGGTCAACAAAACGGCTTAAAACCATAAAAGGTATGACCATTCTGTTTGATGAAAATAACATTTACTTCTACATCCACTATATCCTTATGACCACCACTGTTGAGATTCATGCCTAAAATGATGATATTTTGTAAATTTAAGCAGATGTCAATTTCAGTCAAAAATTTTTTTAATATTATATTAAAAAAGGCATAAGTTGTTAAATGAAAAAAAATTTGAAGAATGTGCAAAATTTTTATCTGATTAATCATCGCAATAATCAATTGCTAAAATAATAATAGCTGCAGTTCTAGTTGATTGCTGTTGATTCACTTTCAAAACTTGAACAATGCAGCACAAAACAGCTGATAGGTGTACATGCTGGTAGGTATTCTAACAAAAGTCTATAACTTCATATTTTTTCTGAAGGCAAATTTACAACAATATTCATCAATCATTAGTTCAGCTGAGATCAGACAGCCATATTTACAGTATATAAAATAAAATAACACACCTAAAAACATTACATTGTGTGTGAATTGTGAGACAGTTATTTTTTGTTTTTAAGCATATGCACTGACTGACGGCACTTTTTAAATTCCGTTGTTCTTGTGACAATGACAATAAAGATTTATCTTATCTTATCTTAAACAGCTCAGCATTTGTTCTTTGTAAGAAATCCCCTTATGTTGCTCTCAGAACTTACCTACCATCTCCCCCGCTCTGTCTCACCCCAGCATCATAAACAAATTAGCATTCCAGACCATCTCTGACCAGGCCAGATCAAATGAACTCGTCTGGAAATAACCCGCTAAATAGCCACCCTCCAAATCTGATTTGGAAATGAGCACGGGAAGGAAAAAGAACACCACATATTTTGATACAGTACCATAATAAACTGGGGAGGAGGTATTTGTGGAATGACCACATGCTACACTCAATTAGCATTAAAACAATGCGCCTACAGTAAGCACTAATAACTTGACATTTTAAGACCGAGGGAAGCACTCAAGGGAGACCTTACATGAATGAACATCCAGTATGCTTGCAGGAATGCGTGCTGGCCCAAGCGTACATGTATCAAAATTAAGAAAATATTTACTTTTAATACACTAGAGGCTGGAACACGTAAATAATTTTTAGAGAGATGAACATGTTCGTAAGAGCAAGGGATCCTGTCGTAGGAGAAGAAAGTGAAAACATGTAAATCCATCCACAAGTTTTCCGCTGGTGTTACGCCCTTTACTTTCAACATGCTGATGAAGGCATGGTTCCTCACCGGAAACTACAATGAGCTCAGCAAGTATTTCAACAATGCATGGACAAAGAAAACCTTCAGGATCTCAGCTGCGCGCTGAAGACGAACTCTCTGACATTTTTCTGATCTTGAAAAGAGGGAGATTACTCATCTCCAGTGAGTTGGTCATTTGTCTTCGTGACAGATGTGGACAGCGGTGTAAGGCTGCTTCTTTCCCTGATGCTTAATGACTGACTGACTCACATCAACACTCATCTCCGACAAACACGCATACTATGGAACGCGCTCGCTTCCTGTCTGACAGCTTGACCTCTCCGGTGGTAGGCAGTGAGGGAAGCAATGAAAAATGCCAGCAAACTTGGTCAATTAGAAACACAGGCAGAAGCGTGAGCTACACTCACCGAAACCTTGCCGTTTTAAGAGTGTTTAGTGGGGTGAATAATTACAGTCTTATGTTTATTTAGTAATTTTCCCCTGAGATGATGGGCTTTTAAACTTTCCCACTCGCTACTTGTTTTGACTATTCATTTAGAACAAGTTTAATGTTTAATCATGTTTATTCCTAGCTGAGAGGCATTTACTTTTTTCGAGTCTTTAACTTGGTTTTATCTGTCCAGTACGATTGTCATGGTACTATAATTTCCAGTAAACACAGCTACATGGTATATCCTGCCCAAATTAAATAAAAAAATGACATTACTGCATTTATTAAAAGAATAAATACAAGTATCCCTACTGTTGTAAAAAATATATTTATTATTACAGTTTTAATGTTACTGAGTTAGATTTTATGCACAAACAAAATAAGCAGCTGCTAAAACTAGAAGTAATAGGGATAATCATTAAGTCTTTTAAAAATGTTGCCTCTATTAAAAACCTACATCATATTTATTCCATTTTAGCTTTATACATTTCAAAAAAGAAACAAAAGCGTGTCTGCCAAGATTGCAACCGTCAAGTAAGAAAGGAAACCAAAAGTTAGTACCAGTCAGGAAAGGCCAGATCAGTTCCTTAAACCTTTGAAATGTATAAAGCAAAGCTTAACTTGTTCTAAAACCCATCATTTTAAAAACCGTTAAATATATACCTTCATACCAGTAACTAGCCCACGCCTATTTGTAATTAGGCCTGTCACAATACGCAATAAATCAGTTAATTGTGTCATACATTCAAATGAGCTCAATAATTTCCATTTGCATGATATATCATATTCTCTTTTCTCTCTTTTTCTAACAAAACTGGATAACTAAATTCTTCAGTTTGGTCTCAACTAGTCCTTTTTTTAAAAAGACAATTTTGTTTACAGAGACTTCATAATTCATTTTATTTGTTGTTTTGTTTATTTTAGATATTTAGACTGTCTTCCAGTTCCATGTTAAAAGTTCAGTAGAATTTAAAGTTTATTGATCTTTGACAATTTCTGCATCATTTTGTCATTACCATTACATTACTTGAAAATGGTCTAAAAACAACAATATTCTAATTTATTGCAATAACTTCGGGGACAATTTATCGTCCAGTAAAATTTGTTATTGTGACAGGCCTATTTATAATTTATTAATATACAGGCAGAAAAACGGACAAGAGTTTTCTCCACCATTCTGAACACGCATACATTTGAACAATATTTAAAGTCTCAAAGTGTATATATACTACAGCATGTTATGCCTCCTGTGCATAACATGCCGTAGTATGATTTCTGATAAATACAAATCAGTCAGACACTTCCCTTTAGGGTCTTACTTGCATTTGGTTAGCGGTACGAGAGCGGAAAATAGCAGTAAACCCGACAGGTGAACTCGAGAAGTGTTTGTGATGGTCAAGCTCAGGCGTTAATGTGTGAAAGTGGGTTAATTTAATTCTTTCAATCCATAATAAACAGATGGAAACAGAATCAGCTGCTTCTTCATTCTGCCAGGAAGGATTTCCTGTTTGCAGAGCATTTCTCCCATGCTAGTGCATGATAGAGCTCTTTGTGGAAACACAACACCTGTTATTCCCATGAGTAAAATCTCAATTGGGGACAACTATGAAGCAGGTGTAACAACACACACTTCCTCTTAAACACTGTCAGACAAATCCTACAAGACCCAAAACAAGAAGGCTGTTTGAACGGAAACATAACCCAGAAAGGTGGCAGCTGTCTTTCTAAGAGCCATGAGCAAGGGATGCACATCTGAACATTTTATGGGAAAAAGTTTATTCACTGACGTAACAAAACTAAAGACTTAAATAATTTCAAGTATCCTAACCAATTGTTCCACACGATAACATAACAGTGTTTTATACAGAGGCACATATGGAAGAGAGTAGAATTAAAAAGGGTCCAAAACAATATCTAAGAATACTAGTGTAATTATATGTGTTGCACCAAGGCAAAACCAGGAACAAGTCACCAGAACAGAAACGGAGAAAAAAAAAAAAGATTTAAAATCATAGATTTTGAGAAAATTGTGATTTTCGTTTTCTTGCCAAATATAGTAGTTGAAGTATTGAAGAAACCATCCCATTGGTTTATCCAATAAGCTCCATGTTTGAAAGAAGCAAATGACTACTTCACATCGCCACCACATACGAAGACACTAAATTGAGAAGATCTGTAACTTTGACTGTAAAATCCTACAACAAAATGTTCCACTTGGGATACTGTTGTCCAGGCGCAAACTTTTTCCAGAGAACAAGACACAGATGGATTCTTTAGCAACAGAAAGGGAATGAGAACATGAGAACAATTAGACATCTTGAAGCCATTCTTACTTTGGAGACAACAATGTCCAATATAAAGATACTGGTGAAAAGAAAACACAAAGCAAAAAGCAAATAGAGTATAGATTTTGGTCAATTTCCCCTGGGTTAGGTGTGATTGGAGATCAGATGGTCAAAAGCTGATGTAAATCTTCTGTTTGTTAAGAGCATGAGTATTAAGAACTACCATCATTTTTGGTCTATAAATGAATCAACCTTTTTGAAGCATTTAGGAAACAAACAGTTCGCTTTCTTCGGTGGATATCAGCAAAGCTTCCACTAATAAAAACACCTAAACAGATCCCACTGCAGGCCTGGTGAAATCAGTTTACATACACCATGTTGTCAGGGCATTACTTTGTAGGCAAGTGTATGTCTAATCTTGTTAAAAGCTTAGCGCTAACTCTAGTAACACTGTTAAAGGGTGTGCGGATGGACGATGAGGCTTCTCTTCTCGATGTGTTCCTACCAGCACTGACCGCTGGTAGGAAACTGGCCAACCTGTGGCAAGGCAAAGCATCCTCAACATCTGTGTTTATCCTCTAGCTAAAACCAACAGGCTATATTTACTCCGGTCAAACATATCTAGCAGCACAGAGGAGCAGAGAGAAAGAAAGATGGAGTCTGGTTCTTAGCCTGTGCTGAGATAGAGAGACTCTATCAAACCAGCCTCTCTGATAGTCAAACCAGTTAAATACAATATTTTTTCAGGTGGCTACATGTAGGACTACAGGTCAGAAATTTCACTGTTTCCATAAGAGTAAGACTGTGATTGTAAACAACACCTTGAGAGAAACTGAGTGGACAGAAAAACAAGACAGGCTCAATTGACCGACTGGCTATCAAATGTTTTATACCTCAACAAAGCCCATAAAGCAGAGCTTAATTTCAGAGAGCATTGTGTGTCCCTCCGTTTCTGTAAATCTGACCTCTTGACATCATTAATACTGACTTATGAATAAGATTCTCAAGGGAAGGAAATTCATCAGAGTGAGAGGGAAGGGACTGCAACACCGATTATATAATGCCATTTCATCTTGTACACCTGCACTCTGTCTAACACATGGGCATGACACATATCTATAAAACTGAGTTAACTGCACACCAAGGAGCTGGTTTAACCACATTTCAAATATTCACAACAACACAGCGGCCACAATTTTAATAAAAGAAAACTTCACCAGGGTGCTTTATAGCCAGATTAGCCAGAATTCAGAAGTCCATACCTGCCAGGTAAAATTTTGATTCCCTGCAAAGAAACGTTTTATGCACATCTCCAATGAACCACAGTGTTATATAAACATGCACTGCCTTACATAATTACCAAATAAAATGTAGTTTTCTGTTCTCTCTGTACGGATGCTTGCTTTCGCCCACATGATTCGTCCTGGTACCCTCAAACTGCCTGGTTAGACAGACAAATGCTGTTAAAACAAAAGTAATATATTGTGATTTGCATATGCCTGGGGTCCTTATTCATTACTGCTATGCTACTGATTCATACAGTACCTTGGAAAAGTTTTTAAATGCCCTTTTCATATTGTGCCTCTTTAATAGCACAAACCAAGTACTTTGGGGGGATTTTATGTTCTAAACCAATACAGTTTACCACATATTTTTTTAAAGAGGAAAGAAAATGACCCAAGGTTTTAGAAAAACTTGAACAAAAATCAGCCTTCTTTACTCTGATACCCTGAAATAAAAGTAAAATTAAATAAAGTCACCACGCTAGTAGAAAGTTTCAATCTACATGTAATTTAATCCCAGTATTGTCTGTACAGGCCTCTCAGGTCTGTTAGCATGCATTCACACCAGCCCTGTTTAGTCTGCTTTAATCAAACTCTAGTTTGTTTGCCTAGAAAGTCGTTTGGGAATGTATGAACAAGCAATCGTACTCTGATGTGGATCAAAACAGTGAACTCTGGTCAACCTAAAAACCTAGGTATCCTTTTGGTTGAAGTGACCTCTGGTGTGGTTAATATGTAGATGCAAACAGACTGACAAAACAGACTGGCAAATAGACACTCCAAAAGCAGGAAGTAAATAAAACCAAACCAAATACACAAGTCTAACAGTAGCAGCAGAAATGGCTCATGGTCTTTTACCAAAGACAAAAGAGAAATCCTACAACTGCTAAAATCTGATGCCTCTCCATTTTTGTTTACATGTCGCGAAGAAGGAAGTTGCACTCAGAGTCTTCTTCAGAGGTTTTCACGTCGTTTCCTTCAGTGGTTCTTGGTGCAGTGCCACTACAGGGGAGGGGGTTTGTTTGAGGCAGTGTGAAAGCAAACCACACCAGCTAAAAATGTAACAAATGTTGCAATTTTGGTCCCTAGTCTAACCGAGTCCACTGGACTATCATGTGTAAAACACCCTTGGAGAACACTAGTGAACAGGCAGCATAAAGACCAAGAAATACATCAGGCAGGTTAGGGATAAAGCTGTCAAATTTTTTTTTTAGAGTAAGCAAAGTTATGAAAAATGTTCCACTAGGACAACAATCCCAAACATGCAGTCAGAGCTACAATGTATAGAAGAAAGCATGCTGATGTGTTAGATTGGCCCAGCCAAGATCCAAACAAAATTCTGTACCTACAATCTCCATCCAATCCAACTGAGCTATTTTGCAAAGGATGTACCTGTATACGTAAAGCTGGTGGACATACTCCAAAACACTCTGTCAGTCAATGTTTTTCTACACTCATCCATTACTTTGCATTGGTCTACCACAAAAAGTCCCAATAAAATATGTGTGCTTGCAATAAGGCAAATGGGAAAAAAATTCAAGCAGTGTGAATACTTTTACAAGACAAAAAAAATACTAACAGGTAAATTTTAATGCTCTCAGAAAGGATTTAATTTATTGCCAATACTTTGTTCAGTTTTAGGTAATTTTGTATATGGATCCAAAATATGTCGTAGTGGCTTTCTTTTCTGTACAGCAGAATTTTTGACCAAACATAAATGGGGGTTGCCTGGTCTGAACCACTGGGTCGATGATAACTTTACCTCATTTCACATTTTCCGATAAAAGCACAAAGAATTACAACTGTAATCAAGCAGAAACACCTGCTGACCGGAGTCAGTTAGTGTCCTAACAGCATTTCAGCCCAGCTAGGAGGAAGCTGTAATGACAGGTGTGATAGCTAGTGGAGTAACTGTCATTGCGGGTCTAACCTGTTAATTTAAGAGGAAGAATTGGGGAGACCAGTTTAAAATGCAGCTTGATATGAGCAGAGTCCAAGTAGCCCGTAATGTTCAGGTTATTCAATAACACTTGAGGAAAAAAGGATAATTTTAAGACAATTCTTATTCAATTTTAAGCCTGTCTCCTTAAAACATACACTTATGCAAACACACTGGGGCGCAAGCATGGACCTTGACACAGAGCAGATGGTATCCATGCTCTAACGGTTTGTCCTCCCACTCTGACCTATCAGGACACATCCATGATCATGATGGATGGTGTGTGAGTGCATGTGTTTGTTCCCCAGCATTCTGGAAGCGCACACTTTCTTTTATATTAACCTTTATTTAACAAAAGGATGGGTAAAAGGATTAACTGGAAGCCTGGCAAGGGATGATATTACAAACAGCAGAGGCGCTGCCAAGATGTCGCAGCTGGGAATCAAAAACTCACAGGTGCCAAAAGCACAGCTTTTGACGCATTAGTGAAATTGTTACAAGGGACACCGGTGGTAAGATTTCTGTTTTTCTAAAAAGATGGTCATCACTAAAAAAAGCCTGCAAGTAAGTTCTCCAAAATGATTTTTCAAGAACAAAGAAAAAGAGGAAACAGATCAACAACTGAATCATTCATGCGAAGATATAACATGGTGATTCAAACCAATGTTTACAGGCAAAATCACTCAGGTGGCCCACATCCAGCTCCCTTTGAAGACAGTGTTCTTTGTTCCTGCAGCTGCTTGCAATGAAACACCAAACTAAGTAGCAGAAAATATGAGATGTTCAGACTGATCCCAGATCATAAGCAACTGTTATCTGGCACCCAGTGGAGACGACTACAAGATAACTGCTGGAGGCGCTATACTATCCCCAGTGACATCAGGCCGAAGTTATGAAAATAGTCCAGATTAGCTCAGATAATGTATCACACCAAGTTGAAGAATGTGTATCATACAGGAATTACAAAGCTGGGGAGATGTTACATTTGGAACAACTGAAAATGAAGAGAAGCTGAATGGAGAAATTCAAATTAAATTAGTGTGACTGCTATGTGATAGTGTTTAACTGAAGCAGAAACAATAGCAGCAATTGGGTCATTTTTTTTCAGTGTCAACAGTGGAAATGTAGTATCAATTAATATGACTTATAATCCAATTGCCCCTTGAGGACAATGCATTTCTCTACTAGTACTACTACATAAACATTACTTATAATCTTTAGATAATTCAGTTAAGTTGTGATTATTTTCATACAGACACTTCACAACAAATCAGTCATCCTGAAGCAGAAATGGAAAAACCCAATTGAGTACATATCCAGTTATATTCAATCCAACCTAACCTAAAAGCCACTTTCAATTACACACAGACCAATTCAGTCCTATAAATACTGTCTAGTTCAGTTGATCACAAAATAGCAGCTGGTAGAAAATTATCTATTTGTGGCTGAGCTTCCTTGTGTTAACTGTATCAAGTCATTGATATTTTTTTGGAAGATTTTTTTTGTAATATTACTGTGAGTGTGACCAGCCCCCACCCCAACATATAATCTAGAAGTGTGCCCCCACTAATTTCCTGTCTCTCTAAAAGAAACTAGAAGAGCTTTTAAAAGGTTAAAATTACTTTAAAATGAAGGGTAAAATAAATAAGCCCATCACATCTATATATTAAAAGCAATAACAGATGCCGAGCTAAAATATTTTTCAAGCCAAGCATTTTTCTTTCTTTTTTTTTGTTGTTGTAATTTTGAGTCACAATTTTTCAGGTGCCCAACATAAACTGAGGGAAATAAATTACTCCAGTCTATTAGCGCTCAACAGGCTGATGACATAATTTTTTGACCTACATAAATGATCTTGGCATAAGTTCTTTTATTGCTGTCAGATGAAACAGATTGTCTGTGACAGACTGCCGACCTGTCCAGGGTGTACCCCGCCTCTCGCCCGGAAGGTTAGCTGGGGATAGGAACCAGCACCCCTCCCGGGCCCACTAGGGACAAGGGTGTTAGAAAATGAATGGATGGATGGATGGGTGAAACAGATTGTTTTTACATGCAACTTTTCAATATTGTGGTAACATATCCGCCAAAGAGCAATAGAAGTTGGATACGGAAACTGCATGAACCTCTGCAGTGATCCATCAACAACACTCCTCTATTGGATTTATAATGTGCAGAACCACCTGAGTTCCACACTGGACGTGAAATCTAGGTTATACCCACTGCACACAAACACTAATTTGTAATGCTGCTCACGTGATTAATCAGAAACATTCCCATGCTAAGTAACCTGAACATCATAGTCACCTTTTTTTTTTTTAGGGTAATCAATTTGGAAGGTAAACAGAGTAAATGGTGCCAAGAAAATCCACAGTGCAGCCATGCTCTGCTGATCTCAGGAGTCCACATCCTAATGCTCAAGGTGCCATTTCCCGAAGGCTGGGAAATACAGCAACAGCAGCAGCAACACATAGGATTTCAATAGCAAAGACACGCTGAGGCATCATCCTCTCCCATTCAGCCGGTGTATACACAAACGCACCTGTGCAACAATGCGTTTGCAAATCCTGATCAAACTGACACAGCTCTTCCGACAGGTGAACCGACGGTGCGTGTCCACACACGCAGAGGAGCTCCTCCAGTCCTGCTTTTACTACAACAATTGCGTTGCACGCCCCCTCATGTCGAACCGTAGCCGCAAACAACCGTTTAAACCCCGCAGCCCAAACATTCGTCATGCTCCGCGCAGCGAAGCGAGTCTCCAACCATCACAACTTCCCATTGCGGTGCAACTACTCGAAATTCAAAGCTTGTTTCCAGGCTAACTTAGCAGCCTAGCCTCGCTCCCAAACAAAGCTCCATTGTCTGGAACATGTAGTTTTTACCATTTTCCACTGGCCCTCGCAACTGTGATTAATTCATGCGCAGAAAAACTACAAAACCGAATTCTATAGAACCCCAGAGAGCATGCGCACTGGATCTCGAACGATCAGAGAGGTTGTGGAGTATTTTTGTAGTAAATAAATTATCGCGGGTAGCGGTAGATTTGAAGCTCCCCGGGAGCTCATAGGTTGAGGCAGAGCTCGGAGCTGGGGTACCAGCCTCCAGGTTAGACTGAGGGACAAACGGCGGGGCGGTAGTAGAGAGGCTGACTGAAGTTGGTCGGCTCAGCTGCCGCCGCTCGGTGTTTGCCCTGCTCGCTAACGTTCAGTTCTCCCGTCACTTTTTCAGCTCCTAAGAATATTTGCCGCAGTTCAGCTAAAACGAGCCAAAGGAAGCCGCGGAGACAATGAAAAACTTACCTAAAACCCCGCTCCGGTGTGTTCTGTTAGTCCGTTAATCACAACTCTCTGGACGTCGGGGGCGGGGGGAGAAACAGCCGTTGGTTCGCCGTCAGTCTGCAGCCTGTTCTCCGAGCGAGACGTTGCCAAGAATGCTCAACCGAAACCACGGTACAAACTGCGCCCGCACTCATACGGCGCATGCGCAGACACATCAGCTGCGACACGCTGATAGTAACCAGAGGGGGCAGCAGATCGCCACTGCTATGGACGTTTCAATATATAATCAAATCCTACATATCCATTTACTTTTAAACTTAAAAGTAATTATTTTTCGCCTTCTCACATACATTATTACTTGTCTTTATAGCTTTAAATTAACTGTTTATAAAATACACCAGCAATGACCATAAATTGAGAGTTAATTGTGAGTTTTTTTCAGGAACTTAAATTTTTTTTGAGTAATTCATCCAATAGAACAATTTGGATTCAGTCTCAGCTGATCGTTTATAATGAGTGAAGCAGATTTTTTTTTTCTTAATGCTTTTTTTCCCTGCAACTCTTTAAACTAGGTTGTTCCAAATTAATTTCTAACAGTAAAATACATAGTTCCCCATTCCTAAAAATAATATTCCAACAAGCAAAAACACTTCTTATAAAAAGTACATAGCTCTGTTCTTCATTATGCCATTGCTTTCGAGATTTCCAGAAGTGCTTCTTTCATATCAATAATCAACCTTTCAGACCAAACATTATCCTTTTGAGGATTAATCATTTCTTATACTAATATGCATTGTTTTCAGTGACCAGAATTATGTTATTCTAAGTATTGAGAATAAACACTGTGGACTATATGGATCGATTTCTTCTAGGGGAAAAACTGAGGTATCATGTGCCTGGTAGTTTTTATAGTTATATTTCCACCATGTTTTATAATCAATTATCCAAAATATCTTTGTTAATATTTGTATTTAAACCTTATTAGCTTGATTACTTGTACTACTAGAGACTTTTAACTATTCTTTCAATATTTTTTTTTTTATCTTCATAGTTGTATTTTTTAAAATGTGATTATATCTTTATTTCTACAGCAACCAGAAACAAATTGGACTTTACAATTTAGTCTGACAAACAAAATGCTGAAACGTTAACTGGTAATTTCAGCTGTGAGTTTTCCGATGTTCTCAAAAACCACTTTAGGTGGGGTAAATTACTCATAGATAAATAAAACTGAAAGACTGCAGTACACTGATATTTGTCTCAGAAACGTTTGAATTTTCTTAAATGTAGATTCTAAACGTGACTTTCTGAAATGTTTTGACAAGATATATTGAACCACGGACATCTGTTTCTGCGATTATTGGCATAAAATTGGATAGTATTTTGATTTCATTTGAAATTGAGATGGCATTTGTCGACTGATGTCTAGATCCACAAATTGAATTTGAATTCAAACGCAAGCGCACAAGTTGTTAAATGGCGCCACCCTGTGGTGAGTAAAGATCATTCTCCCACTAACTGATGTTGGTATACCTTCAGATTGGTCCTTCAATTTCTATGGGTGGCTCGTAGTTGACGAAGTTGAGTGATTTAAGGTGATTAAAAAAAAAATGCAATGGTTTTACTTGTATTTATGTTTTTGCATCTCTATTTAATATCGGTTGATTCACATTTTCTAAAGAGTTTGCAATCTATTTAATATTGCACACCAAAGAAACATTGGCACAAACAAAAGAAAAGATTATTGTTTATTGACTCAAACAAAAGTAATCGTAATACTTATAAACATATAATTATCCACCGTTTGCTTTTGACATTACATGTTTCCAGTTGAAACAGAACCAAAAAAGGCTGAAATACTATAAAAACAAATTGGTTCTCACTCCCTTCAAATACTTAATTGCACTCACTTCTTACTCTAAAGTTACAGTTTTTTAATTCAAATCACAGAGCAATATGAAAAACATCTGTCAGGAAAAGAACTTTCTTTTGTTTGTAAAATCAACCTTTTTAGTGGCTTACCTGGAAATGAGGAACTCTAAAACTCACAAAGGCATACCTGTAAAATCACTTTTAAGACTGTTTTATGCCTGCTGTTTGTGAACCTTTTTCTGCCACACTTTTTCCTTTCATTCAGTTTCCTATTAATTTTGTGAACATGCAATATCTATCAATGAGGATGTCTGCTGCCACCATGATTGTGTAAAGCGGGCCGTCACATGATCATAGATTGCATTTCTTGATTAAAAAAAACTTTTGTTTTTGCCTTGTGTTTTGCTGGGAAATTTAATGTTAAGTTATTATTACTTTGGTCAACTGACGTTGTTTTTAAATGTGCTACGTAAAGATTTTGACACGAACATCATTGTGTGTAATAAATCTATATGCAGTGCAGGTTTCACTGGTTGAATTGAATCACTGACAAATGCTGGATAGTAAGAAACTGGAGTTATACATAATGCTTGTGTTTCAGTAAAAAAACACGCCAGGGGGCAGCATGGCTTCATCAAAGCTTCACTTGTGAGCGCTAGCGTTTGCTCAGATTTTGATTTATTTAAAATGTAAACTTATTTTTTATGTTGTTTGATTGTATATTTAAAAAATAATAAAGACATTCCAGGGAGTAATATATGTCAATTCAATTCAGTAAATTGAATTGACATATAATTATGTTTGCAACATCCTCAAAAACACACACACACAAAAACATTAATTACGTTTATAAATTAGATTTAATGCAGTCATTATGGATCACAGAACAGGTGTGAATTAAACCTGAGCATATTTTTGCCAAAAGCTTTATGAAAATGTCGCCCTGTTTTCATATACATAAGCGCACTACAATACGGTCTTTATTATAGTGGAGTAATTTGAATATTATTTTGTGGCACGAATGAATTATATCTTCAGTGTTACAAATCCTTTGTTAATACAAGCATGATATTGCTAATTATGTCATTGTATCAGCTGCCAAAATGATGTAGGTCAGAAAGAAAGAGCTACCTTCTCAACTACATTACCCACAATGCACCGGCACCGTTTCTTATTATTTTTACAGGACCACCCTCTCTCCCCAGGCTGAGGTGAACTGCAGATTTGCACACGGACGGAGAAGGGTTGGCCAGAGATGAAAATGCTCGCTGCGGCCATCCGGATGACTTGAAGATCGAAAACATTGGAAGCGCTCGTTCCCGTGAACGTGCACGCCACTGCCCGGTGTGTTTGGATGCAAAGTCAGCCCACAGACTGACAGCTCCGAGCTCGGGAGCGGAATAGTGGAGTCTACGCCTTATTTTGAGGATAAAACCCGCTCGGACACGGCGAAACGCTGCGGAATAATAACACCCACTAAAGCGGCAAGGACCGTTTTAATTTCATTCGGAATTTAATTGGGATTTCGGATCCTAATGAAGACGCCCCTGCGACTGTTTCTGTGGATGTTGCTGCCTTCAGTGTCCAGGTTAGGTTTCAGTGGACGCCGGGATAAAATAAAGAAGTCAGAGGCGGAAGACGCGTCATACACGTATTAGAATATTTTGTATTATTATTATTATTATTATTTAGAAAAGGACATGGCTGCAGTGGACTCGGACCTCAGCCAGCTCCATGCAAATCTTCGCTGACAACATTTTCCACCTTACTGAACCGAGTGACAGCCTCCATCTCTGCTAAAGAAGATATTTACACAGCCTCCGTCACAGCCGAACATGTAGTTCTTCCTCTAAACGTGACACAATAATGATAAATGTTTGTATTTATCGGTCTCCAGCGAAGAGGGACTTCTGCAGCAGACCTAATGTAGCCCCGCAGCAGCAGAGGCGATTGATGCAGGCCGCTGCGCACGCACGGAGGCAGGTTTGTTGCGTTCAGGCTGCTCTGGATGCTGAACATGGTGCCACTTCACTGCCCCGCAGCAGTCACTGAGTACCTGCTGCCACTCAGCCGTCGGCCCGTCTCTCTCATCCCCGCTCAGCTGTATTAAAATGGACGAGGCCCCTTTGTCTGAAGCCTTTCAGGGACGCTTAACCGGCTAACGAGGTGGCCATGCGTGGATAGGATTTAGCCCGGACCGGCTCGTGGAGATGTAGGGCGAAGATATCCGCGGATATTTCCACGCACAAACGCAGAGGAGAAAGCAGCCCACGTACATGGAGACGGCTGGCGGGGGAGGTGCATCGGCTGGATGAGAAATAATGTGAAGCCCCCTCCTGCACAGAGGATTTCTCTCCGCTCATGCACTTGCTTTGGCTGTTACTGGGAGCCTAATAATTTATTTTCCTTACTGAAATTAATCTGACAGTCAGCTGTGGCTTCATTGTCACGCCAGCAACTGGTGAAGCCGCCTCTGATCTGTCAGGGTTCATTTTTAATTGGCTGAAATTAAGCAAACCAAAGCCAAGAACGAAAATCTCCAAGGTCATAATTGAGCTGAGATTTTTTTTTTATTATTATTGAATACGTTTCCTAAAACCTAGGAATGAATTTTTCACAGTTCTGCACATCCTTCACTTAATATTTGCATCGTCTAATGCAAAACCACAGTGATGGCAATCAGTTCTTTTTATAAGTAGCTATGAATACCTACTGTTTTCTAATTTACGAGAATTTGTGTCAGCTTTCAAAAGACTCATCAGTCCATGCAAACAATCCGTTTTCTAGGAAATCCAGTCATGGATCTGCCCTGCTGAGTGTCATTGTTTGACCTGAAGTACATTACCCCTGTGTGAACCTGCCTTTTGGCAATACCTGCTACTTGCACATTGTGTTGCAACTGTACGATTTAGCACAAATTCATAAATGAGATGCAGTGAGCCGGGAGATCCCCTGATCTGGGCTCCTTCAGGCTGGTCGAGACCACTTCGCCTCAGTCCATGGGCCTTGTGAGGATTTCGTGCCTGAGTTGACACGGGGCCAGCCCAAAGCTTCAAACAGCAGTGAGGCTGCCATGAATCCATACGGAAGAACAAGCAGCACAGCGACCCCGCTGTCTTGCACCAGCTGCGGAGGCTGCTGCTCACCGCCTCCCCCTTGCCTCATCCGCCCTGGGCCCCCGTCCTCTTCTACCACTACCTCCTCCTCTTCCATGCCCCCGAGCATGACCCCTCCACCACCAATGTCCCCCGCCCCGTTCGTGCAGGTGGAGAACGGAACCAGCTGGAACTCCTCTACCGTTTCGTCCTCGGACTCTCCAGATTCCCATCCCGGTCACCGGTGCGGGGTTAAAAATCCCAACCCTTACTGGACGGCAGTGTTTGATTATGAGGCCACAGCAGATGAGGAATTAACCCTGCGACGCGGTGACCTGCTCGAGGTTCTCTCCAAAGACTCCAAAGTGTCTGGGGATGAGGGTTGGTGGACAGGAAAGATCCAGGACAAGGTGGGTATCTTTCCGAGTAACTATGTCACCAGAGGAGATGCTGCCAGTTACCAGCAGCTGAAGGTCGGGAGCCTGGTGGCAGTTCGGGTGAGTGATTCCCCCTTGGAGATTGACTTCTCAGAACTGACCCTGGAGGAGGTGATAGGAGCCGGTGGGTTCGGGAAGGTGTACAAAGGAGTTTGGCGGAGAGAGGAGGTCGCTGTAAAGGCTGCCAGGCAGGATCCAGATGAGGATATTAGTGTCACAGCGGAGAGCGTGAGGCAGGAGGCCAGGCTGTTTTGGATGCTTCGTCACCCCAACATTATTGCTCTCCGCGGGGTTTGCCTGAAGGAACCCAACCTCTGCTTGGTGATGGAGTATGCCAGAGGAGGGGCTTTGAACCGTGCACTGGCTGGGAAGAATGTTCCCCCGAGGGTTTTGGTGAACTGGGCCGTGCAGATTGCCACGGGCATGGATTACCTGCACAACCAGGCGTTTGTACCAATCATCCACAGAGACCTCAAGTCCAGCAATAGTAAGTACTTTAACTTTTAATAATCTGTATTGATGAGATTAGCAACAATCAAAAAGGATTTTAGCTCATTACAAATATAAAGTTGGTTTCATGGTCTCTCTTGTCTTTACTCCATATCTTTAACATGAAATACACTGCAGTTAAATTAATTGTCAACAAGCTTTTTCATAGTGTATTGTAATTGTTCTTTTAGATCAGGGGTCCCCAAACTTTCTCCTGTGAGGGCCACATAACTTGTCCCTTCTCTGATGGGGGGCCGGGGTCAGTTTGTAACAGAAAAAGTGTGACGATTGTAAGAGTGCTAAACATAAAAATGTATTGTTTTTCAGAAAGCACAATCAAATAACCTTTTCTGGATTCTTCAGAGAACAAAAGTCAGGAAATAACACTATTTATGAAATAAATAATAACCAAATAACACTGGGTTCTCCACATAAAAAAAAGGGTTAGGGTCAATTATATGCATGTATAAAATAGTTACTAACTAATAGTTAATAATAAATAAAGTTCATTATTAAGGAACATTTTATTGCAAAAGTCCAACTTATCAAATAAAAATGCACATATATGAAAATACTCTGGTATTGTTCAGGGGGCCGGACCAAATGTGGAGGCGGGCCGCATCTGGCCCGCGGGCCGTAGTTTGGGGACCACTGTTTTAGATAGAAGCTCTCCATTTAGTGGGTAAAGGATATCGGCTGATTGGTTCAAAGCATGTCCACCTTTTGCAAAGTCACATTTACCAGGATAGATGGACAATTATTGTGTTCTTTATCTTTATCTTTATCTTTATCTGGAAGGAAATGTGTTAAAAACTATAACTCTTAGTTTATGACGTCTTCAACGCCCCGACAATAAATCCATAGTTGGGGCTGTTGGCTCCAAAGAGCATCAATAAATTTGATAATATAATTGAATTTGATAATTGACAGCAGTGACATGTTGGTTTTATTTCCTGATCATACTTTTAGTTGTACAATGTGTGATTTTAGTTTGCTAAAAAAAAAAAGATTTCCACATCCTTTATGGAGTCTAGAAGCGATCAGAAACAATCACTTGTAGAAAATTGCGGAAATATGGTGATGTTTATAACGCAGTTTTCATTGTGAAGCGATATGACAGCTTAATGTTTTTACCATGTAGTTTTAAATGAAGATGAACAACAGTCTCCTCTCTTACTCTCTCAATAAAAGGACTGGACTTTAATCTTCCAGATATAATCTCAGCCATATTCCGACACGAATAACATTTTGCCTTTCATAACTGTTGTATCGAGGGGGTTAGAAAATACAGAATTTTAGTTTACAAGACTCTTCTGCTACACATCACATTATCAGTTATAGTGGAGGAATAAAGCACATATTTGTTCTCTTTCTCTCCCAGAGCAACACAGCTTCACTCAACTCTTTACTGTTTATATATATATATATATATATATATCTATATATATATATATATATATATATATAAAATAAAATAAATGGCACAATACATCCGAGCACTTTGTATTGTGCCATTTATTTTTTCTATCAGATGAGATGGTTGAAAGTGTGAAGAAAGACCTATTAACCTATTAACATTGAGATTCACATTTACTGAGAATTATAACAATAATCTTGCATAATGAGGTTTTTCGAACCGCAGCGGCTGTTGAAAGGCTTTGGTGATTTTAAGAAAATGAAACCATAATTTATAATTTCAGAACTTAATCAATCTTTATGGTGAATTGTATCCTTTACAATTCAACTGAACAACAAAAAATATATTTCTTAATGGAGGGAAATTCTAAAAAAAAAAAAAACAACAACAAAAAATGGCTGCATTACACTGAAAAAACTGTGATCAGGGTTAATTAATATTTACTAAATAAATAAGAGCAAACTATACATAATAAAAAAGACTGTGTGCAGTTTGGAATCTCACTGAGCTGAATTAACCAAATTTGAATATTTTTTTAATTGCATTTTACTCTGTTTTTATTTAAATAAAATCAGCAGAAAAACAATAAGTAGAATTTATTTATTTTCATTGGTAAAGTCAAAAGTGCAGAAAATTGATAAATTTTACTCATTTGGGAGGCCTTGATTTTTCCGCCCAAGGCATTTTCATCACAGGAACATCGAGTCTGCTTGGCATTTCATGGACTACCGTTTGCTTAAAGGTAAGACATGTTTTAATTGCTCTTAGTTAAACAATTCAAGTGTCTGTAGCAGTTAAGCATTGTCTTAGGTTACTGCAAATTACCAAACATGGCAACTTTACTGTACAGCAAGTCAATTAAGTTATAGTGTGAAGGATTCGAAGTCAGTCTACGTCGTCTTTGATTTGACTAAATGCATTGCAATGATTGAAAAAGTAGTCTCAATGTCACAATTTAATGTGACTAACGTCATACCGTTATATAGTGGCCGTAGAATACAAGCTACTCTTTTATTTAATTGAGTTTTTTGGCCTCAGCCCAAGCTCCCCCTCCCCCACCTTAACAAGCTAGCTAGCATGTTTGGCACCATAATGGAGGAACAGACGTTGTTTTCAACGGTGAGAAGGCTAATCGTTTAAAGTTACTGCATTTAGTTTTTACAATTAAAATGTACTCCAGTAACATTTTTACTCAAGTAGCATGTTAAAAGCAGATTTCTAATCAGTTTTTATAACGTTACACATTTCGGAAGCCGTTTTGCATAGTTACATTTTGAGACAAAGCGCGCTGTTTCTTCTTTCTTCTTTTAATTTGGCGTTATTTTCATCGAACGTCTGTTATTGTGTTTTGAGCACAATGGCTGGTGTTTTGCTAAACCCAAGTTCACCGGCTCTCACTGAGGCTCTCCATTAACGTTACGTTAGTTACATTCAGATGGCACAAACGGCTTCCTCGTTTTTTCCTGTTTTCTCGGAAAAACGTTATGCTTTCAAACTGTGGTTGCAGCTCACACTGACAGATAAACAGTTACAGTGAGATGCGTCTGTGAATGTTGGGTTGAAATCAGTACGTAGAGCTTCGTACTGACTCTGATCTGCCACAGAGAGAGTGAGAGAAATGTTTCCTTAGTCCGTTTTGGGCATCTTTGATTTTAATATTTATTGTTTGGCATTTGTTGATGTGCATATTACCTTAAAATCTGTTTCATATTTTTGTCTAACATCTTAAAACGATAGTTCATTTTTTGAAATGGGATTGGATGAGGTATTCATCCATAGTTGGTATATTATAGAGCTGGATGATTTTGAAAAAAATACTTAATTGTGATGATCTTTTCAGTGACATTACAGTTGCAAAATGATTAGCAATTTCTGAGGGAAATATAATTTTGTATGATTGTTTTCTTATTTTCATTGAAAAAATTAAGATGATTATGGCGCGATTCTTGCAGGGATGTGTAAGGGATGTTTTTTTTAAGCCAATCACCCAGTATAGAGGACATCAAAGCCAGATGGCCCGCTCTATTTGAGACATCTCACGTGAGTTATAAGTGCATGCTAATCAGAAATATTCCTAGTCAATGTGAAGGATTGCATTTGTGATTCTGCATTTAGCTATTTGATACAAAATGTGTTACATTACTGTCATCTATTTTATAGATCAAATTTGATCCATCTTCTTGCTTTTGAAAAATGTCGTAAGAACAGTATGTATGTTTGTAATATTTGAGGCTTTAAAACTGGTTTCATGATTTGTCTTTCAGATCCAGGATGAGTTTCACAGAATCACAATGGTGCATCTTGAATCAAAGTTCATGTCCAAACTGGATGAATATACTCCTCGACTTCTGAACCTCTTCCACTCCAAGGGCGGAAACATGGGGTTGAGATTGCAGGCTGTCCTACTCAAGGTATCATTCATTGAGCATTATGGTTGCTAATATTTTATTCTCAAAATTTTGTGTTTAAACTTCTGGAATATCATTGCTTAAATTTACTGGAGGTTAGCCTGTGATTCTCTTTATAAATGGAATATGAAATAATCGCATGAGAATTTGTTTCAGTAGTGTTTTATTACACTGGTCCCCAAGACGGCACAGGAAGGATCCTTGAGCTTATTAACAGTAATATAAACCACCTGGTGTTTATTTTTTTCGTTTCAGACTCCAAGCAATCCTGACATCAACATGACCAGAGATGTTATCATTCGATGTTTGATGCTGTACCTTGGGGAATCTACAGATCAACTCTTAAAAGAGTACGATGTAAGTTGAAGTAGATGTTAAAATATAAAGTAGGTGATTTCTCTCATCTCTTTTACTTGGTATTTGTTGGAAAGTCCAATCACAAAATAGTCATAACTGTATTTCTCCCAGTGGTTCTTGGCAAGCTATATCATTGTCCTCTGTTAAGTTTGTTTAAATTTTTATTTTCCATTAAGGAATTTTTAAGTGCTAGTGCAGAATGCTATCTCAATTTGATTTCACTAACTGGCATAATTTAAAACTTGTCAGTAATTTATGTAATTTTTTTTCCTAAGAATGCTTCACCTTACCATAACTTGATTTTTTTTAAGTCTTTGCAATTTGTCCCTAAAAGCGAGCTAAGAAATGATGGCCAAGACGCTGCTTTGTGAATACAAAGACATTTTTACAGAAAGTCTGAGGCAATGCAGAATAAGATATTCATCAAGACAGTGCCAGGAAGAAATAATAGTGTAATGGATTGATTTAATTTCAGAAACTTCATTTAGAAATATTTGTAACTGTTCAGCTCATCATTGTATAATTGATTATATTATAATAATATAATATATTATTATGATTGATTTATATTTGTGTTTTTTTTTTTCATTTTTAAATTATGTGCATTTTTTTTTTAGTGTTATCTCAGATTTGTCTAAAACACTGACATAAATAGAGTGCATTACAAGCAACGGCTGACAAACTCCAGATTTTCTTGTCCAAACAGTTGTAAGCAATTTGGGAAATGGAACCTTCTCCTTTGGCTGTACTGTCTGATATGCACAATGTTCTTGCTATTACAGGATGCTGATGAAGACAGTGTGTCACAGGACCTTGCTGTTCAAAGCCTGAAGATCTACAACGTCAAAGCTAACATGTCAGAGGATCCAGACATCGGTATCATGGTGGACGGCGTGAAAATTCTAACTGCTCTGGGTGACTTTCCAAGGGCTTGCTCCCTGCTTGTTGGGTTGGCGTATGCTGTGAATCTTGCTTATCCAAAGGAGCTCAGATACACGTTTGAAGTGTTTCAGAAACTTCTCCTCGGGCTGGATTGTTCAAAGCTCTCCCCAAAAGTGAACAGCCTCAGGAATAAACTACTGGCTTAAGAAAACGGACCCTTGCTAAACAAAAGGGAATAGACAAGTCACTGTGAAAACCAACACGCAAAACTTTGTGAAATGCTCTGTGAAGTTAGTTAAAATTAGGGTAATTTTCAGTTCAGTGGATTTCTGCATGTGTATTTTTTCTTGCAGTACATTACAGTTAACCACCCTTTCTAAGGACTGACCCCTTGTTCTCATATGTGGTAGTGCGGCCTGTTGTATGGCTTTGGATCTGTTCAGGTCTGTCACATGAACCCTTGTCCCTTTTATACAGCATAGAGCATCCACTATTGCCTTTTTGGAGAGTCCATGCAGGCTTCACCACTGAAGGGTGATGATCTGCAGACTGCAAAACTTTGTTGTGTTTCACTTGCACTTTATATAATATGTTTTTGTTCAGTTCTGTCTTTCAACTTATTTTTCGAAAAGGAAAGTAAGTGTCACAGAGCCAAGGGCCCCAACACAGTGACAAGATGTAGCATAAACATACAAAAAAAGAAAATGGAAGTTTTTATGCCTCAAAGGTCTCGCACATCTCTCACATCTTGTCATGTGTTTTCCCCAGGTAAGTTTTATGTGCATACTTGTTTTGTGCTCTGCATGCCTCTTAAACATAAAGTGAACTCTTATGTGATTGATAAATTGTTGAAGCAAGCTTAACTGGTCCAAGTTGGTTGTTGTTGATGTGATGGTTCTAAAAAATCATGTTAACTATACTTTGAGCAGAGTGGCACTATGTTTTTGACTTGATACTGATATATATTGCCCCTTCTCTGTTTTATTGTTGTATTTTGGAATTTTGCATTTGTTGGGTGCTGGATAAACACGTTTTATAAAGTTGCACAAATAAATGCTGCTGCTGTTTTATGCATTGTAATTTGTTGTTTTTTGATGCCACTCAAGTTTGGTCAGGATATTGGGTAAATTAGACACAGAAAAATTATGGCAACAAAGTGACATTCAATATTATTGAATAGATTTAAAGTCCTATGATACAAATAAAAACTTAAAATTTATCAATTATTTTAGCTACAGATAAATAAGAACAACAGTGTTAATGTGTTGAATTAAGCAATAATGTGCTACAATATGAGTTGATATCATTTATATTATTTACTAAATCCAAATAATTTTTATGCTGATGTTTAGTAAATCTAAATCAATTTCACCCATTTAATTAATAAATATAAGTTAATTTCAGCTGTTGCTTTTATTAAGATGTACTTAATTTTTTTAAGTTAAGTTAAGTTAACATATTCAATACTTTTTAATCAAAATTGTATAACCTAAAATCTATTCAATTATATTATGTGTCACTTTGTTGCCACAATTTTTTTAAGTAACCATTGGTCAAATTTTTCTCAGTGTACTTTGTTGAAATACCTTTTCATACAATTTCAGCTTTCAGTCTTCTCGAGTATTAAAATGAATGTTTTCCACCTGATAAAAGTTCAAGGAGGATTCTTATGATAGTTACTCATGCATCTTTTATTTAGAAAAAAATGCATGGGTATCATGAGTCGAATGGATGTCATCAAGGTATCAGTCAGAAGAAGATTACTAAAAATGCAGCATTACTAAAATTGGACATTTGGATTGTCCAGAGTCGTACGTTTATACAAAACGAGGTGCTAATTCTAATTTTTGTTCAGTATTAATTGTGTTCCACACATGACAACAATCTTCTGTATTCTTTATATATCTGGAAGAAGGAGTTTGGCAAAAATAATGGTCCTTTCCTTCCAAAAACAACTTCTAGATTTTGCTAAATTCTCTCAAAACCTTACAGAAAATTTTTATGGTGTAATGAAATCAGACTGGGACTTCCAAATGGGAAGTTTGGCACCCCTCATCACCAAGTACCCACAGTAAAATGGTGGTGGCAGGAATATCTTCTGGGAATACTTTTCCTCTGATTCTAAACTTTTGTCACTTTAGATAACATCTTTAACAGCCTTTTAAATACTAGTCAGTTTTAAAACAAAATCTTTATGCAATGCATGACTCAAATCATGCAACAACTTAATCTGAGACAAATTTAAGCCTTGGAAAGTTCCACGCTAGACTCCAGGAAAAAAAAAAATTGACAGATAATCTGACAGATAACATGCTCTGAACGAAAAAAGTCCCAACAATCTGGCAAATATAGAAAAACCTTTGCAGGTTTAAAAAGGGTAAAAATTAGTTGGTTAGAAAATGGGATGCTGATAGAATCATACCAAAGAAGACTGAAGGCTGAAATTAGATCAAAATGTGCTCAGCAAGATATTAATTTAGCATTATGTAACCAGGTTATTGCAATTTTTGTGCTGTATGTTTCCCTCAACAGAGTTGATTCCTAAAGGATAGATGTCACAAATGATGTTAAACCAAGTTTTTAAGAGCTTATCAAGATGTAATTTTTTTGACACAAAACCCCAACATTGTAATCGGGGTGTGAACCGTTTTGAAAGCCACAATATTTGCCTCACAGGTGTTTGATTTGTAGCTACGACTATGGCAGACATCAGGTTGCTTTGTGGGAAATAATTTAATGCAAACAAGAAACGACTTATTCAGTAAACTTGACTTCTGCAACCATTATGTTTTTCTGCTTATTCTTTCATGACGTTGTTTGAAATGTTTCATGTTACTATGCAACGTTTTTTTTTTTTTTGTGGCGCTGACTGCTAACACTGCAGGAGAAACTTGAATTTAATCACAGCAGGGAGGCCTAAATCCTGGAGAATTGGTCTCTCTCTGCCATCTTTTCCCTGTCATCTCTCCTCCTCTCTCTCTGCACCTCCTCCTGCTCTCTGTCGCCATCCTCCTCTTGCCTCCCCTCCTCAAGGAGAGCAGATCTGCTCTGCAACTCGCTGGGCTATTTTTGGTGCTTTGTGCTACTTGCTGTTTAAAGACACAGTTACAGTTGTTGGAGCACCAAAAAAGAAGAGAAGGAGAGTCCTAAGTGAGTGTTTCTGGGTGTGTGCAGGTGTTGCAGGGCGCCTGTTCGATTGGAGTGACATGCGTGGAAATACGGGTGGAGTGTGAAAGATACTGACTAAAGGCCACTCAGACAGTGAGACAACAGAAGCCTCTGAAGGCTTAGTTGGTCTTAAACCCACACTTCTTCCCTCTTATTCATTTTCCTTCCTCCCTGCGCAGATTTAAAATTCAGAATCATACTTGCATTTGACGGCAGAGCCTTGGCAACAACTCCATATAGACGCCCTTCCATGGTGACATGGCTGCTGCCTTTTGAGTCACTGAGTCATACCACTGCTAGCCGCTGTCAGCTGCTGTAAAAACGCTATTCCTCCAAGTTAAAGTGTTGCCTGTGTGAAAATAGCTGCAGACGAAATGGAGGAATGTGTCAGGTGGAGATCTAGGGCTGCAACTAATGATTGTTTTAGTCCTAATCAATTATTCTGAAGATTAATCGGATCATAAATTTGGCACATTCTGCAGATTTTTCATTTACCCACTTAAGCCTTTTTTATTACATAGTATTAGAAATGTATTAAAAGAGTCAAATGAGCAAATAATTAAATTCCCTTTTTAAAAAATAAAATAAAGTAAAATTGTTGTTGCCTAAATGCAATAACATAGGATTTCATTAGCCTATGCTTGATTATTTACCAAAGGATGCATCTGCAGCTACAAATACTGTCGATTCTGTTAATAAATGGATAGCAAAAGGTGATAAGAGATTTCTTTTTGAGCTGGGTGAAGCTAAAACTTTGCCCCTTGAGTTCTGAACATATTTACAAACAGAAAAGGTTTTACTGCTCTGACTGTGTTGTTCTTTAGGCAAATGACCATTTTTTAGTCTGTATCCTCCAGTCAACGATTAATCAATCACCAAATTAATTCACGATTATTTCAATAATTGATTAATCATAATTAATTCGATTAACCTTTTCAACCCTATAGAGACCCAATTGATTGATTTAAATGGGAGGAAATACAGTTTGAACCATAGCGTTCTGTCTGACACCCATAATGCATTTGTGATGCCCAGAAGGTGAAAGAATGGGAAGACGAGAGAGCCAATGAGTGAAGAGATTGACAGAATACCTGGGTGGAATAGATCAGGTTATGAAGAGTGAAACAAGCTTTTGGAGCCGTATGAGAGGAGAGCGATGGGAAAGAACAGGAGAAGGAGAGCGTGGGGGATAAACAGTGGGTACGTCTAAGTTTAGGGTTACACCTTGGCGCATTGTTTAGGTGTGCCGGTCTCAGGTGTCCCCTTGAAACCGCCAACGACTTGGCATCAGCGCAGCTACAGAGCAGCTCGAGGCCCCCCGAGCTTTTCCTCCGTCTCCCGTCAGCTGGCTCAGTAAACAGGCTGAAGGCGCCCGAAAGGATGAAAAATAATCACCAAAACGTGATGCGTTATCTAAATTCAACATGGCTTTAAAGCCTTGTTAAACACAACAAAGGATTCTTATTTTCAGCCCGGTCCAGATGCTTTCTTCTAAATTTATCCCATCTCACTCCACGTCCCACAGTCTGTTAATAGTTGTGTGTTTATGCAGAGTGCCGCCGATCGTTTGGCTCACGGCGGCAGCTGAGCGTCTGACTGTGTAACGGAGATAATTTGACTGCCGTGACTGCCTCGGAGTGATGTAACAGCATCTTTGTGTGCTGGCAGGTCATTGGCCCCTGAGTCATCCCTTACCTGTCGCTCCGATGCCGGAGCAGCCTCTGGTTTGTCAAAGCAGAGGGCTCCAGTCTGCTTAACTTGGCTCCAATTGACAACTAAAGTAAATAGAAAGGCTAGATAGAGTCACAGGATAGATAAAGTTCTATCCTATACAAGTAGATAGATGTCTACTTGTATAGAATAGAAAATAGATAATTTAGATAAATGTTAACAGCACTAATTTTAAGAAATATTTGTTAATTGTATCATCAAATGAGCAATAATAATACCTAAGTAAGTAAAAAAGCACTTTAGCAATGATTCAAATCTTGTTTTCACTCCGTAAAATGGCCAATTTTTGGGACCTGGGACAGATTAACTTAGAAAATCTGACAACTTGGTTAACAATGGTTATAAATGCTTTGTTCAGATGCAAGCCACACTTTTCAGATTCATCTTCCACTTCACATATATGTTCTACAGTATGTGGTGTGGTTATTAGTAAAAAAAAAGACCTCTGCAAATATGCTCTGAGGTTTGAGTTGCAACGTCACAGAATGTTTGACCAGTATTAACAGAGGTCAGTACTTTCTCCACACCTTTACACCCTGTTCCAAATTATTATGCAAGTGATGTTTTCTCAGATTTTCTTAAATGGTCAATGCAAATGATGGTCAGTATAATTTTCAAGTCATGAACTATTACAGTATAAATCAAATTTTACTGAACAAAGCTCTCAATGAGAACAGTAGTTGTTCAAAAATAAAAAACTCAAAATGCAAAATGTTCCAAATTATTATGCACAGCAGATTTTCTAAACATTTTATGGATTATAAAGAACTGCAAACGGTCATTCTTTGAATGTGCAGCATTAAGTGGTCACATGTACTAAAATCAAAGCTATTTCAATCAAAAATATCTTAACAGACTGAGTTACATGTTAACATAGGACCTTCTTTGATATCACCTTTGATATACTTTGCTGAGGTCATTTTCACACCTTCAGGGACTCTGAAGGTTCCGACCAATGATTCTCTCCACATGATTTCAGCCCAAAGCATGACTCCACCACCTCCTTGCTGACGTCACAGCCGTGTTGGGATGTGGTGGCCGTCCACCACCAATCCACTACTGCATCCATCTGGACCATCCAGGGTTGCACAGCGGTCATCAGTGAACAAGTCTGTTTGAAAATTAATCTTCATGTACAGCTGGGCCCACTGAGACCGTTTCTGCTTGTGAGCTCTGGTTAGGGGCCCAATAGCAGGTTCATGCACCACAAGCCTCTGGAGGATCCTCCACCTTGAGGTTCCAGAGGCACCAGCAGCTTCAAATAACTGTTTGCTGCTTTGTAAGGGCATTTTAACAGCTGCTCTCTTAATCCGATGAATTTGTCTAACAGGAACCTTCCTCATTTTGCTTTTATCTGTACAAACCCATCTTTGTTCTGAATCAGCCACAAATCTCTTCACAGTACGATGATAACGCTTCAGTTTTTGTTAAATATCTAATGTTTTCATACCTTGTCATACGGCACTACACTATCTGATGATTTTCGTCAGCAGAGATCCTTTCTCTTTCCCATATTGCTTGAAACCTGTGGCCTGCTTAATAATGTGGAACATCCTTCTTAAGTAGATTTCCTTTAATTGAGCTCATGAGACAAACTAATCAACCAGCTCTAATTATAGTGATTCAAAGAGCCCTGACACACAATATCATCTATAAATTTAATGGCACAACAAAAAATGTAATCTTTATGACACTTAAATCCAATTTGCATAATAATTTGGAACATGATGTATAGTGTTTAATTGGTGTCTAATGAAGAATCAGAGTTACTGCTAACCCAAACTCAAATGTAACACGGCGCCCAGCTGCTGGAATCAGCAGTTTACCGAACAGCAGCTTTGTTGTTTTTGTCCTTTGAGTCTGTGTACTTTTGTATCAAACTAAATGACGACTCGGGAGTATGTTCAGTGTCATGGAAATTTTTAACATCTGCAGTTTCACACGGACTGTTTGAGTTGTTCAAAGGCTCAACAGCAAACAGGTCTGCAGACCTTGAGTTGTTTCCCTGCCTTTAAATTGCAGATTTCCTCCGTATTTAGAACCAGTGAAGTTGTGGAAAAGCTTCACAATAAATTAACCCTTTATCACAACAATAGCAAAATCTTACACAGAATTATAGAAAAATCGAATCTTTTATTTGAAGTACATTTGTTTAGAAGGGGAAAATCCACATTAAGCAATAATTGTTTCAAAACCACTCTTGTTCAACCTTCAACAATTCCAATAAAGTAAATATAACTAAAAGATTTTTAAAACATGTTTAACTGTTATGTATTCATTTTTATCACCAAGATTTCAGCTTCCCCCTGAGTCTAAATAAGACATGAGACAAATTGCCATTCCTCTTATCCACTCTTAAAAATGGGAAAGAGAAGTGAACATACCATTCAAGTGCCGGTAAGTAAAATGTATTTTGATCTTCACAGGTTCTGACATAATCTGTAAGAAAATAACCATATAAAGAGTTCAAACATTTAAAACAGCTAGAACTGTGATAACAATTCTGGGTGAGAAGCAGTGTTTATTTTGCCACCATGCACAGTGAGGAGGATGGCAACGCAAAAAAACCAAGCCTCCAAAGCTCAGTGTTGGACAACTTCAGCAAATATTGGACCTTTTAAACACTATTTAGATTACAACGTAAAATCCACAAATACTTGAATCCCCCTCTAAAAGTGCTTATAAATGTCTATTTTAGTAGTTCAAACACTAAATATACCTTAATATGCATCAATACGCACACTAGAAACCATCTTAGCACTACCAAAGAAGCTAACATCTGCAGTCTTCCTCATCTTCACCTGATATGGTTTTAGCCAATCAGCTCCAAGGAAAGTGAATGGCGCTCCTGGATTGGCTGCTTTCCAAACGCCAGCATGTCAACTAGCATTGCGTCTAGGTGTTGCAGCTTTCCAAGCTGCATTTTCTTTTGAATATTTTAGGAAAAAATAGACAAATTTCTGACACACAATTTGGAGCTGCATTCCACATAAAAATCCAGAAATACAGAAAAGAAAATAAGCAAGGGTCCACTGTAATTCTTTGGGTCTGATACCAAGAAGATGCCATTTTCTGTCCTCCAATCATGAATGTAAACGTGGATTTTCCTAAACTCTGCTCGGATTTTAGCTGGAATGTTGCGCTAAGATTGAGCAGTTTGTCATCAAAAAGTCCAGCTGCAATCAACATGAAATAATGGATGAATATGTGACAAATAACCTCAAACCCACTGCTAAGTACGGTAGAGGATCTACAGTATAATGCTGTACATTACAAAAAGGCGTTCAGTGCCAGTTTATTTAGAGATTAGTAGAGGCAGTGAGTCATCTGCAGGTAAGACGATACAGGTGACAAGACGACCTAGTGTCGTCTTGTCACCTGTACAACTAGACTCCCGCTGGGACGTGTCTGAGCTGGTTTCACGGTCTTGCAGATATGCAGGCCCAATATACAGAAATGGCATAATGCTATCAAATAGCTCATGTTGGGTAAAACCCCTCCAGGCTAATGTTGCTGCAACAAGTGAGCTTGTGTAAGTGGCACTTTCAAGGTTCTCCTGTGATGTGCAGGCCAATACCGTAAACACACTATATAAAGACAAAGACCGCTTGACATTACCTGCTGTTTTGACCGCTCTAGCTTCAAATGGAGGCAGTGTTTACACAGTTAACAATCCTCTGAATAGACCGAGCCTGGAGTCTCACAGCTGGCCTGTTAACTACGCCAGCGTTTTCAATAGAAACCAGATAGGATAAATTAATTTCCATTGATTTTTGTCTTCTTTTTGTTTTGTCTTTTATAGCTGAAGTATTAAAGCATAGCCACGACGACACCAACAAAAGCCCTGCACACAAGTGCTGTAATAACTACTTAACAGATTAGCAGGCCAAGATATGGTGTGTGGCTGCTGTCAGAGAAAACTGTGTGTGTGAGAACGTGAGAGTGAGTCTGTTGAGGAAAGGATTAGAGCGGTGGCCAGTGCCGGCTGCTAATCCCACACAGAGACAGAGCGGAGGCCGAGGCTGTGACTAACTGGGCTGGATACTGGGAATGCTGTTATCACACCATCTTTGACCCTGGGAGGTGGATGGGTTTTATGAGCAGAGATATAAGGCAACGCATGCAGTTTTCAAATGGAAATTTGTTATCAAACACAGTCAACAGACAGGACAGTGAAGAATAACTATGTGTTTTATTGGGATATGTTTTTTAGGGAAACACTTGTAGTTGTGTTACTGCATACAAACAACGTAAAATCAAACAGGAAGTGATATTAATCATTATCTTTAATTTGGTAGCTAAAATAAATCAATGTTATGACTGTTTTGCTAACATTTTATCCTAAGAGGCTGTTATTTTTATTTTTTTTATTAGTATTGTAAATATTATTTTTTATTTTTTTGGCTTGATCTTTTTTCTTGAAAAATATTTAGATTTCAGTGTTCCAAATCCTAAGACATCATTACTTATTTTAAGTTGTTATGACAGAAAAATAAATACTTTATTCCAACTCTTGACTAGATTTGTGTCTTTACACCAGTGTAAATTCTTGGCTACTATTTAAACCAGTATGTTCAACTTTTCTTTTATTTATTTAAGTTTTATTTCGCCAGGAAAATCCCATTGAGATTAAAAAATCTCTTTTGCAAGAGATTCCTGGCCAAGACTGGCAGCAGCAGTTTGTCCTTTTTCATTTGTGCATTTGGACACTAAGTTACATTGCAGATATTGGAAATGTTATTTCTGTGAACAATCAGTTGTAAAAGGAAACATTTGTTAGGTCCTGAAGCATTTCTTCTTGTTTGTGGTCTGACTGGGATAATCCTGGCAAATCATGACTCAGTTGGTTTTAATTTTACACTGGTGAGGAGTGTGAGAGATGAAAAACAAATTCTACCCTGGTCCAAGTAAGGATGTTCTTATTTATGTTTGACACGATGTCCTCTGCTTTTGTTTTTGAATGCGTGCATGTATTATTGGTAATCTGGAAATCAGTTAATGTGGACGAAAGTGAAAACATTTGCTTTTGTTGTGGAGGTTGTAGCTGACTTTAAACTTTGTGACCAATGCAGGTATAAAATAAGCTTTTTTTCTTAGCTGTTCAATCTTGAGTGGTTATTATTTGTATAAGGGGAAGAAACGATGCAATGTCTTGTATGAAATCACACACACTAAATTTTCACTAAATTGTTAGATTTTAAGCATCTTAGATTAGCAGTTAGCACTGTTAGCTAAGCATAAATAGCAGTTTCACTACCCTAAAGAAGTAAGTGACGTCTGAAGAAATTCACCGCTCCAGACTAAAAACAACCAATCAGAGCTGGGAGGAGGGTCTTAACGCTGTCACTCAACCTCATGTACTTGCTGCTAAATGTGCCAATGGCAGAGATACAACTTACCGTTACAGGACAACAGTTTAGCTGCTGTAATTGGTGGCTAAGCTAACTAGCCTAGCATTCACAGCAAGATCTGCTGATGGGGAAAAGCTGTAGTGATAGCAGAGAGCAAGAGCGAGTACAAGCAGCGCCACATGAGACTGTGATTGACAGCACCAAGACCCGCCTTCTGACTCTGATTGGTTGTTAGCATTGGGGGAAGCAATTTGTTATCACAGATTATCTGTCTCAAATTTGTAAAAAAAAAAAAATAATTCTGTTAAAGCTGCATACTGTTGCTTTAAGTGGTCCAATGTAAGGTCTGCAGAATGTGCCAATTGTTTTTATTTAACTAATCATCAAAATAATCGATTTATAAAATAAACTTAGCCCAAATGAATGGTCAGTAAAGACTTTTGCACAGTCATGCAGATTCTGTCATCGTTCTAGATTTGGCAGTGATGTCTTTTATAATCGTTTTGGGAGCATGTATACAGGACTGAGTGTGGGTAAAGGTCATGCAGCAGGGCATGCTGTACTTAGGGCAGAGATCTCAGACTTCTACCATCACACATGAACAAACGCCTACACACACGCTGCACCACCGCAGCGGCAACAACGAGGCCATTCTCACAGAGCAGACGGAGAGAAAGAGCGGGGCTCACAATGGCAGGAGTCACTGTGAGGGAGCGGAGAGGCGCGGTGAAGAATGGGAGATGGATGCAGCGAGGGTCGACTGTAGGCTGTGAATGACTGAGTGGAGAGATGGATGGAGGCAAGGCTGGACAGGGAGAGGAGGAGAGCAGAAGAGGAGTGGTTGTAGGAAAAAAACCCTGAAGGCTCAGGAGGGAAACGGGCCAGAAGAGAAGAGGAGGAAGGGATGAATGGAGGGAAAGAGGAGAGCGTAGGGTGAGTTAGGAGAGGAGGTCAAACCATTTTTCTTTGGAACAGTGAGACCGCTACAGATTAAGGCCAACGTTCTCAATGCGCTGCAGGCTGCAGCCTTTATCTACATCTTTATGTACTGCGGCCCTCGTTATGCTCATTCGTGTTCAAGTCAGCTGGAGACATAATGTAGGAACTGCAGCCTGTGATGAGGAGTTTGAGAATGTTTTGGTACGAGATAATGAGGCATCCCCTGATAAGCTAGCAGAGTGATTTGGGTTGTATTTACCCCAAATAATGTGGGTATTACAGGCAACTATTATGGCTTTTTATCCATAAAGTGGTAACTTTAAGCTAAAGCATAAGTAATAAACACGTTAACTTTTATCAGAAGTTTTAATAAAGTTTTTTTTATTTGTAAGTATTCCTTTTTGTAAAATAGAAGCTCTTTGTAAATGGATTGTCTTTTTAGCCCCAACACAGGGTTAACTCTTGTCTTAAAATGTTTTTAACAGCATTTTACTTAAGATCATTTTTGTCACTTTTTATCTATAAAACTGTAATTAAATCAAACCCCAAATCTTTTTTCCCCAAAAAGCTAATGTTGAAATTGCTTATTTAAATCATGTTGAAGTATTCTAGGCAGCTTTGTTCCAATAATTTGGTTTTCAATTAGCCTAAAATGTTTGATATAGATAATCAAAGTACAACGCTTTCCTTTTAAATTGAAATAGGGTCCACAAGGTCTCCCCCAGAAAACTTGCTTAGCCAGGTGTTTCTGGGCGCTCAGGCAGTTTTTCATCCAGCGGCCCATTGTGTTTTCGAGATAAAAAATGTTTAAAGTTGACAGGAAATTTGAAAATATCACTCGATAATTATGTATTATTGAAAGATTAATACCTGAACATCAACTATAAAGTCTTAAAAAAATGCAAACAATTTAAAAAGACTTAAATAAATGACCAATGCTTAGGGGGACACAGGTAAAGCCTGGTGGCCCGCCAGGCTCATAATACACTGAGGGAAACCCTGGTCCAAGTAAGGATGTTCTTATTTATATTTGACGCGATGCCCTAACTTGTTTTGGAAATGTGGTTTTGTGTCTCCCCGTCTCAGTGTTGTCTGGTTCTGTAATGATTTACACAGATGCACCTTGAATAATGAACAATTGAAACCATTCATTCCACAATACAAACGCTAAGATTTTTTATGTCCTGGCTGCGATAAGTTTGTGCTAAAGGAATTTCGGGAGGAGAGTAAAAAGTATTTACTGCCTGGTTTATATTTATTGACAATATTTGATCTCAAACATTATGAAGCCTTTGTTGTTGCGATAAGAGTTTATGACCATAAACCATCGTCGTTGAGGACTTTGAACTGTTTTTTTTCACTGTGTGAACTTTGCCTCACTGTCAGTAGGTTAGTTTTCCTCCTTATGGGTGAGAGAGAAACCAAACCAGACGCTGACACCAATCAGAGACTCAATGACTGCTTTATTACAGATGAATACACACACACACGAGCGCCCACACACACGTACTGCTACAGTACTGTCCCTTGCTGCCAATAGGGAATCGATTGGACACCAGTAAACAGTGGGAATGCTCTGCTCTCTTTACTGGACGTGTCAGATAGCTGACACAGTTTTACTGTATGTCATTGGATAACAGGTTCACCTAAAAACTCTCAACCTGGCGTGAACCTTCAGCACATCAGCTGTTTTTACTGTCCTAATGTGTGGTTTATACCCTATGCATGCCTGCATGTAAACATCGCATTACATAATCGTGGCAAATTTGCATGAGCAGGCAGACATCTTATCATTTTTGACTTTCTAAAAAAACCTGTTTGCAAAGCAGGTCTGGAGAGCTGCTCTGAGTCAGCAGACTGGCCGAACGTATTAAAGTAAACACAGGTGGTGTGCTTCTCAGCGCTCGTTTGAAAGGTTATTTGCCATAAAACATCAAAGGAACGAGGAGCAACTGGAGCAGAAAATAAGACCAAAAAAAGCAACTCGTTTTTTTTAGTCTATCAATTTTTTTAGTTTCAGCTTGCAGAGGCAAAATGTTACAAAGCTGCTAATGCATAAACACCACATGACGCTAGGAACCGGTCCTGCAGGCAGAGCCGGACATGTCAGTGACGGGCGCAGTGGCGCGTCGTGGTCAGCTGGATGTTTGCTGGCCGTTGACTCTGCAGTTAGAGGGTCATTGTTGTTGGCCAGCAGCGCCAGCAGCAGCTGCCTGGCACCCAGAGAGCGGCGGCCGGACGGAGGGCCGTGTGGTCCGAATCAACGGACAAGCTGCTGGACGACAATGCTGGTTCTGACTGAAAGGTGTCAGAATAAAAATGGTGTAGCAGTTTGTTGTTGTCTGTTGGGGGACCTGCAGAGCCACAGACCAGACAGAGGGGAAAAACTGTAAACCCTGAAGGACGCGGCCCGGTTCTTTCTTTCTGAGTAATTCAGGAGTGGTTTTATTAGCCCTACTTTGAGTTTAATGCGTTGATTCGGCTTGTGAATTCTGCGGTTTAGCATCTGTGGGATTCAACATCTGGAGACCCCAGCTCACAGCTTTGGAGAATCATTGTGGCCCTCTAGCAATGCCACTCACGGCAGCTGCCATCAGAAATTTGTCGTAGCTGAGCATTGTCCGTCATTTTTGACTGATGGTGTCAAAAAAGTCTTGTCACAATCTATTTTTACCGACAGAAATGATTGGTTGCTGGAGTAGGGACTCTGTTAATGCTTGAATGACTGGGTCTGATTTTACCCAATCGCTAACGTTATAGGGCCACGTCATCTTTACCAGCAATAAAATGTTTTTAAGTTTCCTCTTGCTCCAACTTTAATTGGTCAATATTTAGAACCATGACCACGATGGACCAAACTACAACCATGGCAGACTGCAATCCTGAAACACCGCAGATAGTTGATGTCATTGTCATCCTTCTGTTCTCTGTTTGTCCAGGTTAAAAATCAACCAGAGAAATCGTGTTCAATGGGAGAAAGCCCAGACGGAGTACTGAAGGGAGATGAGAATTGAGCAGAATTTTGTGGGAAGTCAATAAACAGGCTAGCCAAACATTTTCCTTCAGGATTTTCTATTAGAGAGAAGAATTTCAGCCTGTGCTCCAGGTCCTGAGGGAGCAGAGCAGCTGTTAGACCAAACCGGAGTGAGTTTTGATATTCTGGAGTAGCTTTACGCCACAGTTAAGAAGATCGACACCTTTCAAAATGTTCCACTTTTGTCTTGTCAGTAGGCAGAGGATTTTCTCAAGAGTCTTTGGGATCTTCAAGATGCTTTTGACGAATGTGAGATGGGACTTTGAGATCTTTTTGGTCTGCTGAGGTTTTGACCTTGCTTAAATCCTGAACTGTGACCTTCATCGAAACATGTGAAGCATCCGGTGCTTTAGTTGATATTCCAAGAGTACTCCATTGCACTCTTGGAGTGATTGTGGCACTTCTGTGAAAGTTCACCACTATTTCACATTTTCTTGTGGATAATGTCTCTCACTGTGGTTCAGAAACGGCATTTTAACACTGTTTCCAGACTGATAAAAAGCCAGTCGCCCCTTCTGATTTCTTCCTTTTTTAGATCAGGACTTTAACTTGCTTCATGTTGTCAGAAATATTACATTTTTATAGTTTTTTTAAATTTTACATGTCAGACATGGAAAATTGAACCAACAAAATGATTAATTAACCATTTAACAATAGGGGATAATTAGGAAAGCAGTTGTATTCCTAGACTAGACCAAAGGAAATTGGTTAAATGGCACATTTTGTAAGTGGTTAGGCATTTAACATGAGGCTAATTTGTGTGACATTATTACGGCATTAATATGAAAAGAGATGCAGTTACTGAACAAAAAGAATATAGAAAGGAAGATGAGAAGACTGAAAGAAGCTGAAGGAATTCCCACACCCTTAAAAACCTCTCTCATATTCATACCACACACACACACCCACACACAGATAGCTGTACCCTACTCGTACAGCTCATTTAATGCAACCATCTCTTCTGAAAGCGAACCCGCCTGGTCACACGAATCTGGCAGCTGCGTTTGTGCAGTGACAAAGCTGGTGGCTGCGGGGGGAAACCGCGCTGCGGAGCAACTCGGGATTAGAGCCTCTGAGGCCCGTGGTGGTCGGAGCAGGAGCCAAGCCGAGGTATCGATGACATAGGAGCGCACTCACTAAAGCCTCGATATCAGAGCAGGAAAATCGAAGGCATACAAAGGATTTGATGCTTTACTTTTTTTTTTAACCTAAATGAAGTGTTGTTGAAATCCACTCTCCACTTGTGATAGTTTCTTTATTTTTATTTTTTTTTTTGCATTTATTGCTTGTGTGCATGCATCATGCATGCACACAAAGCACACGCATGGAGGGAGACAAAGACTGTGGTGTGCCAGGAAAAGGACCAAAGCTTTCCCTCCAGTCATCTCTCTTTACTTCGCGACGCTGGCATCTTTTCATCCGTGCATTTCGTCTTTCTCACACAGATTGTGTCTTTTCTTACCTCCATCTCTCCTCTCATTTTTTCTTTCTTGTGTGTTTTTTTTTTAACCTTTACTTTTTGCTCCTTTCTCCTAATATTCAAATGTTCCTCTTTGACTCCTTCTTTCTGTAGCTCCCATCCCCCATCCTTCATCTAACACCATCACTGTTGCTGCTGCTTCATCCTGTCGTTTTGTTCAGTCACCATCCCTCTCTGAGTGACTCCTTGTTTTTATAAGCTCTGCCCAGTCAAGCTTAGCCAGCATCTCCTCCCATCTCTGCTTCGTGGGGAGCTGTGCGTGTCGTCAGGCTGACAACAGCTGCAACAGTGGACAGGAAGGGAGGGGGTTGATGATGATAATGGTGGAGGGGTCTCTTTTTTTTTTCTTTCCTAAATCCTGTCTGCGGTGTTCCACATGGACCTCCTCTAGTGCCTGGTGACTTCTCATAAGCCAGAGTAAAATTTTTACGTTTCATGATACTGACGTTCATTTCAAACTCTGGTTATGGCACAAATATAGACTGACTGATCTACTTTAGATCAGTCATTTAGGGGGCAAAAAACAGGTTGTATTTCTCTTGACACCGGACATGTAAATATCTGGCGTATTGACGTGGAGGTTAAACAAAAACGACGGAAAATGTCAAGGGGAAAACCTGCGGCGTGTCCCTCTGACCAGGACATCGGGACATGGGGAAAGGAAAGCAGAGGAGTGGATCCTCATAGGGGCATGAGGGCGCTCAGGCCTCAGACGCCTCCTTTCCTCCCAGTCACGGTCTTTGTTTGTGACCTCTACACCTTGTTACCATAACAACAAGTTAATGACACAGCAGTGTTGACTGGATCTTTATCCTAAACAACACAACTCAAATGTGAAAACTAACTGCTTTAGTGGAAGTAGTTTGGGTTAAGACCGAGCGGCTTTGTGCCGTTCGGTGGCTCAGACATTTGCATGCATCTACTTCCTCCTTACTCCAACATGAATAGAAGTGGGAGCGCCCATCGCCTTTCCAAGATGAAATTTTCAGCTTGGCTTTCTTCTAAGAAGCTCAAAACGAAAAAAAAAATAATGGAGATTGGAATGAATAAGTAAATTTTGTGCATGGAGTATTTTGGTGTTGGGATGAATCAGAATTCCTTTGCATTTGTATTGATGGATGGATTTTCATTTAGGTTTATTCTAATCTTTAATTTTGACCGTGTTTATGCCTGCTTGTTCTGTTTTTCCCAGCCAGAGTCCTGACTTGCTTCTGATATTTGACTTTTTCTCCACAGTCTGAAAGGCCCAATACTAATCTTTTCACACGCCCCCCAAAAAATCAAAAGGTTCCTTACAAATATTTCTAAATTAATGCCACAAAATCTATGATTTTTATAGAAACCCTTCCCCACACCCCCAAAACAAGCGATCACAAAATCTTGGATGAACCTGGATGTTCAGTATTATTTAATATTAGAAACACTCACTGAATGCTGAAACTAACAGCTATGTATTTATATTTTAACACTTTACTGGGTCTTATCAATACACTCTTGCACAACCAGCCCTTTAGGAACATTCAGATTTTTGATACGGCCCAGGATGAAAATTAGTTTTACAACCCTGCAATAGAGCGACAGGAAATAAAACATTCAAGTGAGGTAAAACGACATTTGTTAGGCCTTTGTAAACATATTTCTGCAACAGGCTTGTTGAAGATGTTCCAGTTTGGATTGTCATCATCACTCCTCAAACAACACTCATCCACCTGCAGCTCTGGATCAGCTGATCCCTGACAGCTGACAGCTCAGCGGGCCACGCCCAGAGCTCCAGCTGATGGCGCTGACATTGTTTATTTAAGGCGAGGCCTCGCAGAGAGATGGAGAGGAAGAGGGTGGCAATTTGCCTAGCCTGCTCAGAGATGAAGTGGATATTTGTAGAGCTATGGTTAATCATTTAAGTCGGCTAAAAAAGCACATTTTTAGCTATTTGTCGCCTATTTTTTCATTATGCATCATGAGTTTTTGGAAACTTGTTCAGAACTGGCATGATTCGTTGTTTTCTTTTGGTAATAAACCCTTTTCTGGTCACACTCAGTCGTCCTCTATCTGCATTCCTCTGCTGTGAGAAGTGTGTGTGGGCCGGGAGTTACTGTGTCACCTGTTCCCAAAGCGCTGACTAACCAGCGCAGGGGATTGTTAGTGAGATTAAAGTTCAAGTAGTCAATAGTCCATGGGTGTTTGAACATTTCCCAACCCTCAGACAGGGTCAGAGTCCAAGGATTTAGGGAGGAGCGGCGGTGGTGGCAGCAGCAGCAGGAAAGGCAAACAACCCGCTCTGCTCTGCTCCCCGAGGCTGCAGAGTTTCTGATAGCTGATCAATACATGCAGTCATGTGGAAAAGCGAGGGCACCTCCACACATGAAAGACATGCTCCCATACTGATGTCTAATCTCTGAATCAGCCCTAGCTTATTTCTCTGCCTCCGTTTTTTATTTAATATTTAGCTACTTGTAATTTTTCTCTTCACACCAAACTAAAACTGCCTACTTCTACTAAAACTTGCCGAATGATTTTTCAACAGCTGCTTTCTCGACAATTAGGAATGCACCAGTGTGAAAATTTAGGCAGACATCGATATCAGATATAGATATTGCTGCTATGGCCGATAAACGATATTTACAGACATTGTACCTATTTCATTACCTTTTTGAAACCTTAAGAAACGAGCACTTTCATTCATTCAACCATTATTTAATCAGGAAACATATTAAGAACGGGTTCTTTACAATAACGACCTAACAGGGAAGGAAACATGTAGTGGGACAAACGGCAACATCACCAGTTGTTGACTTCACTCCCCGGTGCTACATCACTATCACATGACCAAACAAATACCAGATGAACCAAACCTCTTGTTCTAACTCTAAAAAACAAACAGCAACAAGAAGAAAGTGAACATTGTTTGTTTTGATATCAGCCCAGTTTTATTCATCCGACCGATAAGATATGCTAAAAAACTATTAACATCGGCGGATACCGATGATAGCTACGATGTATTGTGCATCCCCACAGTTTGCAGAGTTTTCCTTTGAATATGGGAGTTTTCTGTGCCTCCAGTTTCAGTCTTGCTGTGGAGTCTGTGGGGGATCGCAGCATTTGTAGAAATCATTCACATTAATCCAAAACCAGTCTGAACTGATCAGTTAACCCAGTTTACTACTTACTGTACACAAAATATCAATATCTCAAAGAACTGTCTGAACTAGTGATCGGTGCCAGTAATATATATTTGGTGGTACTAGCTGCCTAAAAGGTTATAGGAGGGCATTAACATTTTTTGATAAAGTAATTAAGAAACTAAAACTAAATTGTTTCATTGGTAAAACAAGAAATGTAGGCAAATGTAACTTTTTTTTTTTTGGTTGAGATGAAATTAAATGTATTTTCTTTTTCCCCTTAGTTAGCTAGCTAGCTGCTTAAAGTTAGCTAGCTAGCTAACTTACGTTTTTAATAAACCCAAATTAGCCTTTAATTATTTGCTAGTCATATTTTACCACCAACAGGATTACATTTCTTACTAATATCAAGTAGCACTAAATAATATTGTGATTTAATGTTAGCTTTAAGGTTTACCAGCAACCACACTCCATGTGCTATATATGTGGTTAGCAACATGATTTTGTGCGTTGGGGATTTGAAAAACTACATTTTTTACGTTATTTCTCTCAGCCTACTCTGAGGTAACATTTCCAAAGCGCTCATAGTGCACGCTTTCCCCGAGGTCGTTTTTTTTGGTGTTGTTTTCTCTTCCTCCTATCCCTTGGAGGCTTTATGTCTACGTTTCAAAGCCGTCAGCTGAGCCCAAAAATGCCGATCTGGAAGAAACGCCGTCAGGAGGGAAAACCTGAGGGTGAATGATTGAACATGTGCAGGTGGTGTTAACTAGCAGCACAGAGACAATCTGGGGGCAGCAGATGATGATATTTACTTACATCACAGAGCCACAGTGGGAGCTAAGTCAGTCAGTTTCTGTTTCTATTCAGTTTGTTTCTGTCTGTGTAACTCGCTCCGTTTTCCTTCCCTACCTTTCTTTTTTTTGTCACCCTCTGCTTAAAGTTTTTCTCTTACACGATGTTGCTTCATCACACCGTTCATCAGGCTGTGCCAGGAAAGTAGGAATCTTATGGAAATCATACCCATATCGAGGATTTCTGACATGTCTCCCTCCTGCTGCTGCTCCTCTGAGACACTGTCCACGCCAGAAAGACAGCTGTCCCTCACAGTTATGACAGTATCTGAACAGAAAAGATGTCCAGAGGAGAGCTGACGGTTGTTACCTCTGGAAATATTTTCTTTTTGACATTTTAAATGCTTTGTGGCTGACATAGTTCTGTCCAATGTTCCAGTGGTCAGATTTGATTGGGAAGATGGATGGAGGTAAATATCATGGAAACCTGTTGGGAGACTTGAGTCAGGTGCAGAGGTTCACCTTCCTGTATGCAACCACGCTAACGGCCAAAGCTAGAAACGTTTCAGATCAAAGAATCTGTATGTGTTACATGACAGACCTAAATTTAATTGAGACTTAAAATTATATCTTTGCTGACTTCATTTTGACTTATTTTTGAACTGTTTCACAAAGAGGAATGGTACAAAAAACCTAATGGTGGCGAAATACCCCCAAAATGTTAAAATTGCAGGAAAAGATCCTGATTTTGGGGACTGTATACAAATGCACAAAACACCTTTTGGATTTTTTTGGGGTAAAAACAAAAAAAATCACATATGGTTTTCCTTCCACTTTACATTTTTGTTCAACATTATTATGGTCTATCTCATAAAATCCTAATAAGACACGGTGAAGTGCTTGATTTACACTGGAATGTCACAGTTGCTGTTTAGTCTGGAAGCAGAATTGGTTCGTTCCTTTCCGTCTACCGTTCTCGTGCTGTCAGTCGTTTGTCAGCTTGTCCGGTTGTTGTGACGACGGTGGCCGTCCTATTGGCTGTGAACGGACGCTCAGTGTCATCAGCCAATGAATGGTCAGACTTCTGTTGACCTTTAGCCCCTGTGACAGGCGGCAGAGGGAGAAGCATGAAACTCCTTACGAGTTGCCGGTTACCGTGACAACCAGTTGCTTCGATAGGGCCGAGCAGCTCTTGTGGGACCACTGAAATATCTCATTTATTTTGGTTATTTGGTAAAAGAATGAGGAAGAAATCGACGGAATCATGGAACATGAAGGTGTTGGTTGAGGCGGCGTCTTCTTTTCAAATAGACGCTACAAAGTAAACAGAGTACATTTCAGAAATTTTAGTCTCTATTTACTGAGATGATGTAATGTCACAACCTCTAGTCATTAAATCTTTACTCGGGGAGTTATGAATATATTTTTGACAAGCTCGCAGCAGATCTGATGTGTCGTTTCATGAGGAAGGATTTCTTATCTGACCACATACAGATAAATAAGTGCAGCAGTGATGATTGTAATTTTGCCATAGATTTTTTTTTATTGTTTAAGCGAGCATATTTAAAAAAAAAAAAACTTCTACCCTGAAATTAAGAAAGTTATTTTCCATCAACCTTTTATTTCAAAATGCGCATAAAAAACATTGATGGAAACGCGGCTTAAAAATAAAAACAACTCGTTTTCAACCAAAAACCATTAATTTATTGCAAACAAAACATCAGGGTGATTTTATTTGTTTGTTTTTTCTTTTTTCACACTTTTAGAAGCAGTAGAGACATGATGGAAGTAGGAAAATGTGCAAAGAGAGAATTTTAATGAAGCTTTTTCCTGTTTCCGTCATTTAGTTTGGTTCTTCTGACTGATGATGAAGAGAAGATTGTAACAACTTACGAGTCTGATAAACGATATAAGCGTCGTTGAAGCTGGATGTCAGTGTCTTTCCTCAGGAAGCGTTTAAAACCTCCTTCCGCAGCTATAATATATAAAAACAGAGTAGTGGTGGATCTTGGCACCGAGTTGGCTAAATAAATAATTGATCAGCATTTCCTGACCCGAGATCAGTTTTCTGTTGCAGAAACTGGTCTCCTAGCAAATCTGTGGGCAGAGAAAAGCAAAGAGCCACACCTTCCATCATGTGACATCGTTCCTGTGTGTGTCTGTGCAGGAGTGCATGTGTGTAAACAATAACACGGCTGTGTGTGTGTGTGTGTCTCCTTGTTTCACCGCCCTTTGCATATGCCTCTAGATAAGTGAGAGGGAGAAAGAGAGAGAGAGCTTCCCCCACCTGACTTCATGCGAACTGTGTGCACTCCAAACATTTCCATAAGCCGGCTCTCGCACGGAAACGGAGGAGGAAGTCACACAGAGAGGGACAAAGACGGGGAGATCAGCTGAGTGTATGACATTTAGAGGGAGGCTGTGTGCGAAAGTGACAGAAACGACTCTGAAACACAGCTGGACCATCGAAAACACACCTGGAACTTACTGCATACGGACGTCGTGGAAGCCAGATATAAAATATGCTGTAGAAATGACACATAGTCCTTTTTTTTTATTAAATCAGACAGAAAAGTGACAAAAACATGTGTTTTTGGTCACTTTATTTCTATATGTTAAATGCCAGAATAATAATCTAGAAAAGCAGTTCTTATTTTCCTAAAATGTAGAAGTTTTCATACATAATCGTTATGTTTGAATAGTTTTATCAGGCCACAGCCTATTTAGCTACTTAAAGGGGCAGTTTTATGTATTTTAAAGGAACATAATGCCATTTTATAGCGTAATCAAGTAACTATGTTACCTTCAGTTGTTATAAAAATGTTGTGCATATCAAATATGACTTTAAAGAAATTTGACTTCTTAATTGAACGCCTTGAGATTGGGCCTCTGATCACAATCATTTCAATTTGTTCTGAGGTCTGTACACTCATTTTGCAACAAAATGCATCCATCTCTGGGACACAGAACCCGTCCGCTTGCAAAACATTATATTTTCAGGCATTTGTAGAAATGCACAGATAAACACATACATAACTTGTAAAGTTATTGAATTCTGGTTTACACACTCATTGTTCAAGTCTCTTATTATTTTAACACTTTTTTAAAGCAAGAGAGGAAAATTTTCTGTGGTATTAACTAATAAAACCAAACAGCTCATTTAATCTGCCTCCTTTTCCTTAGTCCTCATCCTGCAGCCGGTGGAGCGGGACGACCTGAGTGGGAAAACCCTAAAGATCACAGACTTTGGTCTGGCCAGAGAGTGGCACCAGACCACCAAGATGAGTGCAGCGGGGACTTACGCCTGGATGGCGCCGGAGGTCATCAAGCATTCTCTGTTCTCCAAGAGCAGCGATGTGTGGAGGTATCGGTGTCCGTCCATCTGTCCACCATGTTTACAGGATTTGCAGCAATGTGTGAAAATGTTTCCCCATGGAGTATTCAGTGTGGTGTTTGGAAAACTGCAAACTGTGTCCTTCTACTTCGCCATTATGCACCGCCTTGTGTTCAAAACCCCCATAAAATACCAATAAAATAAACTCAAAGTTCAGGAGATATGAAAAGTTATAGCAAGGTGTCGTACTTATGTTAAAACCGTCACTGACCGCTTCTCTCTCTCTCTCTCTCTTTCTGCGCCTCGTTTTGCAGTTTTGGCGTGCTGCTGTGGGAGCTGCTGACAGGAGAAGTTCCTTACCGGGAGATAGACGCCCTGGCGGTAGCTTACGGCGTTGCCATGAACAAGCTGACACTCCCCATCCCTTCAACCTGCCCTGAACCTTTTGTTCTGCTGCTGAGCGGTAAGCAGGCGCTGCTGGAACAGAGGGTGACCCCCCGTCCAGAAAAATGTCACAACGACAGCTGGCTGTGAACAAGTAAAACCCAAACATGTGGAGAGCATTGTTGCAGATGTACACCGTCTCAGTTTGAGGCACAGCTTGTGCCCGTGGTTTTCCTTTACACCAGTCATCCAACCTGACCTTTAGGGTGCATTCACACCAGCCCTGTTTAGTTCTAATCAAACTCCAGTTTGTTTGTCTGGAAAGTTTGGTTCGTTTGGTGAGGTGTGAACGCGCAGTCGAACTCTGATGCGGACCAAAAAAGGGAACTCTGGTCCACTTAAAAGCCTAGGTCTTCGTTTCAGTTAAATAACTTGACTGGAGTCCGCTCCAAAAGCAGCAAGTGCACTAAAGCGCAGGGCATTCTGGGTAAATACAACCAAAAACAAATTCAAGAGTCTGGCATTACTGGGAGAAATGGTCCTTTACCAGAGAAGAGAGGAGAGAAATCCTACAACTGTTAAAATCTGTTAAAATCTTGTTTACATTTTGTTTACGTTTGTTTACATTTTGTTAAGAAGGAAGTTGAACTTCAGTGGTTCTTGGTGCAGCGCCACCACAGGTGAGGAGGGGAACAGTTTCTTTCCAGTTAGTTTGTATTGTTTGTGAAAGCGAACCTCACCAGCTGAAAATGTAGCAAATGTTGCAATTTTGATCCCCAGTCGAACCGAGTCTATCAGAAAACGCACTAAAATGCCGCCAGTGATGTAGGAAAACCCTCCAGCTGCTAACCATGACTTGACTGTACTGGAGGCCTTTGAGCTTGCAGCTGGGGATAAGAGTTTGCGTTAGTCGCTCCGTAGTTTTACGTCTCCTAGGTCTTGCTCCTTGAAGCCGTTGTGGAGTATCAGCTGGCTCTTGTTTCACAGTTCAGTTCATCCCTGCTTAAATACTCACCTGCAGGATAAACTTGACCTGAGGTGCTCTGTCTTAAGCACAGGTGAGGAGGTTTGAGGACAGGTTTTAACTCTAATAAAGAAAAAGAGTAGTTTCTCCTAAAGCCTCCGCTATTTGCTCCTCATCATCTGATCCATGCTCATCCTTTAATCGCCTCTCCTGTTCATCATGTCTCCTGCCTCCTTTTATCTGTCGGCATGCATTTAATGCTGGTTTATTTCATCTAATAAACAAGTACCAGCTGCTATTTTCTATTTTATTTGAAGCTTTACTTGTCAAAAACTGCTCTTCATTAGACTCTCTTTGTAAACCTTACATGTAGCAGATGTTCGTGATGTTGCGTTGGACTGATCAGTTTGTGGATCTGTGTTCATTGTAGGTATGCAGCATGTTGCCTGTAACTCTGTCAGTCAGGGTTCTGGCTCATGATAGTCGCCATATGCTGCCACCATCTTGCTGCCTTCCCCTTCCCTGTTGTCTGCTGCGACTGCCAGGAATGAAAAACATAACCAGTCCGACAATCCACCGCTCTGTGTTTGTGCATTGTATTGACGGCTGGGCAGTGTGACGGGGTCTCTAAATACGATTGGTTTACTAACGAGCCTCTAAAAGTTTTGTTTGTCGTTTTACCATAAACGTGTAAATTTAGAGCGCAAATGAGATGGAAAAACACTGGCTTAATTTCTTTTTTTGCATAAATCATATTTTGCCAATAAAAATGCGGTGATTATTTAGCAAAATAATAAAAATAATGACTTAGGCCATTATTTTAGGAAGGTAACAATATATACCGGTATATAAAAAAAAATAACAGAAAATGAATTAAAACAAAACTCATGTCTACCAGTCCACAAGTAAAGATTACATTACTAAATGTACAAACTAACCGATTATTCTGCTGCTTAAAATGAGCAGGATTATGAATGTTTCTGGTTACAAGAACATTTTAAACGTTTTAAAGAAGCAGAACATCGTCAGCGGTCATAAAGCACATAGTGACATTTAATCTGAAATGGATAAATAAATAAAGCCGCCACATCAGATGGCAGCAGCTTCTCTCACACCTTCCTGCTGTAACCGTCTCTACCTGTCAGAGTGCTGGAGCTCCAACCCCCGCGGCAGGCCTTCCTTCACCAGCATCCTGCAGCACCTGCAGGCCATCGAACAGTCCTCCATGTTCCAGATGCCTCTGGAGTCCTTCCACTCGCTGCAGGAGGACTGGAGGCTGGAGATCCAGCAGATGTTTGACGAGCTCCGGGCCAAGGAGAAGGTGAGGACGGTGAAACCAGCCGACCTGATACTGCAGAGCCGGCTAGTGCGCTTACTCAGTCACATTAACTTGAGTACGTTTTTTGAAGAAATTGACTTATCGGAGTAACGCTGTAGTTTCTACTTTGTTACTTATGCAGGGTGAGCCATAGGTTTCCATACGTAGAAAAAAAAAAACATGTTATATTGGACAACCGTTTTTATTTATATAATGTTGTCTCCTTTGTATGGAAAAGTATGGCTCACCCTGTATAAATTATTGTCATTTTCATCCTTAAAATACCAAAAATGTTCACTTATCTTTATATTTTCATCCATCTGATGAAGATAAATATGAAATGATTGATACTTGAGTAGACGTTTTTACCAAAATACCTTTTTACTCTTATTTGAATAATTTCTTGGACTGCTACTTTTTACTTTTACTTGAGTAAAAACATGTTGAAGTATTGGTACTCTTTTAGTTGAGTACACTTTTTGGGTACTACATGGAGCTGCTGGGAGTTTTTTGCAGTTTCTTGAGCTCGACGCCGGGAAGCATCTCACAGTCGGACTGAGGTGTTTCTGCACGTCAGGAATAGCGCAGCAACGCAGAGGTGTTAATTCAGGTTGCTGCTTTGCTACACTCATTTCCTCCACCTCTGTTTCCCCCCCACTCCCCCCCACCCCCGGGTCTGCAGGAGCTGAGATCGTGGGAGGAGGCGTTGGCCCGGGCGGCCGAGGAGCAGAAGGAGCAGGAGGAGCAGCTGAGGAAGAAGGCGCAGGAGCTGGCGGAGAGGGAGTTCGACATCGTGGAGCGGGAGTTGAACATCATCATCCACCAGATGTACCAGGAGAAGCCCAGCGTCAAGAAGAGGAAGGGCCACTTCAAGAAGAGCAAGCTGAAGCTGGGCAGGGACAGCAACTGCATCAGTCTGCCCTCTGGTGGGTGGAGACGAGAACTGCAGCCTGGCTTAATAGACAAGAAGACCCTACTGCTGGGTCTTCTTGCAGTAGGGTCTTCATTCTTCATGTAGGAGAATGAAGTGCTCCTACAGTAGGAGCACTTCATTCTCCTATTATACCGACTTTATTCTCACATTATTTCGACTTTATTGTGAAACAACTTTATTATCATATTATTACAGTTCTATTCTTGTCCTATCATGACTTTATTTGCTTGATAATTTTTTTTTGAAATTGTAGCCTAACCCTTATATTTCGTCATAACACGCTTGTCAAACAAGATGGCCGCCATGGTGAAGGTGAACATTTTTTAATTTTCCGAAAATCTAGTTTTCAAAAACCAAAAATTCAATTAATTGATACAGTCGGTTTCGCCCTCAGCTCTTTTTCAGTATGTTTTACATAAACACAAACACAAACAAACCTAAAGTAACAGTTTTCATTTATAATCAGCAGAACCGACTTCAGTCATGTGGGTTATTATTACGTCATTATCTTCAGCTCTGAGAAAAAGCATCCTTTCTTTTTTACTCATTATTCTTTTCTTTTCACACCTAAATGTTTAAATTTGGTTCCACTTTGGTTGTTTTCAGAACAGGGTCAAAATGTCTCTACGGCTGGCGTTGCTGACACAGCTAGCTATTCGCTTTGGGGAGGATTACTTTGTCACATAGTTTGGACTATTCCCCTTAGCGATTGAAATCCTCATTTGAAAATTGAATTTTACATTTGCTTAGGTTTTCTTGGTTTTATATTAAAATTATGATGAAATGATAATCCGAGGTTTAAATTTTGGCCAAAGCTTTTCCAGCTTCATGTTTGGTTTTAAACTTCAGTGGTTGTTTGAAAGCCTAAACCTCGCGGTATCTCTCTCTCTCTCTCTCTCTCTCTCTCTCTGTCTCTCTCTGCAGGTTTTGAGCACAAGATCACAGTGCAGGCGTCCCCCAGCGTGGACAAGAGGAAGAACCAGGGCAGCGAGAGCACCACGCCCCCCGCCAGTCCCGGGATCTTACCCCGCCTGCGAGCCTTCAGACGTGAGATCAAACGCCGGCAAGTCTAAGAAAGATGGAACAGGAAATGTAAAGTCGTCTAAGTGCTTCCTTGTGTCTCTCAGCGACCCCGAGCGACGGCAGTAAAACGTGGGGCCGCACCGCCGTGTGCAATAACAAAGACCTGACGGCCCATAAGAAGAAAGGACGCACCTGGGGCCCGAGCTCCACCCACCAGAGGGAGCGGGTCGGAGGAGAGGACAAGTAAGAGCTGCTTCTGGCTGAAATAGTTCTGCAAATATAGAGATTATGATTCAGATTTCAGTGTTTCAACCATGTTTAGCTTTTGGTCTAAAGATAACAACTAATTAAAATAAAGAAATAACAACCTGTATATCTAACTATTAGTGTTAGAAAGGCTGTATCAACCCGCTGATCTGTGTAAAGGTCTTCTAATAATTTAGATAGAACTCTGTTCAGATTTTAATTTACATAAAAACAGAAATGTTAAAAGCATAATGAGAATCGGCAGTCTTGTAAAAATATCCACAAGCATTTAATTGGTTTTATTGGGATTTTATGGGATAGACCAACATAAAATAGCACTTAATTAAGAAGTGGAAAGAAAAGGTTGCATATCTTGTTTTGTTTTTTTTTTACAAACGAAAATCTAAAAACTGCACCTCTTTACTATGAAACCCTTAAATAAAACCCAGTGCCTCCAACCTCCTGTTGGAGTTAACTCATTTTAGACTCCATCTGGGTGTAATTTAATCCCAGTATAAAATCCCCAGAATATTGTGGGGCCCCACAAATTGCAGCCTATAATCCCTTTCTAAAGTATGGCGCAGCCTTCAGGTCATTGATTTATTTTTTTTCTAAATACTTTCTTTTCGCTTCAAATTCATGAGGTACTTTGTGTTTCTGTCACAAATGAGAAATAGAATCTCAGTAAAACTTTAATGTTTGTGTTGCCAGGGTGACAGATTGTGGAAAAGTTGTGTGAATACTTCTCAGTCTCATACGGTTCTGTGCTCGCAGGCTGAAATCCCTCAGTGAAGGTAAAGTTTATTCATCCAGTGCGCCAAACCTGGGGAAGTCCCCCAAACACGCTCCCATGATGCCCGGCTTCTCCAGCCTCAATGAGATGGGTGAGTCTCCGCTGGGACCGTCCGCCGGACGTCTCCTCTCAGTCTGACTCTCTTTCTCTCTCTCTCTCCTTCTGTGGACGACAGAGGAGTGCTCCGAGTTCGAGGAATCGCCGGGGTCCTTGCTGCCCTCAGAGACCAGCAGCAACGGGGCCATGGACGACTCGGGGCCCCTGTGGGGCAGCTTGGGCCCCAACGCGGCGCCTCCAGTCGGCGGCGCGGGCCTCTGCCCGGCGTCTGGAGGCCTGTGGCTGGGCGGCAGCAACCAGGACTCGGCTCGGCGCTGCAACCAGAGGAAGAAGAGCGACATGTTGCTGCTGGGCTGCGCCTCTCTGCTGGCCTCTGTTGGTCTGGGGCAGGACCTCCTGCAGCTGGGCAAACAGCAGGTGGGGCCCAAACCACTGAACTACCATCTGATTGTTCGGCCGTAGAGTAGCTTATTATTTAGAGCTGAAACGATTAATCGTGATTAATCGATGATTAAAATAATCATCAACTATTTTAGTAGTCGATTAATCGTTAACTGCAATACATACTCAAAAAAAGGCTACTTTTCTGAAAAGAACAGCACAGTAATCGCAGTAATGGAGCCACATCTGCACAAAAGAATAGAGTTTGCGTTTAAGATTAAAAAAAAATAAAAGCCCTTTGGTTTTAATAAGTTGTAGTCAAAACTCCTCAGGTGGCATAGATTCACCTGGTAAAGATTTACTTAAAAGAATGCTGTGTTATTTTGTTTTAGGCAATAAAATGCTTATTTTCTTACTTAAAAAGGAATTGAATTATTTTTTTTACTTGAATCATTTAAATGAATCTGTATAATGTTCCATTTTTTATCCGATTAATCGATCAACCGTCAGAATAATTGATAGATTAATTAGTTCCATGCCCAATATTACTTACTTATCACATATTTATTGATTGTCCACAGCTTTTATTACTTACTATCTAATTTTAATACCTAATTTTATACTTTCTTCTGTTCTCTAAAATAAGATTTAACACAGTGAGGTTTCTAAACTGTCAGATGTTTATCCTAACAAAGATTTGGACTCGCAAATTAAAAGATCTGTTTGTTTGCCACTTCAAGAGTTTTTGCTAGGACATATTTACAGATTTACATTTATAGATTTTTACATTGATATATACATTATACATAAATATAAAATGTATAAATATATACTGTATTTGGTACAGTTTTGGCTTAAATACTGCTCTGAATATGTTTTTTTTTCTCTCCAAATGGCCTTTTTGGAGTCTGTATACTCCAATTAATGATTAGTCCATTCCTGAATTAGTTGACGATTATTTCACTAATCGATTAATCACGATTAATCGTTTCAGCCCTATGTTGTTATGTGAGCCGTGGTAACAGCAGGTGAAGGTAGATTGTTTCTGTAAACCTTGATGTGGCTCCCAGATGCTTCAGGACGAGCAGGACCGAGAGGAGCAGCGGAAGAAGAAGGAGGGTCTCTTCCAGCGGACGGGCCGTTTCCGCCGCAGCACCTCCCCGCCCAGCAGAAACCTCTCGCTGACTCTCTCCAGACACCACGACTCCGGGCTCGCCTGCATGGACCCGTCCCCCTCCGTCACACTCCTGTCTCTGTCCTCCCTGTCTGACTGCAACTCCACCAAGTCCCTCCTTCCCTCGGACTCGGACGACTACCCTCTGACCCCGTCGGCGGGCGTCAAGACGCCCTCGGTGGCGGCGCCGCCGTCTCCGGCTCCCGCCCTCAACCCGCTCCTGGACTTGCGGGCGGAGAGCTTCAAGAAGGAGCCCAACCAGTCGCTCACGCCCACCCACGTGTCGGCAGCGATGGCTCTTAACAGAGGACACAGACGGACGCCGTCGGACAGCGCCATCCGACCCCGAGCGCAGACTCTGGGACACCGCAGGACTCCGTCTGACGGCAGCATGCCGATGCCTCCTCATCCCGTCACCACGACATCTAAAGGTACGCAGACTAACGCTTCACTCACTGCGGCTTCGCTTCACCGGCTTCACGCTTCTGTGAGACGAAATGTCTCTTGTGTCAACCAGTCCTGGACAAGACGTAGATGATGTCGATGTCTACTCACGCTCTTGTGGCGCAAACGGTGGAGAAGATGCTAAAAATAACATTTCTGTTCATACTATCAGGTTGATTAGAAAGGCAATTATTTACCATCAGTAACTGAAATTTATTATGACAGCAATAAATCAAAATATCTCTTATGATCAGAAATTTTTCACGTTAAAAAACATAAATATGAACATGGACAGTACAGCTCTTCTTATAGCTACTATTGCTAATTTTCACTTCAAGTTGGGTTTCTAAAACAATCTAAGTGATAAGTAACTCTCGATCAAATTCCTTTCTGCTACATAATAAAGTAAAAGTGCATTATCGGTTCTGATACAATTATAGAAATAATATTCCAAGGGAAAAACTTGGAATAACACCTTCTACAGTACATACTGAAAAACACAAAATCTTACCAAGTGTGGAGTTTCTCGTGCAAATATTTTGGTACACGATAAATAAGACAAAACTAACTTACAAGTAACTTTTCAGCATGAAATATTGTTTTAAGTCAATAAATCCTTAATGTTGGTGAAAAGGTTCCACCGGCACATGATTTAATTTATAACAAGACATTTTCCCCATATTTTAAGTGAGTTAATTTACCAGTGGAAAGGCTTTTCCCCCCTCAATGACAAGTAAAACAGGCTCTTATTTCTTGCTGAAAAGATACTTGTTTGGTTTAATACAACTTTGCTCAGGTTCTTTGTTTTTGCAGTGTAGATACGACCCACGTTTATTTTCCTTTTCCTCTCAGGAACTCCAGACAGGCTGGACATCCCTCGCCTCCCGGACCCGTCCACGGTCCACCCCCACGTCCCCCACCGGCGTAAAGCCCCGGCTCCCCCGGCCCCCAGCCCGACTCACCCCTTCCTCATCAGCCCCCTGGAGAGACCCAAGACCCTGGAATTCGCCCCGCGACCTCGGCCCACCCCGGCCCGGATCAGGGCCGACCACAGGAAGCTGGGCTCCGTGTGCCGGACCCTGAGCTCGTCGCCGGGCAGCAGCTGCGACAGCCCCCTGGGCTCCGGGGACGGCAGCGCCGGCGCCACGCGGCCCAACCTGATGGACATGGACATGGAGGGCCAGAGTCTGGACCCGACCGTTCCCCTTTGTGGACAGCAGCAGCCGGACGCTCTGTGCGAACAGCAGTACTTGTAGTGACGCGTTTGAAGGTTTCTGGGGCTCGGCAGGGAAGTAAATCCCACTTCTGAAGATGTCGCACCGCTTGGGGAAAGTCGCTCGTCTCCTGAAAAGGCGTGGACCCTTCCAGCATTCCTCGGCCTCTGCTCTGCATGACGCCGAGGGCCCAGAGGCCTCTGAGAGCCCGGTACTGATCTCGTCCAGCCAAATGTCTTTCCAAAGCCATCAAAGCGTCTAAAAAAGCCACTTTTTAAAGGTACCAACGGTCATCTCAGTCCGCCTCCTAGTGCTGTTTCCTGTCTGTGCATCTCTACATTTCCACTCTCTTCATTCCTGTCCGCCGCGCGAACAAGACCAGAAAAACATCGCCTCATGATCGTCGTCGTAGTTCGGAGCATGTTTGTTCTTCTTCTGCATGGTGGTCTTCATCCTCATCTCTCCAAACGTGAAAGGGGGGGGGAAAAAGCCTTTCCCCCTCAACCTTAGTGGACTGGTTACATGTGCATTAAAAAAATCTATTTCCTCCACCGTTATGCAATGTGGTGGTTGCTTTTCATTGATTTAAACATCCCTGTCTGCTTCTTCTGCCTCAAAGTTCAGACTGGCTGATATCATCCAGAGCTGGCCATGCTTACTGGAACCCCTGGTAAATACGATAAAGATAAAGTTAATATAACAGTAAATTCATCTTTTCCTGCAGCAGCATAGCTATGTAAAGAAATAATAGTATCTTAGAAAATCACAACTATTAGTACCTCAACCAATTCAATATTTTTTTTAATTTACGCTTTACTTTTTTAAGTTAGACTTCCCAAGAGTTTTTTTAAAATGAGTAATCCATGACTTTCCTCCTCCCGACAGTATAAATACAACCCAACACACAGACCTGTTTCTCTAAGCTGCTTTTTAAAATGGGAAACGCAGTGAGCTGCTTGGTAACGGCGATTTTAGACAAGTGTCCCTGTTGGAGAAAACTACAGCGACGAGAAATATGGATGTGCCAATAAATTGGCCGGCCGATTTGAATGAGCCCAGATTTCCTTAATTTTGAGAGATTCTTACGATACTTACATGTGAAGTCGATCTTATCTGCTTCTGCTAAAGGTCTAACGGTCAACCACTGTCCTCTTCTGTGGTGGGCCGGTCTGTTGGCAGAGGTTTGGCCAACAGACCGGCCCACCAGGTTTGCAGAACAATCGTCTCCCCACTGTTATCCACTCAGTGATTTTCTTGCTATATTTAGCAACATTTCAGAGGAAAAATATCAGTATCGGCCAAAATCGGAATCGGCTGGTCAGGCTTTTTAAAAATCACGATCAGCCAGAAAACTGCAGTCGGTTCACCCCTAACGAGAAATACAGTTATTCCACCGAATATTGATTTCTGAACTCTTCCTGAGTGAAAACATTGGTATTGTTGTTTATAAATGAGCATAAACTTGTTTTCTTTGCATTACTTGAGGTCTGAAAGCATTGCATCCGTTTTGTTATTTTGACCATTTCTCATTTCCTGCAAATAAATGCTAAATCTTTGCTTGGAGTTTCAGAGACATGTTGTCAGTGGTTCATAGAATAAAAGAACAATGTTCATTTTACTCAAACATAAATCTATAAAAAGTAAAATCAGAGAAACTGATCATTTTAAGTGCTCTCTTAATTTTGCCCAGAGTGTGTATGTGTATATATATACATACATGTATATATATATAAATGAATATATAGTTGAATTTTTCAGCTTTGCTGCTGTAGCATTTTTGCTAGGGGAATCTGCAAACGTAGCCAGTTCTTTTTCCACCGCATGCCGTCTCTCTCTGGGTTGCTCCACTCATTCCTCCTCTATCCGTCAGCAGCATCGATCCCACTCATCCCAGCGACGCAGAACTGGAAACACACATCCCCCTGGTCCCACTCCACCTCCGATTCCAGCATCAGCCTCCCGCTCCTCTAACCTCCGACATTGGCGGCACTTTAGGAGAAACTCTTTGCAGCTCGTCGGTGGAATCAAACCGATGCGGTTGTTTTTGTGCACTGGACGGTTTATCGGCTGCAGGCAGTATTTACTCGACTGTGCAGATTTCTGTAGGTGAATACTGTGTGTGTGTGTGTGTGTGTGTGTGTGTTTGCGTGCGAGAGTGGATTCGTGCGACTGTTTTTTCGGGATCGATGACAATCCCTTTGCTACAAGAGTGAGCCCAAACTCATTCTCCCTCTGTGCGGTTAAGAACACTGAGTATTTATTAAAATTGTTGTTACTGTGGGAAAGAAGTAATTATTATTATTATTATTACTATTATTATGATTTCAGTACTCTTCCTAGGTGATATTTGTATATACTTGTTAATATGGGAAGAAGAAACAGAAAAAAACCAACAACCTGGGAATCCGCTTACTGGAACGTTTGTGTTGTCTTCTGTCTCTGCCTGTGAGGAATCTGTGTGAAATATGACGGATGAGAGGTGAATAAAATAACAAAAACAACACAAACAAAGACATTTGTGGAGATTTTGTCACGTTGTCTCATCATATCGAGGTAAAAGCACACAAGAATCAAATAATGTAGTAAACCATTCCTTTGTATTTAAGGTGTACCTTCCTTTAATTTAGTCTTTATACAGAGGAAATTATCCATCAGTTCCTCATATTTTCCCTGAAAGAGCCAGACATCACTCACATTGATGCGAAACGGGAAAACAATTAGGGTGCGCATCAAAAGTTCACCAGTGATGCGTTCATTTTTAATGTATTGATTCAATGTAAACACCGACAATTAGTTTTCACGTCGTCCTTTGTTCAAACACCACAAAATATGCTTTCATGGTAAGATTTAACAACTTTATTTTAAAAATGATGATAACACTTTATTTGAAGGGGTGTGCATAACACTGACATGACACTGTCATAAACGTAGCACCTGTGATGTACATGAAGGAGTCCTTATGAATGTTTGACTGTTGTCATGAAGTGTCATTCGGCGAATAATGGCACTTTTAATGCAAAGCTGCATTAAAAGTCCATGAAAAGTGTCAACATTGCATTAAAAGTGCCATTATTTACAGAACGATGCAAAGTCGGCAATTTTTTTGGACTTTTAAGGCAACTTTTAGTGCAACTTTTCATAAAAAGTGCAATTATTTACCGACTGACACTTCATGACAACAGTCATAAATATTCACTAAGACTCCTTCATGTTTATAATAGTGTCATGTCAGTCTTATGAGTCTAGTGCACATCCCTTCAAATAAAGGGGATTTAAATGATTTAAAAGGCAGTTAAAGTCCAAAGAAAACCTCTAAGTGCCTGAAAATTAATCGAGACCATTTTAAAGGAAAGTCCGGTTCGTTAGGTAGGAGAGTGTGAAGAAATCTGGCATGACTAGATACTCACACATCATTATATTGCTCCTGACGCCTAGACATGAATTATTTAGCATCAGTGTTTAGTAAGCGTGTTTCCCTCTTGCCAACAACACCTTATGTCACCAGACAAAGGCGCTTGCAGTAACAGCCTCGCTCCACCAGGTGTCACCGCTGCGCGCTATGATGTCATATCTTTTCCCAGTCCGCTGTTTTTCTCCACGTCATGCATTCCTGTAGTGACTCCCTGGTCCTGCAGCGGCCATAAACACGCCTGGAGCCGGAGCCGCCTCTGCCACACAAACACACCAACATTCAACCCGACACGCTCTCCCACGATCAAGACGTTTTCCGTAAGAAGCGGCCGCAGCAGCCGAGCTGGTCCTCGGGATGCAAGAGACACGGTCCGTGTCCAGATGTTGGGGACACGCTGCTCTCTCTCTCTGTCTCTGCCTCTCCGCTGCTGCTCCTGTCCGTGGTACCGCCAATCAAACACCGATTCAGACGCCAGCCTGTTACCTAGCAACCCCCTTTTCACTTCCATGGTGACGCTATTAAAAGCAACACCACACACGGAGAGATTCAACAAAAGAAGAAGTGGGAAATGGATGAAAATGAAGTGAGAGGTAGGTGAAAAGGTCATACAGCAGCTTTAACAAGAGGCAGACAGAGTGGACCCACTTGGTCTGCTTTTTACCCAGGTTGTCTCTAACATTCATCACCCCTCCATTATTATCTCCACTGTCTTGATCCCCCCCTCCCCATGTTTTCTGCCAGTGAAAACATATTTTAGCAGCTAGAGAAGCAGGCAGAATCAGGAGGCGACAGTGTCTGGAGAGGATGGCGACTCAGAAAAAGCGAGTTGGACCCAAACAAAGAAACACCAGTGAGTGTTTCTGTTCAGCTTCGAGGGGAACAGCTTGCCAGATTGCCTGCCAGTTGGTGCGTCCCTCAGATCTGCAGAAGGCCTCGCTTCATCTTCCACTGAATCTTTAGTCGCCCTTTAAACCGCTAATGCAGTTTTATTAGGAAATACTCTGCGCCTTAATGGACAAAGCTGACATCAGAAAGTGAGAGCGCTTACCGAACTGAAGGGATTTCAAGTGACTAATAATCACACGCTCAGGTTAACGGAGGCAAAACCCTGGAGGTCACAAATCATCAGATGCTCGTCGACATGAAGGCCAGACACGAATCATGGTCTAATGTGATGGACAGTCACCAAGCTTACTCATTAAATGATTCAAAAAGTTACAACTTTCTAAAAGCCACATTTGCAGACGTTTGATTTTATTGTGCCTTTTATTAGTTTTCAACTAAACACACCTAAAACCTTGTGCTTACACACACCTGATAAAAAACACAAGTAACTACAGGTCAGCAAGGTTTACCAAGTTTGTTTCTTACTACTGAATGCCAGATTAAGGATATATATATATATATATATATATATATATATATATATATATATATATATAATGTTTGGACACACTGTTGTGTCCAAACTTTTGGTCTGTACTGTATATACACTGTATATATATATATATATATTATACTGCTATTTTCAATGTCTACGTTTACATATGATTATGTAAGATTGTGATCATGTTTATTCACAACGGCTGAGTTAAATGTCACCTGAGGATGTATTTTAAAGCAACTGCTCAAACTTTTTTCTTGTCTGACATCATGTAAATATCTAAAGAAATCAGTCGAGCTGTCGGGAGGAAGGAAGTTATTTCCAGATAACGAGAATTAACTGGAAATAAGTTTTGGAAATGGAAATGTTTTTATGTGCTCTTTGTCAGGACTCCATGTTGCATTTTGATCATTTGTTTGTTTTTGTTTTCTACTTCTGCCACTTTCCATATTGTTTGTTTACCTTTGGTCAATTCTCGCTGTGGTGAGTGATTTATTTTTAATTTTTTTGCATTTATAGTATGGATTTTATTATGTGTCATCCTCATGAAGTAAAACATTGATCTGGAGGAGTCCAAAATTTTAGTAATTAACAGAAAAACTAAGTAAATGTGTAAAAGCTCTAGAAAAGCAGCTAAATTCAGATTAATTAAGGTTCCATTATTCATTGAACTGAAAACATTTTGAGCAAAACAAAATTGAATTTGTACAATTCTTTGAAAGCTTTGAATTACACTTTCAGTTTGGGAGTTATTTTTGGAAAGACTAATGACAAACCTTGAAAGAAATAATAAAAAAAACAAAACAAAACAAGTACAGCTAACATAAATGAAAATAAAATACGGTTTCATGAAACCAAAAAAAACCTTGGAGATAGTCTAGAGACTGAGCTGACGATCATGAAAAGTTGACCTGATTAAAATGTTTGCGCTGTTCCTTTAAATGTCACTTTTCTGGTGAAGAATGTTTCACGTTGAAATTCTTCTCATTTCTAGAGATTCAAATGAGGAGAATCAGCAAATGCTCCACCCCTTCAACAACAACAACAACAACAACAACTGTTTTTTGTTTTGAACTTTATTCATAATCCTCATGTATCAGTTACTGGTGCATTCCTGCCCTTGCAGTTCGGTAAATCCTGTGATGGAGGCCTCTCAGGTGTTTGAATGTTGAATGAAAAGTGGCCTCTCGGCAGTGAGAGGCGCAGTCTGAGCCCCGTCCTGCCCAGCTTTTTGTCCGTCCTGTTCAAACAAACGGGCTGAAGGCGTGAGGCGCACCGGTTCTCCATCTCTGTGTCGCTGCGGAGCCGCCGATCGCTCTGCACTCTCTCGGCGCCGTTGTAGTTTCCCCTCGACGGGACGAGAAATACCAACAAATACAGACACAGTCACGATGCAGCTCTGAGGAGGAGCTATAGTAAAATTCTCTTTTCTATCTCTTCTCTGTAGATAAAGGAATTCAGTAAAGTAAAGCTTTTCACAACCATAAAACTTTCCATTTTTGTTACTTTTTTTTTTTTGTACATTTGTATTACATATTCACAAAAAACTACTTTGACATTTGACAAACATTTACCTTGAATGACACCAAAAGTAAAAAGAGCATAAAAAAGTTAAATAAACAAAATAAAAATACATGAATAAATAACATAGCCATTTATTTAGTCTATTTTTTTTTTCCGTTGTGCTTTTTGTTTGTTTTCAAAGCCACACTGACAAAGAGATGAGGAGTCTCTGTTTGGACACGCAGCTCGTTGTTGGATTAGGCTTTAATCGCCATGAACAGCCTCAGAGTCAGCGCGGTCAGTAATCAACAAACCTGCTCAGTGTGCAGCTAGTTAACCTTTCACTTACACGATGAGCTAAGACGACTTCAGCACGGCCAGACAAAAACAAGACGATGAGCCGGAGCCGTGGAGAGACGAGCATGAGGGGGACACCGATCCCCGAGGGACCCTGCGGGAGAGGAGACTCGGCTCCGGCAGCCATGGAGACCGAGCCTCTTGCTGCTGATTTATCTCCTCTGGGAGGCAGAAGACATAAACACACGGCAGAGAGCGCGCAGGAGCAGAACGGTTTCTGCATCTCGTATCTTAATCCTAACACAATGTTTGGATGTTGCAGCTAAAGCTGACAGGTCACTGCAAAAGTATCAAACCTGCTCATGTTGTGTCAAAAGCACAAACCTGATGGTTTTTAGTTAAGGTTTTATGTGATAGACCAACACAAAGTGTCGCATAATTGTGAGATGAAAGGAGAATGAAACAAGGTTTTCAACAGTTTTACAAATAAAAATGTAACGAGAGCTGCAAGCAGTCATTAGCGGGTTCCAAGCCCTTCTCAGCAAATCTCCCCCGCGCTCTGTCCTTCACATCCTGCCAGCCTGGCTTCACTGTGATCTGAAAAGTATGGTGGAGATTCGTTTTGAGGGTGCATTCATACCAGCCCTGTTTAGTCTGCTTCAATCAAACTCTAGGTCGCTTGTCTAGATAGTCCCGTTTGTTTGGGGAGATGTGGTGAATGTGCAAATCAAACTCTGGTCAGCCTACAAACATAGGTCTCGGTTCAGTTGAAGTGAACTCTGGAGAGGTTCGAATACATATGTGGAGACAGATCCAAAAGCAGGAAGTGGACTACAATGCAGGGCATTCTGGGTGAATACAACAAAAACAAACATGAGAGTCTAGCATTAGGGGGAGAAATGGCTTGTGGTCTTTTGGCTAACAGAAAAGAGAAATCCTACGTTAGCGGCTCCTTGAAGGGCATTAATTGAACAAACAGCATCATGAAGATCAAGGAGCTCTGTTAGCAAGTCACGCTCTCCACAAATCGGATCTTTATAGAACATCAGGAAGAAAGCCGTTAGTGAAAGAAAACTTTAAGAAGTCCTGATGCCGCTTCAGAACTACACTCTAGTTTGTGTCGGACTATCACTATGTTATGACTATTGCTATGTATTGCAAATTTTTTGCTCAGGTCCCTCTTGAAAATGAGATCTAGATCTCAACGGGGTTTACCTGATTAAATAAAGGAATATAATCACAGAAAATACACTGAACTCTGTGGTTGCAATGCAAAAAAATGTGCATAATTACAAGAGGTATGAATACTTTTGCAAGGCTGTGTGCAATACTATTATTATGTTATCACGTTAAAGTTTACTACATTAAAGCAGCTGTTTTTTTTTATGGTTGAAAGCGAATTCCAGCTGTCAGACTCCTTAAAGAGGACGTTTCCTCGACGGTGAGATGCCTTAGCTGCAGATTTGTTTTGTGAACATAGTCATGTATCCCCATCATGTAGTCATAAATGATACATTTGATTTGAATCTTGCTGCATCTTCTGTAAAGGGCTGCAACTGCTTAACTCGAGCCGACGATGGCCTACTTCTCCTTCCCCCGGAGCCTCCATGTATCACGCCGGTCTCCTCAACTCATGGCATCGTCTCTCCAGAGTGCCACTGACACACTTACTGTAGGTCCTTCTCTAACTCGTACCAGGCCAATAAATTAAACTGGGAGGGCAACTCCTTCCCAGCATCTGATTTAATCCTTTAACTCTGAGTTTCAGAGCAATAATCTTCCGCCTTTGTAAATTAACACAAGCTCTGTCCAGAGATATTTCATACCTCTTTTACTGTTGTGATCGCAGTCACTACCCTCTCAGTTCAGAGAAGAGCTAAGCAGATTGCATGAGCAAGCATTATAGTGGCAGCATGCCATCATGACAGAACGCAATAGGGCCAATAAATTCCCCGTCAAAAAACTCCTGAAATAACCCTCAGGAGCCACGCTTTGCATGCGGAGCGTGGTCTTGCACAAAAGGAATGAGGAAAACTGGGTTCCACCGTCTCAGAGAGGAGAGGAATTCAGGTCATGCTTTCACATATAATCAATCGAACCCTTCGCCAGAACCGTGGAGGACGATTTAAACCTGCAGAAAAGCTATCAGAGAAAAAACAAGAGCTTTGCGTTATCAATGATTATGCTTCATGAGCCACAACAGAAGCGAGCGGCAGAGTTTTGACAACCAGTAATAGATACGCACTAACTTATACTGTCAGTAGTTTCTGATGCTAATGTTGCATGCCCTCACAGCCGTGTTTGTCTATCAGCACAAAGTAAACTGAAAGCAGGAGGAATCTCAAATGGCTCTATGCTTTGACAGTAGAGTGCCTCAGCGCTGTGGACCGATGTGCGTGTGTGAGATTGTTTTTCCTGCACTAACGCTGCCCAGAGTCTCCTCAGTGTCTCAGCAACCTGCGGGAAGGTTCGGCGTTAGCGGGAAAAGGTCGGGCCGTTTGGAAAAGCGAGTCCAATGAGCCAACCCAGGTTTGATGGATCTCCTGACCTTATTGGCTATTTTCCGTTGTGACATCATTAATGGAGAACTGGGAGAAAGAGGAAGGGCCCGCATGATCTCGCCAACATGAAAGCCACATCACGCGATCCGGGACAGGCTTCAGACGACAGATTCAAGACATTACTGCACTATTTCTTCTTCTCACCACAACAGCGTACCAGGCAACAATCAGAACCGCTTGAGAATTTTGCCTCTGTGCTGCAAACAAACATTTCACATACGACTGACTGTGACGGCAAACTAAAAACCCTAATTAAGGAGTCACAAACACTTGAATTAGCCCTTGAATTGAAAGAACAGTCTAGAAAGAGAGATGCATGGCAGAGAGGTTGGGCAGAGAAATGACAGATCAGGAACAGAAGCAGCTTCTTGTCTCCTGCTGCTCTGAAGTGGGCCCGGTTCCGTCATGGTGTGCAATCAAAATGGGCTGCGGTCTTGATATGTCTCACACACCCAACTGACCATCATGCTTCACGCTGTCTCCCTGCCCACATGCACACAGATCCCTGCCCTCCTGCCAGTGTGGTCCAGCTTCCCGAGCCCATAAACTCTCCCCGAGAATTTGGGGTCGTGGAGAAACAAGGCAGAGAGAAAAAAGAGAGAAGAGCAAGAAAGCAGGAAGTAAAAGCATGTTCTGCTCTTTAAACGTGTACTAAACCAACCAAATGTTCATGGTTCATATGCAGGTCTATGAAGCTCCTTTTTCACTCCGGCACAAGGACGGTTTCTATGAGTATATTACAGTTTTGTCTTTCTTTTGTTTTCTGCTGATTTTCTTCATGTTAGGCTGCTGATTGTGTCTAGGGAGAGAAACCAAAGCCCCTGAGGGAGGAACCGAGAGGAGAGAAGAGGAGAAAGTAGCAGACAGTTGTTGATATGTGCCCCGTTTGTGTGTCACCAGCTGGGTGGTTGGGTCTGTTCTGTCTGTGCTGCTGTCAGGAGTCGGAGGAGGAGGAGAGAGGAAGGGTCAGTAGGATTGCCAAAACGGTTAAAGGGAACAGGAGGGCCAGGAAGTTGGAAAGGATTAGCCCTGGGTCTCCTTGCCGCTTTCCCGTTCTCGCTGTCCACTCTTGCTCATCTTCATCTCTGTCAGCTGGATGTATCTAAGCACGTTGGTGTCTGAAACGGACAGAAAACATGATGCATGAGAGCAAGAATATCAGCTTTAGTTTCTAAATGCAGGCTGTTTTTCCCCAATGCAGTTAACTCTATCCGTCTGTCAAGAGGCCAATAACAGAAAACACACATTTTATTGTTTGAATTATATCAGATCTCTCCTTATTTCACATCAGACCCTCTTGTTGATGAAAATATTTTGAAGGAATGTCTAACAGCGGTAGGAATGATAGAAACTATCCGAATCCTAAACATCAAATCCGAAAACCTTCGATAAATATTTTGATTGTTCAAAAACATTTTTATTTGTATTTTACTCTGCATTTATTCTTGATTATGCTTAATTCAGACTCACCTGCAGGTTCGCGGTTCTTAGCATCACGCAGGTAGCGTAACGCACATTCATAATCCCCCAGGTGATAGAAGGCAATGCCGGCCCGGTACATGGCTTTAAAGTGGTCCCTCTGGTGGCTCAGCACCTTCAGACAGTACTCCTTCACTCTCTCGTAGTTTACCAGGTCAGATTGTAACAGGCAGGCTGCAGGAACAGCACAGGACAGGAAAAAAAAACTCACTCAAACAATTTTTTTTGGAGCAATTAAACAACGAGTTCCTCCCAGCCTGCACAGCTGTACCTGTTTCACAGGTACACTTCTTCTCTTCAGTTCATCCTCTGGGTGGCGGTGACTATAAATAGTGAGCTCCGGTGTCTTAGAGAGCATGGAAAAGATAAAAGAATCATGCAAGCAATTTGAGCCCCCGGGCAGGAGTGTGGTGTCTCTTTTATTTATTGCTTTTACTGAACTTGTCATGCAGAATAGAGAAGAGGAGTGAAACTGCAGCTACAAGACGATGCAGACAGCGATGAGGCTTTTTGTGTAATGTCACAGTGTCAAGAGTCTGGCACCAGAAAATAAAAAAGAGAAGAAGAAGAGGATGGGCTCAGTAAATTATGACATAACATCTGTGTTTTACTGTAGTCATCAATCCTACAAATCAAACTAGCAATTCTCAGCAGTTCTCAGATCAGCTCTGGCCAGAGTAACTTTATTATGAAAGAGACACGAGAAAAGTCAAACACAGCTTTTAGTCCATCAGAGCTCTTAAACGCTGCTGATGGCTCAGATATCCTCCGCTGGTCACAACCACACAAGCTTTTACTTCCAGCAGCTTCCCTCCAAAGCTCCCTCTGTCTCTGCCAATTAATCTGATGAGACATAAAAATAAAATCCCACTTGTACTTCCTCCATTTTCACTGTAGTGTCCCCGTACAGCAGTCCCACCCATCTTCCCCGTTTCCTCTGACCGTGTCCTTGACATGTCTGTTAAAATCATGAGTCAGGAAGCTCAGAGGCAGGGTGAGTCAGGAGTAAGAGGCGGTGTGTTGGAGGCGGGGAGGTGGAGGTGTGTGTGTGTGGGAGGGTGGGGTTAAAGCAGGGGAGAGGAGGTGACACCTGTGGAGGCGACAAGGTGAAGGGGACGGGAGTAGCACAACCCACCACCCTCCTTTTGAAACAGTTTGTGGATTCTTTTCAATGAAATGAAGGAAACTTTTGTAGTATTGAAACCCCTTAACTTTTTCCACATTTTATGTAGTTTAAAACTGCAAACCTCAGTGAGATTTTATGTAACAGAGCCGTAAAGCATAATTAAAGTGAAAATGATACATTGGTGTGAGCCTTTTTCATTAAATAAATTCTGAAAAGTTAGGTTTGGATTTAGGCCGCAGTTGCTACCACTGTTGTCTTGCAGCAAGGAGGTCTTAGATTTAGGGGGAAATTTATCAAAATTGCACGACCGGAGAGACTGAAAAAAATTCCCACTTGTCTTTATAAAACCTGGGTTTAGGTCTGGACTTTGACATAGACATTCTACCACATTGATATGCGTTGATGTGAGTAATTTCATTGCAGCTCTGACTGTATGTGTGGGTCATTATCCTGCTGAAAGGTGAACCATTTTAGCAGCTTGAACCAGGTTTTCTATCAGGCTGAAGAAAAGCATCCACACAGCATGCTCATGAAAGTGGTTATCATCAGTAGACTTCCTCCAGTTTGATTTTGACATTGACTTTAGCTGGAACTGTTCAAAATGGGTGAAAACACAACTAAAGTCCAACTATGAAGGACCGAAAAGATAAGAAAACCTTTAAAAAGAAATTCCAAAAACGTTGGACTCATTGGAGGCCAAATTTAAAAAAAAAAGAATAATTTAAGACTTTTTCACGGTACTGTGGTACATATGAGGCAGTTGTTATTTTCAAACAAATACATAAATCCACACACACACACACACACACACACACACACACACACACACACACACACACACACACACACACACACACACACACACACACGCACACACACACACACACACACACACACACACGCACACACACACGCACACACACACGCACACACACACACACACACACACACACACCGCTTTAATAATAACCGGAACATAAAGAAAACCTGACACTTCTTATTTCCAGGGAGGCTGATGACTCAGCCTGGAGCAGAGCAGGAAGGTCAAAGCTGTTTTCCCTCTTTAGCGAACATAAAGCCTGCTCACATTTACTACAGAGGGACTCACCTCACACGCCCTCTACCTGTCCTGGACACCTCCTCACACACTCTACTCCTCTGTTTGTTTTTACCACCACCCAGCAATCACAAGGCAGCTCCTCGCTGCACTCCCATCCATCATCTTCCTCCACCAGAGACGGGGAGCTGAGCTTTCAGAGGATTCAGTTACAGCCCATAATGGTTTAATGGCTGACTTAGAGGTTTCACTCACACTGACACACCGATATACAACCAACACACACCTACAGCGCATACAAGCAGTGACAAGTGATACAAACGCACAATAAAACCGTGAAAACATCCACCTGTGCCAGCGTGGTTTGGCTAATATAGGCACTCAACAACAAAATCTGAACAAAAGCAGATGACTTCAGGATGGCTGAAGAGATCGGAGGCAGTACAAACAAACACAAGCCACAGATTGCACGACTGATGACTGGCTGGCCGCACCCAGTTGGCCCATTAGGCAGATGGATGGAATGCCAGAGGAAATGTAGAGTGTGGCGGGATGCATTAAGGATATGATAATGATGGGATCATCGGACCAGGCCTGGCAGGGACACAGGCCCAATAAACATAGCAGAGTGATTTCACAAGAGCCATAATGTCTCTGTCACTGGAAAAGACATGACTGTGTCTGCTATTGTATGAGATGTGTGGCAGCAGGTGAAGCAGCCGGGATAACAACTTCTTTTCGCAAAGAGAAAAAGGTTGGGATGTGTTTAATTTCATTTTCAATTCAGTGCAAATTCACAACACGTCGTCTCAAGGCATCTTACAAAAAAGTCAATCCAATCACGCACAGATTACACTTATTCCTAGTTAACAAACAATGCATGAAGTTAAGCTTATCATTCAAATTTAAAAAGTTTCTATCAAAGGAAACCCAGCAGATTGCATTGAAACACTGACTTGCCTCATTTACTCCTCCTGAACAAATAGCGATAGGAGACAATTGCTTTGTTGACTAATAGCAATCCCTCATACTGAGCATGCATGTAGTGACAGTGGAGAGGAAAAACCTGCCAGATCATCCATTTGGCAGGACCGACATAGAGAGAAAGATGGGAAATAATTGACCTCCTTTGTGGTTTTTAATAAAAGTTTTACTGACAAAAAGCTCTGGAGAAACAAAAAACTAACTCATTTCATCTGGAAGAGAATTACCACATTCTAAGCGTTAATTATGATTAATGGACTAAACTTATTATGGATTCTACACATGGGGAGCAATGAAATACAGCAAAAGGCAAAAGATTCGCCAACTGGGGTGAATCCAACATATGGGAGAGCAAGTGATTGTTGATTCAATTTCCGAAGAAAAAGAATTGAGAGAAAGCGATGTCGACGTCTGTGTGTCCTTTAAACTCTTCTAGTCAGGCTGAAGGTGATGGATTCGAGGAGGGGAAATATGTAAAAGCAAAACATTTGAAATTTGGGGTAAAAAATGTTTCAGCATAAATAAGAAATGCAAAAGAGAAATGCTTAAAAGTGAAAGTGTCTGTGAAAAGACTGTGTCTTCAAGACGCCATGCATTAGTTTCTTTTAGGATAAAAAGATAAACAAGAAGCAAGTAGTGTTGAAGGAGTTCAGGAGCCCCACTGGCTGCCTGAAGCATGAATCAACGTCAAAGACTGTTTGAAATAACAGATAAACAGAACAAAAAACCCACACTGAAGACAAGCAATACAAAGGATGGAGGGCAGACAACAAAATCCAGAAACAGCAGACTTTTCATCTCTTCTGTTTCTGCTCCCCAGCTCGAGATGTTTCCATCCTGATTATTTTCCATTCCCTGCATCTCGTCATGTACTCCCTGTGGACCCGCGTCCTTCCCTCGGCCTCGCCTCACCTCCATCATAACAGCAGGCCTGACATCACACTCAGTCTAATTTGAAGCCACTGGTGGCCCTGGTGATTAGTCTGCTGTCCATCACCTTGTAATTAGTACTGCTGGAAGATAATAGGAGGAGGAGAGCCCCATCACTCTCTCTGGCACTTACAGCTCTTCTCTGTTTACTTCAGAGCAAAGTTCACCTCCAACCTTTATCCTGCATCGTGGCCTCTATCCTTTATAAATGCCACACTGCTACAACAGATTTAGTTAAAGAGTCAAACGAAGCGCGAATCATTGTGAAACTGCCTCGCACACGTGCAACTGACGTCACAGTTCGTCTTTCTCTAAGAATAGCTCCACCCAAAGCGGTTTTTGCAAATGTCTTTAGCTCTTATTGAGATGGATAGGGGTCACAGTTCACAACTCTCCTCAGCTCTGACAAAGCTTTTACCAGCAGCACTGTCATCCATCATTGTAGCAGCCTTCCTTTCCTTTTTCACCCTCTGTTGAGCCAGATTCAATTCAATTCGATTCGAATTGAATCAATTCGATTCGATTCAATTCGAAATAGTTTATTGGTCCCAGAGAGAATTGCTGTAGATGCTGACGCTGTATCTGTCATGGCCGCTCAAGAAATCGTTGGCTTGCTGATAAAATCTATTAAGAATATGAACTGCTGCTACATCAAATATATTTGCAGAGTTTACCCACAGTGCATCACCAGTCCTAGGAGATTAGAAAAATAGAGCAGTCAGATTATTCTGTAGGACATATATGGCAAACAGGGAGGCATTTAAATGAGCAAAGCTACTAAACTTAGCTGCTTTCAACATTTTTGTAAAACTCTCGTTAAATGTGCGGCAGTCCTCCAGTGAGAGGGCCGATCCTGAACTAGCAGACATGATTTTTTCTTGTTCAGCTGCTTTATTAGACATTCTGGTTCTGAAGTTCTCGGAAATGTCCAGATGTAGATTGGTCTCATGTTTTCAGCTAACCATCCTGTTGCATTGTTCCACTCTCCTAAAATAGTTGCTCAGGATTGATGCTCACCTACTTAAATATTTATACGCCAGAGGAAGCTATTGGTCTAGACGACGTCATCGAGATGAAATATTTTAATATTCAATGCTTCCTATTTTAGGTTTTGGTTATATGTTCCTGTCTGTGCTTTGGATTCTGTGTTCATTTTTTTATGGTCTGGAGATAGAATGTAAGGCAGCTCATGCAGTTCCATTAGGATTATTTTGGCTGCTATAGACCTTTATCAAAGTGGTCAAAAAAGAATCAAAAAAGATCATCATTATTCTTGTTGCATGAGTAAAAACAGACTTCCTAATGGCAGATAAATGGAGTTACATATAGCAGAAGAGATATTGACCATATTTGAACTCCCTAACACTGATATAATTTTATTGCAGCCGTTATCTGACTGGTGATGTCATCTGTGTAAACTCTGCAGACTTTTGTTTCGCTATCAGCAGATCAGACGTTTCCGCCTGTTGCTGTTTTCAAACCCAAAGGATCCAGAAAGAGAATTTGCAACAAAAATCAGAGTGATTGGCTAATATCGTTAAAATGTTCAACCCTTTTTGGCTTTATTAATTTCTTGCGCAACTGATGCAGCATGGAGTAGCTCTGCAGCCAGACTTTTGTTCATATATGTTAGTTTGAGGCATTGCATTTTTGGACAATTATTCTTTCTGGTGTTTTCGTGCCATGCAGCTGGAATGAGTTTTGCTCTGACTTATTTACTTTTTGACAATTGCTGTCTCGTGTAACTGTGGCAACAATGTATCGTTTTTAACAGGTAGAAATAGCTGATTAGCATCTAAAAAAGTCAAATAATACCAAAACTACGACGCCAAAACCCAGAGAATTTGAAAAGAATTATCATCCCTTTCTGCATCCATGCTGAAAAAGGTCAAAGAGCGGAACGAGAAGGAGGATGTTCAAACCATCTCTTCCACTGATCATGATGGGAAAGGATCAAAAGGGGGTAAATACTCAAAAAATTAAATGTAATAATATTAATAGACAAAAAAAAGTTAGACATTATGTTCAAGGCATTTGAAATGTTGCTACAACTAAGGTCGGCATGCTAGTCTGCAGCACCCAGACAGCACTGACAGCGTGCATGTTGTAAGATTATCTTGACTGCTTTAGAAACAGAAAAGAGGCTTCCTGTTGTGCGTAAAAATGACAATAAAGAGGAATGTAAAAGAAATTGAATAAGGCATTTTTCTAAAAACGAACTAGGGGAAACTAAGGCTTGTTGCCTTCATCACAAGCCAAAATGTGTTGGTTTGCAAATAAAGTTGTTTTCTGCTTTGAGTGTTGCTGGAGTTTTCACCTCACCAGACCTCAGACTTTCTTTGCACACTGTGGGAGTTGGTGAAATTGTGCCAGAAACTTTTAGGTATCAAAGTTACTCTTTGCTAAAAAAAAAACAAAAAAAAAAACATTTTTAAAAGGTGTAAATGCAACATCAGGTAACTTTTTAAACCCTCAGTCTTAAGTTTTAGCCTCTCAATTTTGTACTAATCAGTGCCACTGTCTGTTGTGACGGAAAACAACTTTAACCTTCAGAAGCACAACACTGCTGGCTGTGAGCAATTATAGCAGTTTTATAATCGGATTAAGCACTCATTAAAATGGACTGTTTAGTCATGTATGAACATTCAGCATCTATTTGCAGACAACACAGGTGGCCAGGAGGGGAAATGCTTGCTCATGCTCGTCCACACTGAGCAGAAGGGGTGAAAGCAGGCTATACAGGGGTGCCATTGCTGAGCTTGCAGTCAGAATCCAAAGAAATATTTTAATTCAAGTGTGCCTCCACTGACAATAAATCCAGGTACAAGCTGATAAAGGTGACCTAGTGGGTTGGAAGTAATTGACTTTACTCACAGTTTATTCTAGAGTAGTCCAAGACATGAGAAAATGGTGGAAATGGTGGCAAAGGAGCAGGGATAAATCTGCGGAAGATGTTCTCTCTTTTTGAATATACAAAAGAGACTGTCTGTGAATTTCAGTTTTGGGAAGGGCTTCTCTATCTTTAAGGAAAGAAAAAGTAAAAGAAGAATTTAAAAATCCCTATGTGGCTGGAACTTCTGAAATACAATCCAGTTTCAGTCTACTACAGATCAGATAATGTCCTTATCCTGAAGAAACCATTGTTTTATGTTGGCAAACAACTGTGTTGGCTCCCTGCCTATATGCCTCAGAGTCGTTTCTAAGAATGGATGAAAGCTCATTTAAATGAAGAAAATGCTTCCTGTATAAATATTTGTGAATATAGTTTATTGTAGATTCATAGAAATCACACACTGACAAGTATCATGTATGGTTTCTAAATGAAATCTACATGTTTTGATATTTCTAATTGTCACATATTTAAAAAAAACAACAACAACAACAACAACAAAAAGAGCAATCAGACTGAGAGAGTAACAGAACAGTTCATCCTTCGGCTTCTGTATGACTATAATTAAAATCTCCAACCGACAGTGTTAAAAAACTCACTGTAGAAATTACAGTAGCTTACTGGCAGCAGTGTTGCCAGCCAGCTACTGTAATTTTTACAGTAAAAAAATTACAGTAACCTTACTGTAATTTTATTACAGTTTTATACAATTTTCTTACTGCAGATTTAATACAGTTTTAGTCTAATTTTATTAGTCTTACTGTAATTTTATTACAGTACTGAACTTTGCGGTCCAATCACATCCTATTTACTTTCCATACACATTTCAGATCACAGTAAAGAGCTGTACTTTCAAAACCCAGCCACCTTACTGTATTTTTATGATGTAGATTTTTACAGTCGTTTGTTACAGTGTACTTAAAAAGTAAAAATGTTTAATCCATGGTTAAGCAACCAGTTTAAGTTATTGATGGGATAAACCTCTCATCACTAAAATGTATGAAGAACTGGCTGACTGAATGGTGGACCTGTGCAGAAACAAAACATCATCATGTATAATGTGAGACAATAATACATTATACTGTACATATATAATAGAATAAAAATAAATTTTAAAAAATTAATTTGTTAATTTTTTTAGGAGCATGAGTAAGAAAAAAAAGCATGATGGTAACAGCTGGATCTTACATCTATCCCACCATCTCCATGTTTAACAGATGCAGCATAATTTTAGATGTGAAACTCTCTGGCAGAAAAACAGTGCCCACTCACATCTGGTAACTGCGCTGTTTTTAAGTTGAACTGTGGACTTTTCATCTGAAGCACCTCTGATTCATAACAAACTCAAGATTTTAAAAATATTTATTTTCTTTTGTGGCGTACAAGTTGGAATATTACACCTAAAAGGCTTCACTGTGCAACAGACACAGGTCGCAACAAATTGCTGCTTCTTCCCTGATAGGATCCATTTCTTTATTGTTAATGTATCAGGTCACAGTTTTAAAAAAATTAATATGTTGACAAAAAAAATTTCATAACAGGAAGAAGATTACCATGAAGTCAAACATAAAAAATAACATTCTCACATCCATGGCCCCCTTATTAATCCTTTTCAACATTTACACATGAAGGAGGAACACAAATAACTGGCTTAGGTTTTATAAAGCAGAATCAACAGTAGCACTGATTACTACAACTCATCTAATTTATTATCATTATAACTTTTAGCACTATAAACACAAAATGAAACAAATTCCATCTGGATTTTATCTAGTAGAGAAATACAAAGTAGTGCATATTTGTGTAGTGGACAGAAAAGGACACTTCTACTTCTTTTACTAATGTCATATGAAGAGGGTTAACCTGTGTTTAGCTCCATCAATCTTCTCAAAATGAACCAGCTTTCCTGCCCCTGCCAAAGATCCCCACTGTATGATTTTGCCACTAACATGTTTCACTAAGTGATTGTGTGGTGAGGGTGATGTCTGTTTACTTTTTTGCCATACACAGGGTTTTGAAAAAGTTTAATTTTGGTTTCATCTGACCAGAGCACCTCACTTCACATCTTTGCTGTACCTGGCTTATGACAAACCGCAAACAGGATTCGTTACGTCTTTCTTTTTGACCACAATGGTCAAAATCAAACTGGGCAATCCCTTTCCACAGAGGAAAACGGCGGATCTGAAAACCAGGCCAAACGCATCATTTACACATCTCTGCCATCTGAGACTGCATGTAACAAGGGCGAGTTTTTAATGTCAAGCCCCAGCAGAGCAGGCTTTAAAGCATTCAAGGTCAGACCAGAGCAGAGTGAGCAGAGCAAGCAAACAACCCAACAACCATGGCTTGTTATCACCAGGGAACCCTGCTGGAAAAATATAAGCAGCCCGTTGGTTCAGCCGGAGTTTTAGATGTGTGCAAATAGCTGGAGCAAATTCTCATTACCGATGGCTTATGAAGGATGGATATTTTCCTCAGTCTCACTCCGAGGATGTCAGGGAAAGGGTAAATGTCTCAGTTCTCCCTAAGCTGATGTCAGGACTTTCAGCTAGGGACTAAAAAAAGTTTTGACAGACACTTTCACTTTATACATAATTTCACACAACTGTCACACTATGCCAAATAGAAATTCGCAATCCCAGAACGTTGGAGACACAGAACCTATCACAGCCACAGGAAAGGTTTTCAAATTAAATTCTTGAGGAGTCGTAATATTGGGATGGCTGGAATTTTTCCAATTACAGAGTTTGTGGTTTATTCAATGTATTTCAGGAGTTTCACTGAAAAGAGTGAAAGAAAAACAGTTCTTAATGTTTAATGGTAATTGGGAAAACAGAAGCATTAAAAGTAAAATATCGACCTGCAAGCTGGTACCTCACATATTTTCCATCAAGCCTCCAGCTGTGTGTTGAAAACGTTTATTTTATTGGTCTGATGTAATATTTTAATCTCAAATTCATCCATCCATCTGTCCGTCCATCCATTGATAAGTTCATTAGAATAATGACTGAAATTCAGTGTCTTGATGGTCAGTCTTACTGTAACAGTATGAAGGCGTACTTGTCATAATGGATTGTTTAAATATTAATTTTCGGTGTTTTAATGTTAGATTTTGATGGTATTGAGATGACTTCTAACTTGTCTTAAGTCTGCCAGTAACTCATTGTGATGTTCAATACTTTTTACTGCCTCTGATCATAGTGTACACGATATAAACAGGTTTGAGTGTTGAAGTTTATTGACTCTGAAAGCTTCAACATTTCGTCTCATTTCAGAGAAACAGTGCAGTTCCTTCTTCATTTTCAGTGTTTTTTCTTCTCTGCAGTAGAGACAGGAAGCCTGTAGCTCCTGCTGTATAGACTAGACAAGCTGTGCACATAACATTTTATCTTCAGTCTAGTTCCAGTTAGTCTATACTTGTATCTAAAATTCTGATCACTATCTGGGGACCTCTGGTCTAATTGATATCACGCCAACAAGACTCCAACCTCTTCTTCATCTCAGTTTTTAATCACCTACTCTGTTCTATCTTGTCTTCTAGACAAACAACTAAATCTTTTTTTACCCCTGTGACAGCAGTGATCTGGGCTTGTCAGAGTGTGTGATATAAATTAGTTTGGATCTTTATTGGATCTTTCAGAGTAATAAGTACCGACAAAAAGCAGCTTTGGAAAACTCATTTTTCACTGCTTAGAGGTCATAGAGGCAGGCTGACTGTTTCTAATTTATGAGTGCTGTCCAGTTTGTCACTGCCTCCATTCTCTTCCCAGCTCTCTTAATCTCTCTGTCTTCCAGCTCTGAGGTAACTCAGTAGAGGGAGAGCCATCTGCAGCTCTGGCACTCAACATTCTCTCTCTCTGCTCTGCTCTGGCCATCCCTCCAATGGCAAAAATACACGAACAGGGGGAAGGAAAACACCACCCAAACCTCATGCCATCCCACTAGCTAACCCAGCCTCCTGACACCTCCATTCCTTCTCCTCCTGCTGGAGACATCCTCCTACTCCCAGCTGCTCAGACAACCCACATCTCTCCCCATCTTAACCCCTCGATCTTGCAGTTCTCCTCTTCATCTGCTCCTTCTAAAGTCTCTTTCGGTCTCTAACTTCAGCACTCCACCACATCCCCTGGTGATTGAGTTGGCAGGAGATGACAAGGAGGCGTTTTCTAGTCTGTCTTTCGTAAGCAGGCGTTGAATATTTCCCTAGCAGCGTGTCAGCGTGGATGGGTAAAAATCTCTCCGTCTCTGGAATTACACATCACTGAGATTATTCGAAGGCACCCCCCGCGTCCTTCACCGGTCTTTGAGACGGATAAGTTGAACAACCATTATTAGGCTTCTTTCCATGGATCTTCCTAAGCTGGTTACACAAACTTTGAGATATTCTTTATTAAAAAAATTATTTGCTAATTTGAGCAGCTGTATCTTTCTGGAGCTGTTGTTGTCAGGCACATATGCAGGGTTTGAAAGCTCATTCTACAGACTTTAAAAACAAAATGTCTAACATTTTAGGGCTAATTTCCAAACTAAGGCAAAGCTATAGACCTACGGTAAGTTTAAGCAATAAGCTTTGCTTGCTGAACTTGATGTCATTTGTTAATGCCATCACCTTTTGATGTAGATATTGGTAAAAAAAAAATCCCCATACACTAGTTCAGAGTATCATTTAGGTTTTGTACCCTAGAGGTGACACTAGGATACATGCTTGTATGATTCCTTCTTCACATTTTTTGTAATGAAGGAAAGAAATCACGTTTTGCTCTGGCTACCAAAAACATGTTCAGTGACTTAAATCTGTGTTATCTTGTCTACATTTATTAATCAACCCACTAGTTTTATCTTAATCTTAGGAAATTAAATCTGGGCTTGGATTACAACTGCTCACATGTAAAACCAAAATAATATTATTCTGACATTTCTTTTCTTTTTTCAGCTTAACTCATTTAGTTTATTTTTGAGCTCCCTCACCTTAACACGCAAGTTTGAAATTGCTGGATCATGATCATAGATAGGGAGCGACGTTGAGCTGCACGACTGGAACAAAAAGGTGGCTGGTGTGTTATGAAACAAACAGTTTTGCACGTCGCATCCTGCTGAATCTCTCCCAGAGCTTTGACTTATGACTCATGCACAGATTGAGGCAGTCAGGAGGAACAAAGGCAGAGATCTGTGAGCAGTAGTTAATGAAAAAATCACGATGATCGTTTTTAGAAGGATCACTGTTTCATCCGCTGTATATTTTCTGAGGTACATTTGACTCAGTCACAGCTTTTGTAATCTGTAAAACTGTTTGAAGCCAGTTGAAGGATGCATGGATGGTGATCTATTAACAAGTTGCTCTACAGAGTGATAGATATGTTCAGCAGGCTTTTGTTCCGATACAGTCAGTGAGAATGATTATATAGTGCTGGAGATTGTCATCTTTGGCTGCACATCAACGATGACTGAAAAGCTCACAAAACGAACGTCAGGTAGGAACGCAGTGCACATACACTCACTTGTAAGGTGAATTTCTGAGTTTGTGAGTTTGTGACTACTTCCAGTAGTCCACAAAAATGTGGAAAATAGCAAAGTGGCAATGAGGAAAGTCTCTTGCTGGAGGAAAGTGCATAGGTTGTGTAGAGCAAGCAAGTAATACTCATATGGAAAAGTGACTCTCAAAGTGATCCAGTGGCTCCATAGTGCTGTGAGAGACATTTTGCTGACTTTTCTGGTTTTCTTTTAGGTAAGGGTCACTTTAAGTCAATACAAAGTTACCCTGACTGATCTATTTGTATTCTTTTATACTGATAACAATAGACTTTCCCATACATGAGAATGCCTCTATCACCTTGTAAGAGAAAATAAACATCAAGTGTGCACAGAGTTTTGGGTCAACATATTTTGTTGTCCCAAAAAGCTTTTTTATTTTATTTCTTACAATGAACTTTTGTCAAAAACTTTTGGATATGACAGTGCAATCATATTTCAATCAGAAATAACTTCCTACATGAATCCTGCATGACTATAACACATGGCATTAAGTCCACCATTAAGACAATAACCAAAAAAAATTAAAAAGAAAAACATGATTAAAAATGAATAAACAATGAAACAAAAGGGCAACAACAGTGAACAACAACTATCTTATCAACAACACTGATTAATTGTTGTTGATAAGAGACAACTGCCAAGTTTGAAAGCATTTATAACTTTTATAACCCATATCATTTGGCAATAATCTGGCACTTTTTATGCCATCTTTGTTTTGAAACCTCAGCTCAGATGAAGCCAAACAATGACTGTAGTCAAACATGACTAAGGTACGCACACATTCAAGTACTGCTGCAGGCTTTAAGCAGGGGACTACTGCACCCACAGTAATTTGAAGGGGGAAAAAAGTTATTTCTAAAGCTTAAAAAATACAATAAGTCAAATATGTAAGCACAAAAAAATTATGACTACAGATTATTATAGTACTTGCCATTGCTTAGGTAAATTAGTTGCACCATTAGAAATGTAGAAAATTATGAATCAGTATGCATTTATTTCATGCTTAACAAATAAATGATGCAGATACTGAAACTCTTTGAAATACTAATTAAACTCTTATAGATTTGTCTCCTTTATGAGTGAATATCTAGAGTCTGTATACTTATTTCTATGATCTGATGACTGTGCAAAATGAACTAATTCTCACTCTTAGTTGCTTGTATAGTTATTACAACCAGCTAACAAATATGATATAATTGAACAGAAATGAGAACTTTTTTTACCATAAAGATTAAAACACCATTTCTAATGTCTTTAGGAAATAGGTTGATCCATTTCTCCACTAGAGTTCAGCAAATTTAAAACGTTTAATCCAAGTTTTCTATGAATATATTTTCCTCTAATTGGCATTCTTTAAAACCGGAAACTCTTTACTGAATTGACGTCAGTAAAATGTCTTTAATGGATAAATGGTCTTCAGATGTTTTACTATTGAGGTGAGGCTGACTTTAACTACTTTAAATTAAATCACATTTTTTATTATCCTGAGCATAATATCCAAAGAGAAAACTGAATTTTCCCTTTAAGGCAACTGAGTCGATACATCTGTTCTCTTCCTTTGAATGGCAGACACACACAGAGGCAACAAGAAGATTATGTCCTCCCCATGGCTACAACAAGAACAGTGGAAAAACAGGCACAGACATGAACAGATATACAGTGTTTCAACAAATTAGCAGAGTCAGCAATGGGTTTGGTAAGAATGGCAGAACAAACCGTGCTGGGAGCAACTCTGTTTCCCTCTAACGGTGCACACACACACGATGCATGTTTTCTGCACCCCTGTGCCAGCTGCTGTTTATCCAGCGGCCAGGGAAGGCAGAGACAAACAAACACAAACATGCTTGCATGAACACAAGTACTTGCACTCACTCACAAATGCTGACATGCATTCTCTCTTGCACGTGTGACTGGTTGTGGTTTGCTTGCTGGCCTTCTGTCATACGTCAGGGCCAAAGACAGCGAGCCAATCAGTTGGCACCTCCTCCCTCCTGACCACCTAGAGCAGCATCTACCCAGCAGAACTCTGGGAAACCAGGCACAACCTTGCAACCAAAGCCCAGTGTTTAAATTATAATGTGTGAGAGCCATAACTAGTTTTTAAAAATATCTTAAACATAAAAATATATATTGTAAAGGTTATTGTTGTTTTCTCTAAAAATCCTTAACAATTTTGTTATTTACTATTAGTGACTCTGTTTATACAACCCACACAATTTTATGACAGTTTGTAAAACTTTTAGTTCAATCCATGAAACCAACTCGTTATGTCTTGACCTCTTCTCTAACATCTGTCTTGTTTTATTGTTTTTAAGTTGTGCATATAAAAGAAAAAAAAATACAGATGCAGTATTTGTTGGAACAGGAGAAACACATTTATTTAATGCATAAAATATTTTTCATTATTCTGTCTTTTGTGATAAAGTCATCATAAACCTAACAACTACTTCTGGAGAGAAAGTGCTACAAACCATTTTTAACCTGTATTGGTGTGTATGATTTAAATAAAAGTTATATGAAAGCTAAATAAAAGTTGCATTTGTTGTTTCATGTTAATCAAACTAAGAGTGCTATTGATGCTGCCAAATATATTTCTTCAGAGTTGTTGAGCTTTCTCACATAACAGAAACTACTGAAACACATTATGACGCCTTGCTGACATAGTTGCAACCACCATGCCTGATAGTACACCTTCCTACTCAGGTTAACAATATCCGAGGGTATTTTCCAACATCCTAAAATAGCTCCAAATAAATGCACTGTTTCCTCCTGAGACCAAAACCGCATTTCTCTGCTGATTTATGGAATTAATTAACCTATTTTAAAGGGCACCTGTTTCATTTATTTATAGGTCTTTCCCTTTATTATGAGGCTAAAGTAGCTTTAGAGTATTTAAGAAAATGTTTGTTTTATTATGCAACTCTCAAATTCAGCTTTCTCTGAAACAGAAGACATAAGGCCACATTTAGGACTGCCTGAACATTTAATCATTTTAAAGATTGTAGAACACTGTCAAAAAGCAGCAACTTAGATGTTGTTTCTGTGGCTATACTTCATATTTTATGCACCCTCTAAACTACATACACTTTAAAGCACAAATGCAGCAACTAAAATAGTTTTATGCTACCATGTTGCTATATGTAGCGACCTTGTATTGAAAAAGTTGTCTGCATAGTGTCCTCTGTTTTATTCATTAGTCAAGAGCAGAAAACCTCATCTTATGGCATGATTTAAAAGAAAGTGGACAAACTATTAGCAAGACACCTGTTGTTGACTGAGTGGGGGTGGGCCTCTACACAAAGTTATGTAGTTTGGGCAACGTTGTGTGGGTGATTTGTTGGTGCTTAAGATCTGATACCTCTGCTGTCATTTTATCAACAACATACAATACCTGGTCATGAAGGGAAAAGTACTGGTGTTAAGTACCTCTGTTATATTCATTGCAGTTGTCCCTGCACATCTTGGCCTGCTTCTCTAGAGATGGATGCAGTTAACTGTTACAATCTCCCGCTGCTGCTAGCAAACATGTTGAACTCAGCTTCTAGTTGGTTTTGCTTGTGCTAAAAGTGCTGATCTTTCTCCTCTTAACAAGTCTGCATAATTTGCAACCTAGTTGATAAAGGTTGTTATTGTCAAAAGGTACTTTTAATCTGACAAACATTGGAACCCATATTCTAATTTATTGAATATGCCTGTATAGAGAGAGGTGTTATCTAATGCAGAGAAGATGTTGCTTTTCTCACACTGATATCAGGTCCTGTAGTATCAGAACACTTATGAATATGATTATGAGTACATACACGTGTTAACAGACAAATACTATCTAGACACTAATATCTGACTGATATTAATGCACCCTCACTGTGAGGGAAAGTTAACTTGTGCAGGGACACAAGAACATAAAAACTACATGCTGGCTAAAATTTTATTATTTTGATATTATATTATATTATTATTATTATAATAATATTACTCTAGACTTTTTATGTGTTTTTGTCCTTGCTCTATAGTCCTTTTGCACTTTATTATGGTAGCATGCCATGCAAGATGCTTATTATCAAACAATCTACAGCAGACAGAGTAAAAAAAATCTAGCAAAGGATTTTTATTTGATCTACATTGTGAGTTTTCCAGTTGAATTATCTTTGGAAAATACCTTGTTTTTATGTATATAGAAAACAGCATTTTATTTTATTTACCACTTACTATTATTTATTTAGGTTATAATTTATCTTTGACACATTTTACTGATCCAGCTAAAGAAATAAGAGTCTAAATATTCAATTTAATTTTTAAATATGTTGTTCACTGAGGTGTTGAGTTTATAGACACCACACTGCTTTATCCCTTAAGTTTAGGAGCTTTTCATGCTTTAATCATTTAAAGTCAAGTTGCTTAACAAACAAATAAACAAGTAAAAGTACATTCCACTGAAAACACTTAAATACAAGACAAAGGATGAGTGAAAATGGAGCTAAAGATCATAAGAAACACAAAGAGTAATTTCAAAAGCTTATAAGATAGTCTGGCTTCCTGGAATTGAAATGTAAAGTAGTGATGACTCGTGTGTTTTGCACAGTGCCATACAGCTCTGCTCATTTATAGATTCTGCGAGGGCAGAGAAACGTTCGGCTGATGTTCTTCTTCCATTATTGTCCATTTGCACACCCAGACTTGAGTCAGCAGAGAACAAAAGGCATGAGCAATAACAACCCAATAAAAAGGGAACAATCATAGTGATGGTTGCCATGGTAAACATGCAGCAGTATAAGGTGCTAGCTGTCCACTCGTTTGCCTCATCACTTCATTTTCCCACTATTCTCTACTCCTCTTCTCAGCGCATTATTTCCTCCTAGGTCATACTAAATGATGTCAGTTCTTTCAGTCTACAATTTCCCCCCTGCCACTCCTTGGACTTACTCTCATATTTTTTTCCCTTGTTCCTCTTTCCCTCCCTCCCCTCTCTTTTTTCCTCTCCAAGCCTTTCACACCACAGCGGCCTCCCTACAGGCACCAGACAGGCCCTGAATGCAGCATCGGGGAAGCGACCTTCAGTGCATCGTGGGAAACTGACAGGACAGACCCTAGCACAGAAACACCACACAACCTCTCCACTCTCAGTTTAGCTTATACAGTCCTAAAAACACTGTAAAACATCTGCTGAAATGCACACAACTAAGCACTATTGTCCTCACTTCGTTCTGGACTTGTACATCTAATCAGACCTACTGGTCAAGAGGCAGATGGCGCTGCCAAAGCCTGGCAGCAGTTTGGCAACATGTTTACTCAATGCTTCTTCTTTGTGATATTTTTTTATGTTGCTCAGAAAAACATCACGAAACTCAGAGTATATTGAGGCTAAAATACAATCAATAACATTAGAAGATATAGTTTTTGGATGTCCAGTTTAAACTATACACAAATATATGTTTGATTTATGAACGTACCACAAAGAAAAGGTTTGGATAAAATGTAAAACGACAGACAGCAAAAACAAGTGAAATGGCTGACAAAAAAACAAACAAAAAAAAACTGTCATGTTTTTTGTTTGTTTTTCCCCATTTGTCTTGTATGAATTAATGAAACATTTGTTTAAAAAATGTAAAAGATTCACTTTTGAAAAAATGAGAAATTTGGATTACAGTATATACTGTATATAGTATATATATATTCATCTGAGTGAAGTATTTTTATTGGATTCTGACAAAGTTTCTGCAGTGACATTGCCAGTTCTTTTTATTCATATTTCTATTATTTTTGCAATTAACATTCAACACTACTTGTTTTATGGTTAACTGTTAAGCCAAAAATAAATTCAACTTGCTGTGTAACATCATATTTTATGCTAAAGTACTTTACATTATTTACTACACGAGGAGCATTTGGGGATAACATCTGCAATTTAAACATTTTTATGTAATATATTTCAATGTTTAAAAGAATAAAAACAAAAGAAATATCAGACAATATCATTTCCTTCTGTTTGCAATGCTTCATTTCAAGATTTTAAAGTTAGTGAACAAAACCCCTTCCAAAATTACACACATAAAGGAGCGAAAAAACAACAAACAAAAAAGGAGAAGCAGTAAGACAATACTTGGCACTGATGACTGTACATCTATAAATTTTGAATAATATTTTATGTAGAGTTCAATAAAGGCTTTGGTATAATAGTATCCACAAGGGTCAGGTATGGTTGCGCAAATTTGAACAACAATGTTATAGCTGTTTCTGAGAGTCTTGGTGACCTTACAAGTGGGAGAAAACTACTCATGGAGATCCATTTAAAAATCAGGAAGTTGGACTTCCACGTAATGGCTGTATATTTAGCGCACAGTAAATAGTGAATTCAAGCTAAAATAGAGTCTATGAATACATCTTAGTAGTTGTTTACAAAGTTATAAGTGGTTTGTCCTCCTAACCTACAGCTAACTTTGGATAAAGAAGCACAAAGGAATAACATTGATTGTTTTTTCAACGTATTTCCAAAATGTTTAGGCATTTCAGCAACAACTTATTCAATTAAAGCTTAGCCTTATATTATGACTCTGTCAACATAACTTCCAAACTTTAGGTATTTGCACCAATATGTGTGTAGTTAGTTAGTTAGTGTGTTGTACACTCGGGTTCAAGGTCTCTTGGGGCTGCAAGGCAAGAAGGTGGCAAATGTTGTTTATTATTCAGACAATAGTTAATGGTTACCTATTATGACAAATATTATCAAAAAAGCAGACTGTTATGTAATTAAGGCAACAAATATTTATACTTTAATGTACAGTTCAGACTAGATATTTACACACATTGTACAACAAAACATATAACCTTTTTCTTACTGACATTAAATCATACTAACTTTTTCTTATTTGAGGTCACTTAGGATTAGTATAATTACTTCCTTTTGTTAAATAATCACAGATTTCTTTGTTTCTTTTGTATAAATTCAGAGGTATACATTCAGTAAATATACCACTTTAGAAAACCCCTGTTGATAATATCATGGCTGGTAAGGTTCTGACTGTGTTTATTTGAGACAATTAAGTTTAGGGCAAACCTGTGGTTGTTTTTGAAGCACACCTCACACATTCATCTTCTTCTCGTGAATAATTTGTCTAAAGGTGCCACGTTCATCTATTTACCTTCCTGCTTATACAACTGTGCACAACTAGACTGCACAGAAATCTCTAGCCATCATAATGTTAAGAAAGGAGACGAGTTCTGTGTTGTAGAAATTTTGCTGCAGGATGTGTGTTTAAGCCCCAAAACAAAAAAGAAAAAAATTCTGTGAAAATGTTTGTTAAAAGTGGTTAGAACGTGTCAGTGTAGGCTGAGAGAAGGAAGCCATTACTCTGAAAACTACACAAAAAGCAAAATTGCAGTTTGTAAACACTCAGGGACAAAAATGTACATTGTAGAGACATAACCTGTGGTCTAATTAGACTGAAAATTAGAGGGACGTTTGCATTTGCAAAATTCAGCTCTGGAAAACCACTGCACTGAATGCCATTGAAAACCTCATGGTTATTCCACCAAATATTGATATCTAAAGTCTTCCTGAGTTAAAACATTGGTATTATTGTTTATAAATGAATATGAACTTGTTTTCTTTGCATTATTTGAGGTCTGAAAGCACTGCATCTTTTTTATTATTTTGATCCTTTCTCATTTTCTACTAATAAATACTAAAGTTTTGCTTGGAATTTCAGACATGTTATCAGTAGTTCATAAAATAAAAGAACAACGTTAATTTTACTCAAACGTATACCTATCAAGAGTAAAATCAGAGAAACTGATCATTTTGCAGCAGCCTCTTTATTTTTTCCAGAGCTGTATATAGTTTCATAAGGGAACAACATTACATGGAAATACTGAAACAGCATTTCAAGCATATTATTAAGCACTTTAAGCATATCACTGAATTATCTAAAAGTAATATAAGGGTAACGTTTATTCAATTTTTGAGTCACAAGGCCCATGATCTCCATTCAAAATGGGATGACAGAAATGAAAAGGCGTGTGAGAGTGAGGCAGCCTAAAAATTTTACTTATTTACACTATTTCTGTCAGGAGGAATGGGCCAGAATTACCAGAAAATAATTGTGCACAAAGCATTTGACCCAAGCCTTAAAGTTTAAAAGGCAATTCTACCAAATGCTGAAAACATCTAGGGAACTTTTGATTTTCAGAAAAGTTCTTTTTCGCATTATTTTGTTATTTAGCTTAGCAAATTTTTTCCCTTTAGTTGTCCTAACCAAAAAAAACAGGGAAAGTTTGACTTGATTCAGTACCAGGCAGTAAGGAAAAAAAGTTTACACAATGTATATAAATATATGTTTTCAACTGTACAACAAGAAAAAGCCACATATATTTTCTAACCCTGCATGGTTTTCCTTTAACCTACAGAACTGTGTGTTACAGGACAGTAAGCCCTGAAGTTGTATCAACTTGTTGCTTTGAAAACCACTGATTATCCATTACAACAAAAATGAGCTCTAAGCAAATGATAAACTGTACATGTGGTAAACAATTATATTATTCGTTGGCACGTAAACCGAATTTATTCTGATAATTATTGGATGAAAATTGATTTGATTGGAAAATCGTTGCGCTGGTTGGTAAGTCTGATATCTTATGTTAAATCAGTACACTTTGTTCGCTCCTGGATACAACAGGCTATCATCCACCTCTGCGCTCACACTGTTATTGCACAAGAGAAAGAAAGTCTGTAAAAATAACTCAGCCTACTATGATGAACCCAGTGAACCGGAGCGAACAACCGTGCCAGCAGTTCCGGGCCGACCATCGCTCACCTGTCAGGCTGTCGTAGCACTCGATCTCGGTGCTCTCCACGGCTCTCCGCTGCTCCTCGGTCAGCTTGGCCGCGGCTTGGCTCAGCAGGTTGACCTCGGAGCCCGTCGTCCCGTCCACAACATGAACCCCTTTCAGCTGGAGCAGCGCACGGTGGTACTTGCCTATCGCCTCCCGGAATTTCTTCTCCTTGTAGCAGCGGTGGCCCTCCGCTTTGAAGTCGATGGCTTTCTGAATCTTCAGCTCCATCTCCATTTCGGCCGAGCCGGCTCGATACCCGCCGTCTCCTCCTCCTCCTCCACCACCGCCACCACCACCTCCACTACCACTACCACCACCACCGCCGCCTCCTCCTCCTCCGGCGGCCGCTGCCAGGCTACGACCGCCAGTCTCCGGGTAGCTCTTCAGGCTTTTTATCTGGTGTTGTTTGGCTTCCATGTCTCTCAGTGAACGCAGCTGGAGCGGGCCATTGTGCTCGGTGTGTTTCGTCGGGGAGTACTGGAGCAGCGTGCTGTGCATAAAGGATGCGGTACCGGCGGGGCAGGCAGGCAGGCAGGCGGCACCGAACTGACTGGAAGCGTCGATAAAATACGAAAGAAACGAAAGAAAAAGAGGCTAAAGGCGCCTCTGAAGACCGTCACTTGCGCTTCAAATAGCAAGGGCGAAAAAGAGCAAAAAGAAGCAGGAGGAAGCGTCCCGAAATTAGCAACCGTTCCAACCGTCGAAAACAGAATTCCCCTTTCCGGTCTCGCGGAAGGAAGGATGCTCTTGTGGATGGCACGCGCAGCTTCAGCACCACAGACAGCGCGCACACGAAAACCCCTCACACCGCACAGGATGATGGGAGAGAAAAAGAAGTCGTGAGGCGTTGCTGCGGTAGAGATTTTACGTAAAATGGAAAGAAAAGAAGAAGCTACGCAAACATTTATTATCAGTAACTATTTTTTTTTTATTAATAAAATTAATATAATTAAATGATCCGGATTTTACTTTTATACATATAGTCAACGAGAAGCGCCTGATGGCTTCAGCTGATAAGGTTTTCAGAGATGGAGAAGCAGCAGGAGGGCGCAGGCGAAGGAAAGAAGAGAAAGACAGCGACCTCAACTGGACATAGAGTAAAATACACATATTTATGGGTTGTCGTATATTACTGGTTATTGAGAGACTCAATAATCAGTAATATCTCCATATTTAAAATGGTGTTAGATTTAAAGTGATGACGTCTAAATCGTATAAGCTTATATATGGCGATACTTAAATTGATTGGCTCCTTTCTAAAACCTGTCTACTGTTTTATAGTCATAACAGACAACAAAAAAGGAAAACACTATTTACATACAGAAGGCATTTGTTGAATCAATCTGTGTGCCTTTTCAACACAATACTGTGACATTCTGGTCTTCAGGCATTTTAGATTTCTCCAACCATGTTTACTTACCAATATATTTTCTATGGATGTTTACAGTATTTGTTTCTTTTATGTCCCATTTGCTTGTTTTTCATCAATGGTGGTATTTAAAAACATGAGCAAAACAAAATTTATCAATTTGTCAAATGCAAAATATTTTGGAAAATTAGTTAGTAAATAAAACTCAACTGCAGATATTGTACAAGCTTATATTTATCCTTATGATGCAGCTTTTATTGGTGTCTATCACTATTAGTCGTAAATTACTTGTAAATAAATACATTACTATCTGCTTGAACTCATGTTCTGCACCTTAAGATTCCTTTAAATCAGCTTTCCACTTACCAAATACTGTTGCCATGACTGCAATAATCTCTTACAGTACTGGGGTAAGAGTCAGAGTTATATTGTAATATAAACAAACAATTAATTTCTGCCCTACACTATGCACAGGGAGACTGCAAAGGAAGTCCAGATTTTCCACAACCATTGAGGTTAAAGTGAATCCCACAAATTATGTCACAAACCAACAGAATCGCCTGCTCTAGAGGAGATAACTACTAAAGATAATCAATTATTCAAGTGTGCTTAATTAGCTGGCTGATACCTTCTCTTAAATGCTGTAGAAGAAGCAACAGTGCACTTAAGTCTGTCCACTGAACAGAAGCAGAGGCTGTTTTATCTTTTAGCAAAGATTTAAATTGATAGTTACAATTTGGAGTCAAGACCGGTCTTGATCTTCAGGAATTCTCTGTTTAAACATCCACAGATGTTTTTATCTTCTACGTTTAAAGTGAGATGATTTCGGAGTATTTTAGAGTGACAAGCAACAGGAGGCAGCAATTTTAAATGCTTTTTTCCCCCATGGAGATGAACTGTCTCAACTTACATTGATGTCTCTGTTAAAAACATAAAAATCAGACCGGAGGTTGAAAAGGTTTATTGATAAATGAGGTGCTCAAGTGTTTTCATAGGAAACGGGTGTTCACTTTGCCCTTTACAGGCTAATGCAGACATTGAGTATAACATTTCTATTCTTTTTCAAGCACAATTTGTTCAAAACCAGAACATTTCTTCCCCCTCAATATCTTAAAAAAAACAACAAAAAAAAACAAAATCATCAATGCTGATGTTTTTTGCTCTACTTTGTTTTTCCTTTAAACCATAAAAACATTTTTAAAATATTTACAGTGCAACCAACTGCAGCTTCGAACGATCTCTAAGAGGACTGAGTTGAAGTATCTACAGTGAACTGATGACTGAGGTTCTACACCAGAGCGTCCAGGTGGAAATACAAAAATCAGACCAGGTTTTCTACTCACACGGGTTCAAGTAGGCTGTAGAAAACGCTCTGCCTGTGGTCAAAAGGATAAAAGGTGCTACGACCACTCCAACAAAGCGCTGAAGCAGAGGCATGTTGCTCTTCTAGTCTTAAGGGTTCAATGAGGATTTATCAGCATGATCATTTTTTCTTACCTTTTTTATATCTGCTAAAAAAGCTCAGAAGCCTTTGATGATGATAATGGTGCAGGAGGTATTTTCAGGTCCGGAGAACACATTTAAATTCCTTAATCATCTCGGGATGTGTACTGTGTCGAACTGCTGAGAGCTAATCTAAATGTATCCAGCTAACTAATACATTATTTTTAGGACATTTTCAACAATTACGCATAGTCTGAGGATTGTTCAATGGAGAGTGTAGGCAGCAGTCTTTACACAGGTGCATTTAAAAGAGCAAGAATATCACTGAAAAGCAGATTTCATGAATTCAATTCAAAAAGTGAAACTTTTCTATATTCTGGTGAAACTTTTCTATATTCTGTATTAAATATATTTTTTAAATGTTTTGGTGTCTGAGTACACTAAATTCTAGGTTTAGGACTAAAGTGAACAGAAATAAAAGAGTAAAGTATATTACTGTGGGTGGAATGAATATATATTTGAGCTTATCTTTTTGAACTGAATAATTAAAATAAACGACTTTTGATGACATTCCAACTCGTTTTGATGCACCTGTATGTTGAGTAAACCGGGAAAATTAGAACAGCATTTCAGCTCATGCTCATAATTTATCAAATAAAATACAGAAAAGGCTGATATGACACAATGAAAAAAGCAACATGAAAATACGGCATTACTAAAGTTTTTAAATAAAAGTCCCAAGACCAAATAAAAGTGACTTATCAATGGCAGCAGGAGAAAAAAAACAAACATTAAATAATAATAATAATAATACCAACTTGCCTTCCTGTACGAAGGAAAAGGAGGATGGCTGCAAACTCTATAGTAAGAGTCTGAATCACGACGTTAGGGTTTCTTGCTGCCCAGTCTTTTGAAAACACTGACAGCCTTGACGTCCATCTTGGCCCCAGCAGACTCCCCTCCTCCCCCTGGGCTGTTGCTGCTGCTGACCTTTGAACTGGCTGAAGTGGATTTCTCCGGTGCTCTGGATCTGGTGCTCGTCACTCTGTTGTCCTGAGTGTCAGCGGACTTTGGCGCCACCGCTGCGCCTGTGGCGGGGGGCTTGCCCAGTCTCTGAAGAACGCTGATTTTGGCCGGTGGGAGGCCGTTTGGGGGTGAGGTAGAAGAGGAGGTGGGAGCATCGGAGGGAAGCAGCTTGAATTTCCCACCCAGGCGACGCAGGGTGATCGGGGGCGCCTTGGAAGTGAGCGCTTTCTTCTTCGACGGTGTGGGTCTCTTGAGGACGCCGGCATACTGCAGGACAGAGCCCTCGCCGTCGGTGTCCTCGTCATCTTCGTCCGTGTTTGCGTCCGTGTTTCCTGGCTTCGGCATCTCTCCGCTTTTGTTCCCCTTGTCCAGGCGGCTGAACACCCCGGTGGGCTGCCAGAACACGCTGAGGTTAGGTCACAGCTTTACTCCAGGTTTCAGTTGGAAGTCATAGCGACCGCACTCACCTTGCTGTTACTGGTCGTCGTGTCTGCCATCGATTCGGCTCCAAGTCTTTCAAACACAGAGGTACGCTTTAAGCCTGTTTCAGAGAAACAAACAGTTTCTGTCAAACACAAAGGTCACAGCTTATGAAAATAGGGCTGAGCAATGACCTCAATGCTCTCTTTTTGGAGATTTATTTTTAGGAAAACTGTGATTTATTTATGTTTTTAATCTTAGCTTTTCATTGTTCAGAGCGATGTCAGCCCACCCAAGAACTACCATCTTGTTTGAGAAGTGTGTTTTACAGCTTCTATTTATTTCATCTTTGAATTCAGGTTGACTCAAAGAAAAAATAATTTAAATAAATGTAAAAAATATATATGTTTTGTCATTTAAATTCATTTTAAGAAAAAAAATGAGAAAAAACATTGATTAAAATTAGGAATTGAATTTAGCATTAAAAAATATATATTTCATTTTTAAGTCACATCAGCCAGCCCTAGTTACCACTTATGCGAGGGTTTTTTCTTTTTCTTGGTTATATAAGATAAATGGCTAGACAAAAGGTTTATTGAGTCTTTTTCCGACACGGAAGTCAAAACAGCAGTCTTTGCAAAATTAATCCAAATTTGTTTCACTTGGTGTTGGACGTACTGAAATAAATATTGTAATTTATTTAATTTACGTGCATAGCAATTGAAAGTCCTTTGCGAACAAACTAATGCTATCAGGACATTACTTAAGAAATATTAAATAAAAAAAATTTGAAGAAGCACAAATTGGGATACATCTTAGGAATTCAAGGTTCACACAAAAGAATTTAATCAAATATTTAATTTTCAAATGTAAGATTTAAGGCCTAAATATCTTTGGCCTTAAATCTAAGAATTATATGTATATATATACAGTACAGACCAAAAGTTTGGACACACCTTTTACTTCAATGAGTTTCCTTTATTTTCATGACTATTGACATTGTAGATTCACACTGAAGGCATCAAAACTATGAATAACACATGTGGAAATTTGCACTAAACAAAAAAAAGTGTAAAACAACAGAAAATACCCCTTATATTCTAGTTTCTTCAAAGTAGCAACATTTTGCTGTGATTACTGCTTTGCACACACTCTGCATTTTCTTGATGAGCTTCAAGAGGCAGTCACCTGAAATGGTTTTCACTTCATAGGTCAACCTGCCCTGTCAGGTTAATAAGTGGGATTTCTTGCCTTATAAATAGTCATGAAAATAAAGAAAACCCATTTTAATTAGAAGGTGTGTCCAAACTTTTGGTCTGTACTGTATATATATATATACATATATATATATACAGATAATTAACTATGCATCTTTATTATACATTTCGTTGGCTTCTGGCGCATCAATTTCCATAAAAATACTTTGAAGTGTGTGGCTGTAACCAAATGTGAAAATGGTTAAGGGGTGTGAATGCTTTTGGAAGCCACTGTGTAAAAAGTCTCACTTCTTCTACATTCAGGGTTCATTAAGACTAAAAAGTAATAGTGCTTCTGTATAATAGGGCTAAACTGATAAAATCCTAAGTCAACTCTGGGCCTAAATTTTAACACGACTTTTTTCGTTCATCTGTGATTGGTACATTACTGGAAAATTTGCTTTCTCTTTGCAAATGAAAAAAAAAAAGAAGTGCTGCCATAAATATTTTAAGAACGAGTGTTCAAAAAGTGTCAAGAATTAAGGAAGAAACAGCATAAGAAAATATTCATTTGAAGAAATTATTTTGCGAACTCTTTAAGAGCTCTTTATGAAACTTTTTGAAATTCCTTCAAGGCCGAAGCAAGAGCAAAGATTTCAGATTTTGCAGAGAGTTTGTGAGGTCAGAGATTTTAGGAATGAAGGAAGGATAATTACCCTAGTTAGGAATATTAGTGAAACTGGTAAGCCGGTTAAATAACCGAAAGGGGCATTTAGAGTTGATTAGTTGAGTGCTGCTGTTGGTTAGTTAGGCTGTCGGCAAGGCCGCAGGGTCAGGCCTACCTTTCTTGGCCTGCTGGGCCAGGATTCGACGTGTACGAGGCGTGGTGCCCTTTGGCATGTTGATGATGTACTTGCCTTCCATCTCAGCTGTGACACGTCGGCGCTTTGCTGCAGGCTTCCCCTCGTCGGCTGGCTGGCTTACGACTGGCAAAAAGACACAGGAATCAAACGGCGCCACAGGAAGAACAACTAAATATCAAAAAGGGGTGAAAAAAAACACAAACTAATTCAAACATGTCATCTACCTGCTTTGCTGTTCTTGTTTGCCTGCGAGTTGGACACTGTGACCGAGAGCCGGTTGTCAATGGGTCGGCGGACTGGCGTGGCGGGAGGGGAGTCATGGCTCAAAGCGTTGGCAATCATACGAGTAGCAGCTGTAAAAACACACAAGTATGACAATCTGTCAATATTGTCTCAGTTTTTTACCCCTAATTATTAAATTAAATCAACTATGGAAAAGTCAGAAATGCAAATGTCGTTAGGATATATTTAAACGATACGATCACTGTTTTGGTTCATCATCACCTTTTTCAAGCTGCCTGGCGTTAACTTGCACAATAAAACTTTGTGGCAGGGAATATTAAGTGTAATACAAAATGAACTCTTAGCCAGCACGGAAAACCTACAAGAACTACAGAAATCACATGATGAGTTTTGTGGGGAAACATGTTGCAAAAGTTTTTTCTAGTCAGTAGTAATGAAAGGTCCAGGATCTTAACTAGGGGTTCAATCTGCTTAATAACATCTATAATATCAAGAGAACAAAATATTACCCAAGTTCCTTTCAGGCTGCACTGTTTCAAGTGATATAAAGTATACATATGGAGGTCTAAAGTTTTTATTTACAACGTACTTTTAACGTTTGAAATTGGTTTAAAAGTCCAGCAGAAAGAGACACAGGGCTAACTTTAGAGGCAGGAATGAAAACACAACCCAAACCTTTAGGAGAAGCGGCCTCCGTAAGAGAGTTCTGCATTTATTGATGCCGAAAAAAGGGTTGCACTACAGTCATCCAGTTTCATTGGACGTTATTTCGTAACGCTGCTGCTCAGGTCTGTCTTGTATGGTGTTGCAAGTTGTTTAACAAAATCCTTTGTCATTCTGTTACCTTCTGTCTTTGTTCATTCTCTCTCTGCTCTATGGTGGAAGACAATATGACGCCGTGTGAAGGTCGCGATGTTCTGGTCTCCGTCTCGTACAGAAAAATTAAATAAAATCTTTATTACTCACGAGTCTTGGCCGTTCTTCTGAGCTCAGCCTGGACACTGGTCTGTCCTGAGGTGATGGCCTCAGCTGCCATTTTGCACATGTCCTGAGAAAATAACACCAGCAGGAAATAAGAGTTTAGATCAGACCTAAAAAAAAAAATCCAACCCGACCCGGCTTGAGCCAGTACACATTGTCTCCGAGCCTGATGCGACCCGACTAATTAACTTTAATCATAGGCCAGAAGTAAACCCGACATTTTAAACAAGATTTTACTGCTTTTGTTTTTAGACAAAAGCAGTAATTTCAGTAAGGAGTGTAACTTCTGCTGTTTTTAGCTTTTTTACATCTTCCAACTCCAGTTTGTTGGTCGCTGCAACCGGTGAGTCAGTCTGGGAGGTGAGACTGATAAGAGCAAAGCAGGGTGAGGCTGAAAGCACATTTATTATGCACCATGCTTGTTACAGTCTAACCTCTGCACCTTATTTTATTTCTTTCCTCAACATGGTAAGCTGCCAACTCTCCTATTAAGTCTATCATAAGCAGATTAACACAAGAATAAAATGTGCATTTTCATTTGATTTTCTTTTCTCTGTGCTAGATGTTTTGTAGGCATATTAAACACGCCACTGTAGACATAGCCCAACCCGACAATAAAGCAAATAATTTTGATCCGACAACATCTGAATTTCAGGTCGGGTCAAAAATATGAGCAGGAAACAAGAGGTATCACATGAATTTATGTTTATAAAAAGACCAACAGGACCACCAAGATATCATTTTAGAAATTTAAATGACATGAAAAACCAACACTTCACATTCTCATTTGGTACTCAAGAGTTTGTTCGTCCAACATTTATTTTGAAACCATTTAATTTCATGTATGTAATAATCATTGTGTATCACTTTATTCCTTCACCTCTCAATGGCTAAAAACCAAAATGAATGACTTTGTATTACTTAGCACAAGTCTGAGCTTAATTCTTTGGGATGAATTAAAACAATTCTGTCAAAAAAAAAACAACAGGCCAAAATTGATCCTATTGAAATAAGAGACTCATTGAGACAACTATTTGGTTTCCAGTTCAGTATATTAATCTTTTTTTTTTTTTTTAATGTAATGTCAAAGTACTTTACAAAACACTACATCCAGTTTGCAGGTGTAGTGTTACCACCATCAGTGTGTGAATTAATGGGTGAATAATTGTAGGGTGAAGAACTTTTGGGTCTTCTTGTAATTCAAATACAAACCACTAACTTTACTACAGTCAAATTCAGTTTATTCAATTTGGTAAAGTTTTTAATCTCAGGAACTTTCAGGCTTTAGGTGGGAATTACTTTTTAACAGAATTAAAAATTGCATTCATGGTAAGAAACACTTAAGCAGAAAAAATAAACATAATAATAATAATAATAATAAACATGTGCATGAGGGAGACATTTTCACAGCACTTTATATCCCTTCAACCGTGTTGAAATGTTTTCATTGGTAAGTGCTTGGTGAAGTAAAACTCAACAGCCAAGTAGCTACAAGATAAACACGGATTCTTGCCTCACCTGCCTGTGCACCTGTTTGGCATGTTTAAGAATGGCAATGATGTCTCCGATGACTGTAATGCCGAGGTCCATCATGATGTCTTTACTGAGGTCCATTAGCATGTTCTTCTGGATTCTGACGCAGCAGTGCAAATAAAATCAGATACAAACATTATGGAGATGATAAATGCATAAATATAATAAAGAAATGCGCTGAGAAACTGGCTGCCAAGAGGAATAATTTGGTTTTCTGTTAGACTGGCTGCGATTGGACATCTAACGGATGGAAACTAAAAATTGGATCTTATGTTTTCACCACAGCTAAACACTACAAGCACTATCAACTGCTGCTAAAAACAACATCCTTCAGTTGTGAAGTTGTCAGCATAGAAAATGGAAAAGTCACAGGAAGAAAAAACTTATTAAAAGCTTCTAATAAATAAAGCAATCTTCTTGTTTTACTTATATGCCACTGAACAAGAGCAGGAAGAGATGTAAGCGGGTAACAGAAAAGTAAAACCCACTACAGTAAAGTACAGTGACCACAGTTCAGCTGTTTTCCACTTTTGATTTCAGTTACAGAATCAGCTGGATTTTAAAAAAAGTTGTCAAGCTGTTTGAAATCTCACAGCTAACAAAAAGATGTACTTAGTTTAGAGGGACGACAGGAACACCACGATACACTCTTAGCAATGCTTCATGCACTAATCAGTAACATAGTAAGGAAAAGTAGTTTAAAAACCTTAAAACATCATGTCTCTGCAATGCGTTTGCGCTGAAATCCTGCTTAACAGCACACAAACTGATGACAGATCTTTTATTGTAGCCACCCTAACACACACTGTGCAATAACAATGCGCAATCAGCATCTTAATACGACACACCTGCGAGGTGGGATGGATTTTCTCTGCAAAGGAGAAATGCTCACTAACAGACTTGGACATTTTTTTGAACAATGTATAGAGAAGGATTTGGACGTTTGAGCTCAGCTCATGACAAAATGGGAGTAAATATAAGTGTTGGATTTACATTTTCGTCCAGTGTACTAGATAATATCTATGCTATCATTTGTTTCAGCACGTTTAAACAGTTTCCTCTGTCTTAGAAACTGGAATACTTCATTAAATTGGATTTCCAACGACGCAGACAGGGAGAGAGAATCTGTTACCTTCTCCTCTTTTTAGGAAAATCCTTTTTATTTACAATACACATTTTATGAAGATTTTATCATTCTTTTTTATATAGAAAGAAAGTAGAAAAAACAATCTGCTGGCTGGAATTGGAATCAGCTAAAGTCAGTTTTGGAATGTCAGACATTTACAGAATCAATGATTTTCTGACTGATACGTCTCTAATAACACGTTAATGAAGACTTTAAGTTACCTGTGGTCCACAAAGGAAACTGCATAGGTGACAGCGAGGCCGGCAGGAATCCCTGCATCCTTAAAAAACTGAATCCACTCTGAGGTGGCTTTGGACAGAAAACAAAGCAAAGAATTTTAAAAATCAATTTAACACAAGAATGACTAAAAACAGGACTGTTCAGTTTGAAAATATAGAGCGGTGAACTGCAAATGATGAAATAAAAACTGGTACAAATGGGCAGGGAAACAAAAAAAGTCATCATACTTCATATAAAAAATCTGCTTTCTGAAAATATGCATTGATGGTTGCCAGCATCACTGTAAGCCGGGAAGCTGGCTCTCACCACGGCCCTGTGTGAGACGCAAACTGGAGCAGACAGCAGTGTGTGGAGGACTAACACATGCTGACCATAAGCAGCTGGAGGTTATTTATACCACCAGTGATGAAACATATTGAGGCTTCAGTTACAGAGACAGAGTGAAGGAAGCAAAGCACAACAGCTGCCGCAACAATAACCAGCCAACACTCTCTGACTAGCCGATGAGCTCAGAGGGAGATGACAACTCTCACCCTGGCTAAATTACCATCGGACACCCACAGAGTCCACAATTTTCCCACATTTTGATTGGCTCTTAAAAGTCAAAAGGCGCTTTTTTGGGGGGTGTGTGTGGAAATTTTGATCCTAGAACTGTTTACATTTCATAAGCTCCATTTCTGCTTCAACCATGTAATCTTGGAAAAACTATCAAACAGATAAAGAGATAAAGATGCAGAAATAATACCGTTCTACAAAGTTATTTTTGAACACTCAGGCGCTTGAAGAATAAAGCGAAGACACAAATACGTTACAACTAGGCTACTTTTGTACGAGTAGCCTCGTATAAAACGAGTCTTTCAAAATAGACGCGTATAATTTAAATGCCACAAAGATAAAGACTAGGGCTTGGTCATCTTTGGCATATAATACACTGTGTTCATCAATTATTATGTCGCGCTACTTTGAGCTAAACTGAGGGAAATCTCCACCAGTCAATTGTGAATATTACTCTTTAAAATCTTAACTACAGCACGACTTACAAACAAGTTCGCCAGCTTGACCTAACGAAAGATGAAGCGGCTCTATGCTGCTGGTTGTTCCGTCCATAAAGATGAAATGAGACGTTAAGATGCCACCGTGAACCCACCAGCAGCAGGTACATGTTAGCATCGTTTAGCCGCTAAATAAAAGAAACAAGCATTCGTTAGCGATAAAAACAAGACTGTAAACAAGAAATACCACCGACGCCGCGACAAAGTTAACAACTGACATTGGACGCCATGTCCCACAAACGCTTCCATGAGTGTTTTATTGTTTTTGTCAAGTATTGTGTCTAACTCGCCGGGCCCTGACGCTCTCACCTGTTGTCACGGTCGCCATGTTTGTAATGAAGGTGACGCAATTTCCGGTGCAATGGGCTTTGTCACTGGGTGCAGTTCTGATTTATTGACGATAGATGGCGAGAGAGGCTCACAATCCACACGAGACAACCCAAACAGTTGAGGTCACTTTTTTTTTCCTTAATATTTGGTTTCTACCCCAGTAAATTGAACGTCAGATTTGCGTTCAATGTGAGGTTATCGTAGTTATGCCATTAAATAAAAGATTTATTTTAAAGATTTTATTTCAAATTAAGCATATATATCTACGGAAGAGGATTAGGGCCACCGAAAAAAAAGAATTCTGAGATTAAAGTCAAAATTCTGAGATTAAAGTCAAAATTCTGAGATTAAAGTCAGAATTCTGAGATTAAAGTCAAAATTCTGAGATTAAAGTCAAAATTCTGAGATTAAAGTCAGAATTCTTAGATTAAAGTCAGAATTCTGAGATTAAAGTCAGAATTCTGAGATTAAAGTCAGAAAGTCATAATTCTGAGATTAAAGTCAGAATTCTGAGATTAAAGTCAGAAAGTCAGAATTCTGAGATTAAAGTCAGAATTCTGAGATTAAAGTCAGAAAGTCAGAATTCTGACTTTAAACTCAGAATTCTTTTTTTTTTCCGGTGGCCCTAATCCTCTTCCGTAGATATCACATATATGTAGTTTAAAACATATAAACAAAAAAATAGGACAAAATAAACAAATAAAAAACTTAAGAAAAATGCACTTTATAATATGATTTTTATTTACGTTTTCTTCACAAATTTCAAATGGTAGTGTAACCATCAGCAAAAGTTTAAGCTCCCGCAGCATTTTACAATCAAGAGGAAAAGCATTATAATGTAAACTTTTCATAACATTAAATAGGATCAGAGGCTAATGTCTGCACAGAAAGAGTCAGCGAGCTGGAGTAAAGGAAACACTCTAAATATTTCATATATATATTTTTTTTCTGTTTTTTGTTTGTTTGGTTTTGTTTTTTCAGGAGTAACAAACAAATAAGGTCAGAGAACGCTCCTGAACACGACATATTTTCATCCATGCGCCTCAAGTAACATGTTTAAATTAATCTTCTTTGGGCATAAGTTCAAAAATATTTCACATTTGTTTTTGTTTCTATATATTCGGAAAGCACTAAATGGTAAATGTTTTGCTCCTAGAAAAAAAAAAAGAAATAGAAATTGTAAAAACAATAAAAAGAAGAGACAGACGTTTTCTGAAACCGTTCATCATCAGTAAATTAAAAAAACATGTACACCTCCGAGCTATCGCTTTTTCATCAAGATTGTCTCAAAATAAATGTCACTATGAATATTTATGTACGTATTTATATTTAATACTGTAACAAAAGTGGATAGGTATAGCAATACATCATCACACTTGACACAGAGTAGCAGTGTGTCTAATCACTGCAGGATATGCTACATTAAGTTCATACTGTAAGTATTGCATTTCATAACAGGGATAATGTGAGCGGCGAACGGAGAACTCTGGAAAAATACAAACACGTAGCAACATTCACCTCATCATAGAAAAATAGGAAAGCTCTTATTCAGTTAATGCTATTGCAGCATAACAGTACATGTAGACGCAGGCAGGCTGTCTGTCTCGGATTTATTAAGCTGCCTATACATCCGTTTTCCTTCTGTAAAGTCTCCATTTCCAATCAATTGGCAAAGCGCTCTTTCTTTTTTTTTTTCGACTGTAAACTTACAGGCATTTAGAGCAAACACAAACAGATGAAATCATATGTGCTGACAGGGTGAGGGAGGGACCTTCAGAGATCAATTTGTTACACTGAAGGAGCAGGCAGTGGGAAATGACCTCTTGGATCTCAGACTTTTTGCTCTTTAAAACAAAAAACAAAACAAAACAAAAAAAAAACATCCCTCCTTTTGGTTTCCAGTCTAAATAAAGAAAATCAGGCAAGCAGGACTTTCCATTCACTTTGAGCCACAGCAATGGCAGTGTGCAGCCTTTCCACCACTAAACTCCACCGCCACGTTTTCTGATCTGCCTCGTTATAGCATATGTAGCACCACAAAAACCTATGTACATGAGAACTATTGAATATGTTTTATGCTTACTCCGACACCAGTACATAATTTGTCATCACATTTGCATTTTTGGGAAAGTGAAAAAAAAAAGGCATCTCCAGCATTTTTACACAGTCCTTATTCAAGATTAGAGAAGGAAAAAAAATTAAAATAAAACAAAATAAAAACATGAGGTCTGCCCCTTTTCTGACCACCAGGAGCCAAGACGGAGCAAACTATCACGTTATTTGTTCAGGGTTTCTGCAAGTTTTTGGTGACATTTGCGTTTCAAAACAATGCTGATCCAAAAGTAGATAAAAAAATATATATATTTAGACACTTTTCTTACTTTAATCACTCAGATTTTTTTCACTTATTCCATAGCTTAAGCAAGACAAATGTAACTTTCTAAGCCTAAATTTGAGTTTTTTTGGCTTTGCCATTTATTCCCACCTAGCTTCAACATCTTATTACAGTATAGCTAATTGCTAGCTTCAAGACTGTAGCTTACAATATATTTTAGCCTTATTAAAGTCCCTGTTTTCAAGTTAACTTAAATGTACCTTTTCCCATGATGAAGAAGGAGCAGATAGCGGCTCACCTAACAAAAACCGTTTGGATTTTCTTTGCCTAAACTTACAGTCATCCACTTTTAAAACAATAATTCTTTGCAGGTTCGCAGGAACAGCTGAATGGTACATTTCCTTTGACTAGGCTAATTCATTCAACAATGTGATAGCACCTCAGTTTCTCAGCAAGAGTAACAATTGAGAGAAGAAACACATGTTTCCAGCACATTTCTCAAGAAATAACATAAGAAGATGGTACAAGCAACAACTGAATAAATGTACAAATTTAAGACATAACCAAATATAATTTGAGACCAAATTGGGAATTTTTTTTAAATCAGTACATATGAAATTTAGAATTTTTAATGACTTCTCAAGACCTTGCAGAAACCCTTAATCATGCTGATGTTTTTCAATAAGCAAGTTTATTAGATCAAAATAAAGCCTTCTTTTTTTTTGCAAACAATACAATTTTTAAGTTTTTTCTTTTGAGAACACATTTTACTAAATATTATCCTTCAAACAAACATTTCTGGAAATTTGCAAGGCGATAGTCCAGGGCAGATATGCATCGTGTGTGGGTGTGTGTGTGGGTGTGTGTGTGTGTGAGTAAAACTTTAACCTTTTAAAAATGAACCAAGTTACAAATACATCTGTTGACATTCACTCACAGGAGGCATGAAGGGGTCAGTAGCTTTGGGACAGACCTCACAAACAAAAACCACAATCTTCTAACATCATTGTTATAAACATACAATAAATGTAAATTGGATAGTGCTTTTATATTGTTTATAAAACATAAATACATGTTGACAAAGGCAGTGACATCGTGCTTCATGTTCAGGGACAGGGCAGTATTTTAAATTCAATTTTATTTTTCTTGCTTTATAAAAATATGTATTTTTTTTTAAATATTATTTTTTTGTACTTTTACCTTGTTCTTCATTGACAAAAATATCCCATTTATATATGCAGACATTCATACATTACAATCATGGTACATAACACGTATACATATACATGTTACCGTTTAAATGTATATGCATATAAACGTTTAATTCAAATTCTTTTTTTTTGTAGTGCACATGTTATGCCTCCAAAGTTGCCAAATGAAAATATAATAAACTAAAAAAAATAAAACAACAATTAGCTACAATGCAAAACAGCAATAGTAACAGTTATGAAGAAATCTCCCGAATAAATTGAACAAAACGGAAATTTAAAAATAATTATTTAAAAAAAAATGGCAACAGTACAAGAGAAAGCAAGAACAATAAGTCACATAAACAAACACTGAAATATATAACAGTTTTCACTCAAACAATACAGAGGAAAAAAAAAAAAGAAGTACAAATTCACAGGCAAAAGAAAAAAGGACGCTCACTCCACAACATCAGCCCCGTGTTCTCTCTCTCCATTTGTTTTCTTGTTGTTGTTGGGTTTTTTTCCGGGTCTTGCCTTGTGCTCGGATCGTCGTTTCAACCTCAATAAAGAAAGAAATAAACGGGCCAGGTGCCTCAGAGTGGACGACCCACTCACAATAAACGCCTCCTCAGTTCTGCACCGGGAGAACAGGGGACAGGAAGCAGAGACCACCGAGCCCAACGTTTAGAGGTTGTCTGAAACACTTTTTAAAAAAATAAAATAAAACGGATACAAGTCCCTCCTCTGTATGAATGCATTGGCTCACATCTGATAAATCTCTGAGTTGCTGCAGCTAAACTTCTGATTTCAGAGACTTGAAAGCGCCCGTGAGAGTAAACTCAGCGCGTCGACCCCGGGCGCTGAGTTTCTGTAAAGTGAAGATGCCTTTTTTTTTTTTTTTTTTTGAGGTCACATCTTTACAGAAGTGCTTTCCTTTTGTTTTTTGGTCCCTCTCTTTCTTTTTTTTTCTTTTGTCCACCCGTTATTTTATCATAACTACACCCAAAACGGATGATAGGATATTCTCCGCAGGTGTCTGTCCTCCGTGCCTCCACTCAGTCCCTATTGGCTTTTAACTCTCCAGCACAGCAGATGTATCTAATCTTCATCGTGCGAACAATATGAAAAATGGCTCAGCAGAAGACAGTGGCATTTCATGTCGCGCTTTATGCATCCGTGTGCGTGTTAAATGTACGTATATAGCTGCTGTTTCAGATCGTAAAAAGGAATCTGAGCAGTGAGCTCCAAAAAGGAGAGGTTCTTCTTGTTTGGACGTCCAGATCCTTGAATGACTGGGGTGCAAAAGTGGGGAGTGTTAGTTGCGCCGGCTTTTTCACTCAAGGTCCCAGGGGCTGGAGGGGTTCTCCGGGCTCTCAGTGGTCGAGGACTTCAAAGAGAGAGGGAGAAATAAAAGAGACAGAAGAGGAGAAAAAAAAACAGAGATGGGTAGAGATGGCAGACGGTGGAAGTTTTGATTTTTTTTTTTTTTTTTTTAAACAAAAAGCACAAGATTTAGAGGAAGCTGTGATACTCAGATCCTCAACTCGCCAAGTCCAAGCAGCAAATGAAGAAGCATATAGAGCAGCCGAGCAGATGGAAGGTTACGGGTGAGCGAGCTGTGTCTGTCTTCCACAAGAAAAGACCCCGAACAAATTGTCCTTGGTCCTTTATTTCAGATCTGCACAAATACATTCAACAACAGGGAGGACGAGGAAAAAAAAAAAAAAGATAATGAACAAGAATGAAAGCAAGAGCACTAGCAGAAGGGCAACCGACAGAGGGAACAAGGTGGGGGCACTGGTGTGTGTTGGGGTGCAGCAATAACATCTATTTTACTCAATGAGAGTATTTTAATAAGAAAAATTCATTGTGAATCAGTTCTTTAAATCAGAGCACTTTAGACTGGTAACGAGCAGTCCCTTGCAAAAGGCTTTCATACGCCTTGAATTTTCCACACTTTGTCACTTTATATCCAAAAGCAGCCAAGAGGCCCGTGGTATCTCTGGGGGAGCTTTAGAGATCCACAGCTCGGGTTGACGTTTACTAAACATCAACTGGTGGTCAGTCCCACAAGTCATGGCTCCTATAGAAAAATTGCAAGATTGATGAATTGTTGAAAGAGAGCCAATAGAAGAACCCTTCGCAATTTTCAACAAGCCGTGTAAAGGGGCACAAGCAAGTGTGCGGTCGGAGTTGGCTGGCAGATGGACGGAGATAAACACAGAACAACCTTGGAGGATAAACCCTGGAGATAGACCTTAAATCTGAGGTGGAGGTTCGCCTTCCAGCAGCTCAATAACTTCAAACGTACAAGCAAAGATTTAATGGAAGAGTTTAGATCAACCGATGCGTCTGCTTTACGATGGATTCGTTAAAGTTTGGACCCAGGTCCAGTTCAAAATCCATGACAGGTGCTGAAAATTGGTGTTCACTGATGCTCTCCAGTCAATATGTCTGAGTTTGAGCTATTTTGAAAGGAACAATGGACAACAATTACAGTCTCCAGATGCACAAGGATGTCAGAGACGTAAACCAAATGACACCAACACCACCAAAGGATTGTCTTATAAATGCACGTTCCTTCTTTGAACTTTATCTGTGAGAAATCCGTTTCCTTTCAATTAGCAAGTATCGGCTACTCTCTGCTGGACCGTCACATAAAGGCCCAATGAAACGCTTTGAAGTTTGCGGTTTAATGTGACAAAATGTGGAAAAGTTAAAGAGGTTTGAAGAGGCTCTGCAGGTTTTCGTAATGCACTTTTTTTTTCTTTTTTGTTTTAGAAAGGCATTAATCGTGCCCTGTTACAACTATTCGACTAAATACAAAACAAGAATGTATTCTTTGCTGTAGCTCAAATGTTAAAGGCTCGATCTGATGTGCAATTTATTTATTTCATTTTTTTCTATGGCTCTCGATAGGAATATATTTCAGGACGTGCAAACTGTCACCCAATCAAGTTCAAATGATTGGCACTTTGTTTTTCCTCAATCTGGGAGACTGATTGGCACTGTGCGTGTACTCGTGTCAGCCTCTGTGTCCAGTGAGCATTGGGCGTGTGAGTGGTAATCTGTGCATGCATGTGTCTGTCGGTCAGTCAGAGCGCCAGCAGCGAAGGCGAGTTCAGGGAATCGGATGACTGCTCGCTACTGCTGTTCCGCTGGTTGGCACTGACCCCGCAGGCTCCCTCTGGGTAGGTGAACACAAATGAAGATGTGTATGAGGTGTTGTAACTGCCAATGGCGGCATCGTCATGGTTAACACCACCACCACCACTGTCACTGGCCATAAGGCATGGCCCACCAGGTGCTGGCTCAGCTGAGCCGTAGAAAGAACTAGAAAACTCTACCTCCTGCATCATCCCTGCTTGAGGCTGCTGCTGCTGCTGCTGGACTTGCTGATGCTGCAACGGAGGCTGGGGCTGTGTGGGGGCCGGGTGAGCAGAGTAGGCAGGAGGGAGATAGAAAGAGTCCTCCTTCACAGTCAAGCCCACAATGGAGACGGGAGGTGGCAGGCTCTGAGGAGCGAGCTGGGACTGCACTGAGGCCTGCTGAGCCTGCTCCTGGTACGGGATCTTGCAGTTTGGCTGGTGGGCCACCAGTACAAACTCCAGACGCTCTTTCTCCTTCTGCAGTTCGGAGATCTCGGCCTCCAGCTCCGCCTTCTCCTCCTCAAGTACGTCAGTTTCCTGTGTGGAGTTACAGGGAACGAGAGGACGCAGGAGGGAACAGGAGAAAGGTGGATGAAGTGGAGTAGAAGGTGGGCAGAAAGAGGAGGAATGTCAATGTCAGCTACACCCATTTTCTGCTTAGATATCTTTGTGAGAAGATCTACAGTTCTGGTCAGAAGTTTGCACTCACTCTTCATCAACAGGTATAGTCAAACAACAAGGGACTGCAATTACTTTTAAGCACCACATTTAGGGGTACAAGTTTAAATTTACACTCCCCAATATATGCCTTAATCCACGATGTCTGATCGAAGGTCCCTTAGCAAGTTACAGGGATCCCATAGACATGTTGTAGCCATTGACAAACATTTTGACCACTTATCACAACCAGTTCAAGATGCCGGTTTCAGCTAGTGTTTGCATTCATCGTCCTGCTGGAAACCCAACTGGTTTGTGACCATCTAGCAGTTACTTTGAGGTGACGATGAAAAATCTGGAGATAGTCCTACATCTTTTTTAAGACTTTGCAAAATACACCACTACGTCAGGCAAGTGGTAAACAGTGATAGCATGATGACGTAGACTCCAATGTGTATCTGTCCGGCTTTCTAACCATAAAGGCAGACTGAGTGGCGAAATCAAATGTGGTGGATTAGCAGTGCTTGCCAACAATTGATGGTGTAATCCAGGACAAGTTACAGGAACATTGTCTCTGCTGTCCGGAAATTGAGCTGTTTGCGTAGCATAGCAGTCTTGAGACTATTGTGCAGCAACAATCTTTAGTAAGAGGCTCCTTGTTGCAAGACTGTCTGCCCACAGCATCCACGGCATGAGATGAGTTAATTTCCCTTTGGGATAAATGATTTAATTTTGAATTGAATTCAGTTGAATTCAAAGATGCCACCTCCTTGCTTGTCTTGAGTTTGAAATGCTCAGCCTGACTAATTCAAACCAAACTTATTGTTATTGTGGGCAAATTGGTCGATCTTTCTCTCCTTTCATTCCTTCTTGGAGATGTGAATTTGGGAGCAGGAACAAAACAACTCTTTCCTATGATTGCCGTTTGCCTGGAACTGTATTCCCTCAGAAGAAACGCGCTCATGTCTTGCGGGTAACATGTAAGCTGCCTTACAGATAAGTTCCCTAATTAGGTCAGAAATGCGCAGGTACAATAGCTGCTCTTCAAACCATAATTTCTTTCCCGTAACAGCTGAACACAACTTACTATTATCCAAGTCCCCGAGGACCAATGTAAACCATTATTAACATACTTCACAATGCAATGGGAGTTTAGAAAAACAGCATAATTATGATCATCACTCGTTCCGGCTTCCAAAACAGGGCTCAACTCACCGATTGCAGCCTGTCTGTCAGTTCCCGTCTGCGGTTTCTGCATTTGGCAGCAGCCAGCTTGTTTCTCTCTCGGCGAACGCGCCTCTTCTCCTCCTCCTCAGGTGTTAGCTGCAATCGCAGAAGTAAATTTAGAGGCTGGAAGTTTTGGTTCCAACTTTAAAATATATGTGTTAATATTGGACACGATGAGCACGCCATTTTTGCCTTTTGACACATAGCTTGGATTAGAGATTTCTTTCTTGTTAGCCTCAGTCGTCATCAGACTGAACAATAAATTGTATTGATAACGGCAAACACTGCAAAAATACAAAATCTTACCAAGTATGTTTGGTCTAATTTCTAATGAAAATACATTAGTACAATTGAAATAAGACAAAACTAACTTACAAGTATTTTTTGATTAATATATAGGTGTTTGTTTTAAGAAAATAATTCCTTACCATTTATGAAAAAGTTTCAGTTCCACTGCCAGACTATTTCACCAACAACATAGGGAAATTGATTTGTTATTAGTGAAATAATCTACCAGTGGAACTAGTACTTTTAACATTATAAAATAAGGAACAATTTAATGAAAAGAAGCTCCTATTTCTTCCTGAAAGGTTAATTGTACTTTTTGTCTTATTTTAAGTGCACTAAGATATTGGCACCAGAAATTAGACAAAATACTTGGTAGGATTTTGTGTTTTTGCAGTCTAAATATAATCCTAACTGACAAATCAAAGTTTTTTTTCTTTTTTCGCAACCCTTAACGGTGTTGTTTCTCTGAATGCTCGTGCAAAAGGCCGTCAGAATAAGTTGTAGCATTTCTATTTGTTAACTACAACCCAGAAAGTCAACAAGAATTAACAATAGCTCAATTTGACTTCCTTTGTTCTCTCTCAAATCGTTTACCTTCACTCAACACACAAATCTTCTCAAGCACACAGACTTACTAACACACCAACATCTCCATCTTCACTCACAGACTCGTCTCGTGCACGGCGGCTGCGGGGTCTGGACTGCCGGATGGGACCCGGCGCCGGCACTGGGGTTTCTGAACTGGGAGGGGTGAAACAGGACCCCGAGGAGTAGCTGGGGCCCGGCATGTCGTACGGGTCCACCAGAGACACTGGCTGGGTCATGGTCGAGGTGCCAGTGGAGCTACTCTGCCCGGAGGCCTGGGAGGAGATGAGGGTTGGCTGCACCATCCACTGCAGGTCCTGACTGGTAGTTATGGCGGTGACGGTGGGCACAAATGAACCTGGCATCTCACCTCCGACACTGCTTCCTGGCCCGCTGCCCACAATGCTCAAGCCAGCACCCGCTGAAACACACTCCTGACCGGGAAACACAGCGATTTTAGATTTCAGTAACTGTGAAATTAGACTGACCAGTTAAAAACAATACAAGAAAAGACACTCAAAACTCAAGAATCAGCAATCTTATAGAATAAAACCATGTAATCGATAATAACGTTAGAAAAAAAAGGGCTTTGAGAGTTTATAAATCAAACTAGGGTAGATATAAATCTAATGATGGGCTCATGAAGTTGTGCTGGGAAACGTGGGAACATCATAGCATATATGTGTGTGTTTCTTTTAGAAATAAGTAACACTTCCAGAAGATTCTTCTCAGATTTAATTGTTTAGTCTGTAAGTCGAGAGTCCTTTCAGTGAGACCTGACAGTCTCAGTGCAGTTTCCTCTAAGAAGGATCTTTATGAACATTTTACAATGCTGTCATCATGAAAATATTACAAAAGTATCAAAATTAGAACCAACAAAATTCTACACACCTTTCTGCCACATGCAGTTAAAGTACTAAACTTGTTTTAATGTGGTTTTATCTATCCCGCATTTTTGCTAAAACCTTATTTGATAACACTGACCTGTGGAGGCGCTTGAAGAAATCCTTTATTATTATGTCGTTTACAACTAGCTCAACGTTAAACTGACAATAAACTTGCTTGACTCCTATAATATTTAATTACTCCTGTGAGTCCAAATAAAATGCAACAAACGAATGTGAAGCCTCTTAGGAACAAAGCTAAAATATGTGGAAACAACGTGTTCCTTTGCACCGTCACCACATGCTTGCACAGGAAAAAGGTAAAGTACGATTCCGTGCAATCAGAGTTTCTTAGATAACTCTTAACAAACTGGCATTATAAATTGAATTTGACTGCAACTTAGAAGAAGGATCACGTTAGAAAGTATTTAGGCTTCTGAATGTCAGTTATTTCCCTGAAAATTAAAAGTGACATAAAAGTACTGAATTGAACTTCATTGATTTAGAAAGCTGAACCTACATGTTTGATTGTGAAGGTAGTCAGAATGCAATAAACCTGTCAAAAACATGTAAGTACGTATAGGTTTCGGTTTGTCCTACCTAGGTTACACAAAATTAACTATATATGGGTCTAAAAACGCAAATGGACGGTTCAGATTTATCACTTGCCCCTTTTTCTGGTTTATTTAGAGCCGAGGAGGAGCAGCGACTGCCATTAACGTTCACCTAAAAGCGTGTAAAGATATTGGGAGAGGCGGCTCGGAGAGCTGCCGACACCGACCAATCGCTCCTCTCTTTGAACGTTTCCCCTCCCTTCGTCGTCCTCCTCCCTCGTCACACCCCCGGTGTTCCCCTTGGCAACGCGACGTAGCGCTCCAAAATAGAACACGCATTTACGTCACGGCGAGCGGAGAGCGGAGCTTACGTAGGGAGTTCCAGAGCTGCGGCGCGGCGCGGCGTGCCGTTGACGGAGCACGCTGTCGGAGAGCGCTACAGCACCGCCGCCGCCGCAAGCAACAGATCACTGGGAAACTTTGACTGAATCCACGCTCCTTACAGTCAACACAAGGCTAAACTTATAAAGGCCTTTGTAGTAAATTGTGAATTAAATTGTATCAGCGCGTTTGACCCAGTTTCCTTTGCACTATTTATATAAATATGACGGTATAGACGGTGTCATTACGACACAAGTCACGAATAAAATTAACAAATAATAATCATAATCATAATTCTGTTGCATTCTCTCTGAAGAAGCAGCAGATGCTAGCCTGTCTTCACACGAACTTACCTGCGGAGCACTGGTGGTGGGCGGGCTCCCGAAGGAGTCCACGGAGGATAGGTACTGGGACTCTATGGAGGGAGACGAGCTTCCACGGGATCCGCTGTCGGGGTCGCCGGGAAACCCTTGGTACATCTCCCCGGAGGGACTGAAGGAGAAGGCGGCACCTGCAGTGATCAGGGAGCGCACGGTGTCACCTGCAGCGGCGGGGGAGCGAGAAGGTTACTAAGGGAGAGAGGTACTGTTGGGGGAAAAGCAGATGATGTTACTGGCAAGGAAGTTAATTAAAGCCTAAGGCTCGATGAGGTTTCTTAAAAACAAGCTTCCTTTTTTTTTTTTTTTCTTTTTTTTTAAATACATCTCTTTGGGTGATTCTCGAAAGGAGCTGGTGTACAGCCGCAGCCGCAGCCAGCCGTTTTGGACCGCACTCTGTCATCTCTCTTACCGTTAAGTTTCTTGTTGTTTCCCAGCGAGATGGTCTTGGTTTCTTTCCAAAAAAGTTGCATGAAGAAACTTAATCCAACTCCTCGCGATGAGGGAAAACTCGCTCCAGCTGAACTCCGTCTGCTTTTAATATGGTTGGCTTGTAAAAAAAAAAAAAAAAAAAAAAAAAAAAAATCCTGGTCGTTCTCTAACTTATCCGCTGTTCAAGAAGAAGAAGGAGAAAAAAAAAAAACCCCGCGAGATTATAGATCCATGTACGGTCCTTTAACGGAAAGCCCGTGGCGGACGCCGGCCGGTTTTTCACGGTGCAGCGTAGTAGATGTTGTACTCATGAATGAAGCCATCCGCTGCGAGTACCAGCTAGGCATTTTCTAGCTACGAAGTCCCGCCTCGGAGTTCCGCTGACGTACATGCCCATATTTGATATGTTGTGTTTGGTATCCTTGGTGACGTTGAGGGATTCCCTCTCCCACTGAATGGACCAGAAGCTTTTTACCTCGCCGACGGATAATAATAGACTTTCTATTCTCTTTTTGTGTGTGTGTGTGTGTTATCACAGGCAAAAAAATATTTCTCACCGTCTGACAATGTCTGAGAGGAAATTTTAAGAAACACAAGGGTGATAAATATGGAAAGTTTCTATTTAGGACCGTGAAGATGCGTATGAGATATAGGAACATTCTTAGGCCATGGTTATGAATGATATTATAATACCTAAAATGTTTTTTCCTGTTTTGGGGAGACTCCATTCCAATTCTAAACTATTTTATTGATCTCAAAGGGTAATTAAATGTCGTTGTAACCCATATTAATTCTCCAAAGATTTGTAGATCACAGGTGTTAAACTCCAGTCCTCGAGGGCCGCTGTCCTGGACTTTATAGATGTGCCACAGGTACAAAACACTGGAGTGAAATGGTTTAATTACCTCCTCCTTGTGTAGATCAGTTCTCCAGAACCTTGCTAATGACCTACTCATTCTATTCAGGTGGTGCAGCAGAGGCACATCTAAAAGTTGCAGGACAGCGGCCCTCGAGGACTGGAGTTTGACACCCCTTTTGTGGATAATGGCTGTTTGGGGGGAAACTCCAAAATGTGGGTTCATTTTACGCCCAGGCAGCCTGGAGTTGTTCTCCAAGACGGAATCCCGTCAAACTTCGAGGAAAATCCTGCTTAAAAGTTTCTCAGGACACACCCTTGGGACTCATAATGACTAAAAAGAGAGGAAAGCCCTCTTTTGATCTGAGCGCTTGAACACTCCCTAAATCTGAAGTCGGGTATTATTCCATGAATGGATTAACTGCTATTTGAGAAATGACATAAAAAAACAGAGACTTGCTTCCAGGGCTTTGCCCTAGAACAGCAGCAACGAGAGCCTGTTTTGGTGCCCCACGCCTGGGCAAGTTTCTTTCACGCGTTCAAAAAGTATAGATAGTTAGGGACACATCAAGTTTAATGTGTGTAGATATTAAATGTTTCCAGTACCTTTGTTTTTGTAATTTCTTAAAGGAAAGTAATGACATGACAATGTTTTTTTTTGTTTTGTGTTTTTTAGAAACAATTTTGATTCTAAAAAAATATTGGAGGATTTATACCAGTGTGGTGTGTGGCAGTAAAACGCAGTCACTGAAATACAACAACAACAACAAAAAAAGGAAGTGTGTGGCATGCATTAAAGGCTTGGTGTTGTCATCTGTTCTCTTTGTCTTGTTGAATTTTTGCACTTCCCAGTCAGAAACAAGAATGTATCCCAAAGTTATATTGGGAAAGTGATAGTTTGCCAGACCAGAGGCATACAGCTGCAGACTCCCAACAACACTTTTAAAACCCTCCCGTCTGAAACCATCTACCAATGTGGAAAACTTTTCCACATTGTGTGAGAAAAACCTGTCCAGATTTTCGTCCGGTTCACAACTATGCATTTGATAGTAAATGACTGACATGTCAATGTAGTTTGAGTTTAAGTTTATGGCTAGATAATTTGCTCTAGGGTTAGGTGTCAAGGCGAAGATTGGGGGTTAGCTCTTAGGTTATTCAAGCAAAAATGTATAAAGTGCAAAAGGACTGATACTGTGCTGATAATCTCAGTTTAGTATGTGGGTATATTAGTATATCAATATGGCTGCCATAAATAAATTGAAAAGAAATCATAGATAAAGTATTCATCAGCACTTCTGATAGTCTGCATTACATTAAATCAAAGGCACATATGGTACAACCTCCATTTGTGAAATTGTTCCTTTAGGTTTTGAATGCACAGCATTTGCTTATCTTGTTAGTGGTAATTAGCCATAAAAGAAACAGCAAAGCAAGCCGATTTTTCTGACATGCAGCTAGAGCGTGCTAAACTCAGGGGTGACATAATTTCCAGATCTGAGCCCTGATTTTACAGACAAACTGAAATGATTATGTCTGATGCGTTTGAGATAAAGTATGTGTTAGGAGGGGGTAGAAGGGGGTTAAATCTCGGGCTGCTGCCCCTGTACCTCTTTTTTTGTTATGCTCGCCCCTGCTCAAGACAATAGACTTTATCTTGGGGATTGCTCAGCACAATCAGCATCACTCCCAACCATTTTTTCCTCAGTAAAATCGGCCGTGTGTAACCACTGACTGGACAGTGGGCAGCAGTGACGGAAATCTGAGCCTGTCACTGCAATCCGAGCATAAAGTGATTCACTGTGAAGCCTACATTCGGACACCAGCGGGAATGTGGCAGGTGGGAGGCTTTCTTTTTTCTTTCCTTGGGGGACTAGCTCCACAAGCTAAACGCGGGAAGACGGGGTGTGTGTGTGTGTGTGTGGGGGGGGGGGGGGGGGGATCATGAATGAATGAAAAGAAAAAAAAAATCTGAAATACTACGTTTTTCTGGTTGTGATGTCAGACAATGTGTCGGGGCGGGCATGCTGCTGTGAAAGGGCTCCATGGTGCAGCTGATGTGTGAACAGGCGTGAGCAAAAAGGGAAGAGTTGGGGATAACAAGTTATTAGTCAGAGCTGCAACCACGTCAGAGACGAGGATTCACGGAGGACGTTGTGTCCCGGATTGCCGTTAACGGAGCCGTGTGCCGCTCAACCGGGATGACTAACTCCGTCGATGTAAGTTGTTCGTGATGGGGAGTTATTAAAGTGAATGGGTGATAACGTACGTGCGAGAGCAGCCCACACTCACCGGGAGTAAAACGACAAGAGGCAGAATTTGACCAGAGGAAGACTTGAAATCTACTTGAGGAAACTGCTACTTTCGGCCGTATAATTGTTCTACAATAATGTGCAACACGCGTCACCCTCGTATAACATGTTAGATTTTACTTCATATGCGTTTCATTTTTAAAGATAGTCCGCATTGCAACCTTTTAATACACTAACTGTGCTAAAACAAGAGACAGGAACTATGTGTGTATGTGTGTGTGTGTATATATATATATATATATATATATATATATATATATATATATATATATATATATATATATATATATATATATATATATATATATATATATATATATATATGGCGTTCCGTCACCATGGATACGCCGTTACCCTCTGACGCAAGCGCGTATAAATTTGGTCTTTTTTGTTATGCCGCCTAGCAACCCGTTTCCGTGGCGACACTCTTTGGGCAGCAGCACACAATATGGCTTCCGGATTCTTTCTGTGCAGAGAACACATGTAGTATGGCAAGCCAATTTAACATATAATAACCAGACAGGCGCTGCGTAGCTGACAATCATTTTCATTTTAATTCAGTATAATTTTCTTGGTTTTTATACCGTATATTTCACATAGTTCTTTTAGTATAAATACTATTAGGTGAATATAATATTCTTGTTTATCTTTGTTTTAGTATTTACTGTACTGCACTTTGCTTCATCGTCAAACAACTATTCCCCTTCGCCTTACATTCACCAACACAGCAGATGTGTTAGATGTCACTTTTTCCTGGATAAATAATATGCATATTTAAATTAATGTGAAGCTGTTTCTCAGACGTACTTCTACAGTAATTATTTGTCCAGAATCTCTGTTATGACTGGCTGCTGCAACAGCATGAGCCATTATGGACAGCGTGAATTTCCTCACTGACAGACTAAGAGAAGGTTATGGAGTCATAAATAAGTATGCATTATTTTGAGTTAAACAACAACATGACTTATTTATATTGACTCATAATTATAAATACATATTGTTGACAGATATGGGGAGGTGCAATAATGAGATATATAGAAGTATATTACGTTGCAATGTAGTGTATATACATTTTACACCTAAATTTCCCCTTGCAAGAATAACAGCTAACATTTTCTTTCTCTATAACATATATTTTGTTAATAAAATACAAAATCACCACTGGGTTTATTTTCATTTTTAATCAGTTGAGGACACATATAAATCACAATGTAATTTATTATTCAGTTCAGTTAGTTACTAAGTGATGAACTTCCACACGACCAATGACTTTACGGAAAAGGGAATAAAGGAGTGAAACCTTCAGGGTGGTTTGATTAAATCTTGTCACGACTTGCCACAGCACAGGGAGGCGCTCACACGGAACCAACTGTTGTCGTTTTTTTTTTTTTTTCAGTTTTAACTGTTGGTGGTTGTTTTGGTTTGTTTTGTAAACCTTACTCAAACGTAAATGAAAGCCTTAATGCAGCACAAATCTGACTAAAGGCCATTATAAAAGGCTAATATGAACACTAAAGGGCGAATAACGTATAATTACAACTCAGTGTGCTTTTCTTTTGTAGTGTCTGGAAAGGCACACTCCTGTGAAAAAGAAGCAATTTATTCAGCTGAAAGCAATGGCTGAAATATTTCAAAAAAGCTTCACCATTTGTGAAGAAGGTGGCTGTGTATTTTAACCGTTGAGTTACATTCAATTGAGTTTATGTACACACACAAACATATAAAACCGAACCTCAAGAAACATCACAACGTAAACAGCTCTAATTCATGTGAAGTTACAGAAGGTGATTCAAGCCGATAAAAGCATAACTGAGACAATGGTCAGATTTTTTTTCTTATTACTCTTTAATACTTTTTATCTCAAGTAAATGAAGACACTTTACCTCTACGCCGCTTTACTTTGGGGGACTCTGGGTGCATTTAGGTCAGTACATTAGGTGTAAATCAAAGCATCTGTATAATTCCCAAAGTGTGTCAGGAGGTTCTGAAAGTGGAGATCGACTGTAGTGCTTGTAGAAATAATTCTCATGCAGATGCCCCTGTAAGAGAAATGAACAAAATACATTTAGATAAGAGCGAGACAAATCAACAAAACCTCCCCGCCACACTGCACCTCTTTTTCCATGCTACATGGCCCAATTTGACCCCAAGACTCATTGCTGCTTTGTGGAGTAATGCGATGCATGTGAGACTAATCTTCCCTTCAGACTACTTTGTTTTCTTTTCGACAGTTTGTTTGTTTGTAACTTGTGGTAGTCTAGACTCAGGCTTGAAAATATAGCAGTGGGGGTTATCTGACACCCCTTGTGTGCTTTGTTTTGCTTGCCTCGGTTTCTTAGCACATTTTCGGGAAGCCACTAACGTGCTCTGCACTCATGAGGCCAGCTCCTGTTTCCTTTTGGAAGGCGGGCCCATGTTTGCTGGTCTGGCCCAAAATACTTGTTGCCAGGCAACGCGTAGGCCTGTCCCAGTTAAGAGCGGGGCTGTTTACACCCCTTCTGGCTCGGCGGCCCAACAACATTGCATAACCCCCAGTGTTTCGTCACCCTGCTGAAGGAAACCTGAGATGTCTTTTACCCCTCCAGCCAACCACAGCGCCTCTTCCTTTCTTACTGCAGCCTCCCTCTCAGCAGCTGAAGCTTTTCTTGCTGGGGTTGCATTTTTGTTTTTTTGTAAACCTGCAGCTGCCTCCAACTCAGCAAAACCAAAGTGAAACCGAGAGTGGGGTGTTTGTGAAAAGGCTGTGGTACGAGCTCGACTTTCAGGTCAGGGCAGTTGTTATGTGATCTGTTAGGTGGAGATGGGGTTAAACTCCGCCTCTGTAAGCTTGTTATAACACATCAATCCTTGTCTAAATCCACCAATTCTTCCTCTGTGCAGCTGAAGGCCTTCCTGCGTGGCAGTGTAAACACTGGCTTCTGTATGAAGTGCATTAACTAAAAAGCTAGGTGAAATTAAAAACACAAAGCTCTTTCGTTATCAATGCATCTGCGATAAACTTTTGAACTTACGCTGCTTTGAGAAAGTATTTTTTGCCCCCCCGGAGAGAACTCTTATATTTTCTCCTTTTGTTGTCACTTAAATCTTTGAGATCGTGAAACTAAACTCAACATCAGACAAAGATAAGCCGAGTAAATGCAAGAGATTTTATTCATAGCGGGGAAAAACAAAAGCTTTTAAATGCACACCTGGCTCCATGTGAAAAGGTTGGAATGCTTTTTGGATGTATATCATTTAAAAAAAAAAAAAATCTTATGTTAAATTGGATTTGATGAGGTGAAAGAGTTAAGAGGCAAGCATCAGAAGAAGTATGGGAGGAGACAAATACTCTTTCACAGTGATGTGTTTTTGTCAAGCTTCACATATTTAAACATTAAACATTGTTCCCATTCAAAAAAGTTTGACCAGGGATTTTATTCATTTACTTATTTATTTATTTATTTTCCACTGGCGTTGTGAAGGGAAGCCAGGCTTTTGGTCAGGTAGTTGTGGAATGTCTGCAATAAGCACAGACTTTAGGAAAACAATGAAAGCATGTCTCGCTGGCAGCCTTGTGGTGAACCATCCGAGCCTCAGCACAGCTAGTCAACAATTGTGTTATGTCCCACACTGGCAACTTGAGGTTAGCAGAAAGTTGGGGTTTTTTTCTAGAGCCACTTGTAGAGTTATTTTTTTTTTTATCTTTTTTTTTTTTTTTTTTTTTTGCAGTTTGTTCTCCATTTTATGTTGCTCTAAAATTATTTCAGGACTTCATTATTATTGGTGGCACTGTGAAACAATACCTGATTTGTAGTGGAAGTTTTCTGAATTGAAATTGAATCCTGACGTGATTATGAATATATTTGCCTTAAATTATGGCTAGGTATGAAATTATTAATGTCCCACAGCGGATTGAGGTTCTTCTGACTGGAAGTGAAATTATAGGTTTTGAGATGGTGTGAAGGTCCTGATTTGAATATGATCATGTGTGGAGAAGGCAAAAATTTAAGATGGTGGTAAGAAGGCCTTCCAGCGTCAAAGACTTGGAACTCCTCACCAGATTATATGAAGATTAGATTAGTTTATAATAAAATAACCACCCTGTTAAATTTAGTCCCATTGTGTCAAATTCCCAAACTGGACACAGATTACAGTCCCTAAGTTGCTAAAGGTCACATTGAGGTCTGAAAGCAATGCTAAGACTAGAAAAACTAATTACATCTTTATTGGAATTCTTGACAATAATATCTACATTATTTTCTTCCACTATGCACCCTTATTGTCAAACTAATCCAGCATGAATGCTTCTCTTCAATCTCTCTAATTTACTGGGATGTTGGATAGGCTTTGTTGTATTTTTTTTTCTCCTGTATCTTGACATTTGTCTACACTGATATTTAAAGTTTGACTTACCATCAACCTTACTTTAAGGCTTAGAGCAAGACACAAATTGACCCTCAGTCTTCGTCTGATTTATTTATTTTTTTCATCAAACCAAATGACCAGATCCTCTAAAGTCCAGCAGCCACAGAATCCAAATGAGGCTTTTTAATGTCACGGTGCCCATGCAGTACATCCTGTTCGCCGTCTGAAAACTCTGTAAAGCTAACACATTTCATTCTGCTGCTGAGGATTTTCCTCTTCTCAAGAAACGCGTGCAAACACCAAAACAAAACTAAATGACTAACCCCAGCCAGCACGAGACAAAGTTCTGGCCGCATGATGCAACGCACTTTTGTAACTTTCCAGAATGTCTTTTTCCCTTCCCTGGCCCACGTCGTTTTTAGTCGTGTTTACATTGCTGTACATGTGTTTATCCAGTATAACCCATGGGACTGACTGTCTGTTCAGCAACGTTTTGTGTTTGCACAAAGCCTCTCAATGCAGTGAGCACACATTCACAGGTCTGCCGTGACTCGCAGAAGATCACAAAACGCAAATCTCACTTGTTTCATGTTATTTCACCCGACAGATTTACGCTTGCTGTCCTCAAACCTTTGTTCCTTCTGGAATAGGAATAAATGATTATGGAAAAACTAATGAAGACAGCAACTGAAATAGTTTGCTGTCTTACAGCTCGTATAGCTATGACCTACAAGATATTCACCTACTGGTCGTGGCTCAAAATAAATACTGCATATCTGTGCAGCTTCAGTCCCGCTGGAGTTCTTTTTTTGTTTTATTGCTGTAATTGCGGCCGCAAACGTCAGCGCCGAGGTGAAGAAACGGGAGTGGATGCCTCCATTGTATCCTGCGCTGCATGGGAGTCAGATGCCTAAAGTTAAATGCAATCAGTGGGTTTCAGTGCTCCACAGCTCTCTGTGACTCAGACCCAAGCAGCGCGTCAATCCTAGCCTACTTTTGGCAGGCTCACTGCCAGTCACAGAGGCAGAGAGCCAGAGAGAGCGAGGGAGGGAGGAAGGAGGAGAGAGAAGACAAGGAAGAGATCAGAGGTGCAAAGTAACTCTGTAAAGTCATCAGCCTCTCACCTAAATGCAGAGTGGAGAGAGAGAGAGAAAGAGATTTCTGCATGATTAGTTTTAAAATGTTTGACTTTAGTCTCACACAAATGACCTTTCTACTCAACACTTTACAGACGACCCTGCCTCATTCAAAGATTTTCCTCGAAGCCATGAATAACAGCATCCACCACCACAGCACAACATTGTTGAAGCTGTCGCTTTTGTCACGATGGCTGTAAATTCTTGAAATTAGAATTTTGCATTTAACAATTATTATTATTATTATTGCTATATAAATGTGTTGAATCACTGAGGCAAGGCAGAAATCACTGCAGCGTAAAAAAGGAAACACGTAGCCCCTTGGTTTCATTCTTAACTTGTGTTTGCTTTTTTGTCTAGACTCATTAGGCCATGTGGGGAGGTTTAGTCAGATTAAAGTTCAGACAGTGAGAAAAAAAGGACATGTATACATTTTTATGGATGTGTACGTATGGTCTCAGCTGCAAATTGACATATATACATTTAGGTAAACCACGTCTGAGACTGTTGTGACTGGATGACAACCACACTCAGGTGAAATACACTCTTGCTAAAGTTCTTCATGTATTAGACGGCAATGTTTTCGCAAGAGCAATAATTACAATGATATATTTTTTTTAAACTGACTTCTTAAAACACGCCAGGTCGCCTCCCGGAGCAAACAAAAGTATAAAAACAGTGTAAAAACAAAAGCCAAGCTTCAACAGAGAATGACTGCCTCTGCTGAACGTACCATGGGTGAAACAACAAACTCTGGTCAGTTTGCTCACTAGTGTCATTTTTTCCACTATTACACACTCTATGCCACATACTGAGTTAAGGTCTTTTTGATGCTCTGCACTTCTGCTGTTTTTAATCTCTCAGAGAAGCCTCCCTGACCTCGCTCTGATCTCTCCAGAACGTCGTAGCAAAACCTGCTGATGTACAGATTTCATGTCACATCACTTCACTTTTGCTGCTGTTGCCAAAAATCCCCACGTTGCTCATTTTTTGTGCCTCCAACATCTTAACTTTGCAAATAACATCCTGCTTTGTGAGAAAAGTAGTGTTTTATCCTCTTCACTTGTCATTAGTCATAATGTTCTGGCTGATAGTTTGTCCTTTGTATCCATGTGCCGCATCCTTGCCTCCCTTATAATGAATCTTAGTCATTTCTCTCTCTTTGCTTGTTTGCATCCGGAAATCTTTGTTTTAATCTTCCCCTCAGCTCGCAGTACCCCTCTCCTCCCTCCTCCCCGCTGCGTCTCTGCTCCTTACATAAGGACTGCCCTATTTTTTATGTTTTTTTTTTCAGGGCCCAGTAAGTGGCAGGAATAAAGCGAGTGAGTGGGTGGGGAGAAGGGAATGATGATGTGGGGGGGCAAGAGGGGTTCTGATGAGGACAGACAGGAAGAGAAAAGACATGGGGGCAGAAGAGAGGACTACGCTACACACGTCAGGAAGACAAACCTGCACGTGTTCCCGTCATTGCGCTCACCTCGCTGGCCTTCCCCGCCCACACGCCGCTCTCCCCTCTGCTCCTCACCCGTTCCTTTTCTTCTCCTCACCGCATCCTGTCCCTCGTCTCGGCACGGTTGTTCCACCTCAATTCTCATCTTCTCTCTGACACTTCCAGGTGTCTGCCGGCGTGTCAGAGGTCCAATCAAATCCTGCATGCATCCTATCCGTCCAGGTCCATCTTCACCTCCCCCATTTCCCGTCTCGGTCCCAGCATGGCTCTCGGAGGAGAGCGATCCTGTCAGGACACTTGCAAAAGTAGGACTACGCTTTGAATGTTTTCACCTTTTGTCGCGTTAAGCTACAGATTTTTATGTTTTTATGTTGGTCTATTACAGCTTTCTTGTAGTAAACCAACACAAGACAGGAAATAACTGTAAAGTGGAAGGAAATTATACATGGTTACATTTTTGTTTGTTTTTTTTACAAATAAAATCCCACATTTCCATACATTAGTATTCTGGCCTCCTGAGTGAATTCTTTGCAGAATCATTTCTCTGCATTTACAGCTACGAGGCTTCTGGGGTTTGCTATAACTATCGTCTTTGCACATCAAGGCACTGATATTTCACCCATTATTCTTTGCAAAATCAAAGAATAAGCCCAAATAACCCAAGATCACAACACTTAAGTTAATTTGGTTACAGATACGGAGTAACTCTTAGATTTTGTGTTTAAGATTTTGTGAAATAACAGGTCAGTGTCAGGATTTGCGGTGTGAGGTGGTGAGGTAGACACAGTGGACCCAGTTGAAATGAAGAAGTGATGATTTTAATGAAGATTGTGAGAGAACAATAGTCCAAAGTCCAGGCAGCACAGAAATGAGTGGAAGGCTAAGGCTCAAAACCTGGTAGCAACTGGTAAACAGTAGACAAAGAATAAGGGGTGACATTAAAAACACAGAGAGTAATCAGGGAACGAGACACAGCTGGGAACAATCAAGGGGTAGACAGGACAACGTGGAAACTCAATTAACGGAAAACGACACAAAAACCTAACTTAACCCCCCCAAAAAACAAAACAACTCACAGTCAGAATGCTTCTTATTTTTTGACATATATAGTTTAGGTTTATATGCTGCTCTTCAAAGGAGCAGCATATAAATGGAAAGATTTTTCTGCTTCCTACCCTGAACCTTTAGGGAAAACCTTTGAAAATCTTCCTCCAAGGAAGCTACAACCTTTTGATTCTGGGATTTATTTTCTCGACAGAACAGTCCTTTATTCACATAAACATCTTAATTATTAAATCCTCTCTGAATTATGACAGAACATACTTGTCAGCCAGCCATCAGGTTTTATGTAAACTGAGAGACGGATGATGATGGACTTCAAACCGCACTTACGTACGATGAGTGTACAAGCGTTCGTTGCGGCTGACATGGTATTCGAACTATGAATAAAATTTGGAACGGGTTTTTTTTTGCTGCGGGGCCCTTACAGGAACGCAGACGACTGACGACTGACGACTGACGAAAGCAATTTGATGTTTATGTTGGTGTATTTTTCTGTGCGGGATAAACACTCACTTTGTGCTCTGTAATTGTTGTCACGGTGAGACATTTGATTATGTACTTTTAAGGGATATTTTGTTTAATAGAGTAAACACATCATCATTCTACCTGAATGTTAGTTTATAGTTTCCGTTCTTCTGAGGGAAAAGTTCGTGCAGATGTTTAAAATGCTAAATTTAGTGCTAGATTTTTAGTAGCCAAGGTCGCAGTCAGCATTCCTCTCTAAAGATTTATTTTAATAAAAATGGCTGTAAAGTGCTGACTTTGAGCTTCAGGCTGCGGAATCACACAGGTGCACGGTGTTGATATAGAAATTTAAAGTACTTCACTGCAGTATTTCAAAGCATTATTGTACTTTTAGTTAATGGGCACAAACGTCTTGGTAACTTCTATTCTTATATACCCAAATAAACACAAAACAACTGAACAAATTACAGAAAATAACTTTCGTTCATAGAAATTCCTTGAGGCTTCAAGCAGAGCGGTTCAGCATCTGGACGTTGTATTGCAGATGCCTAAAGATGAATTGCAATTGCCTTAATTATATAAGAGATGCTCTTTTTAGGATTTACAAGAACAAGGAAAAAACCACAAGGAATATGTGCAATTAGATAATCATAACTTTTACCAATAAGATTGTAATCACAGTGTTTTATTATTGTGCAGCTGTAGCATTGATCAGTTGCTCTTTCATTCATTTTCAGTTCTTTTTTGAGTGTTTATTTAACTCCTTAATTCTACACCTATGAGTTAGTAAAACATACACTCAACATAACATAAACACTCGAGGTTTAAGTCAGTGTTTTGTTTACACGTAGCAGGCAACTTAGCAAAGAATCTTCAGCTTTGTTCCAAATAGTCTGTCACAGAATCACAATTTAGCCTGGTCACTTTCTTAAAATACAGAGGTGACCATGGTATGACAGACAAGATGTCACCCAAAAACTTGTCCTCATAATTAACTAAAAATTAGTTGGTCCACTCCGCCGGTGAAGTGCGCAGCAACAGGGAGTGGGGAAGCATGCAGTGCAAATCCGGGTGACAGGAATCGTTGTGTTGGATGAAGCAGTAACACCAAAAAGGCCCTCACAAAGTAATTTACATTCATCTTATTGGCAACTGCAGGGCCTTGAGGCTTGACTGCAGCTCCCGGGAGCATGTTCTTTACTCGCCCTATGGAGTGAGGCCTCCATCTCTGGCCATAACTTTTAGCCCGTGATTAGCTTTCCTCATGTCTGCAGAGATCATGTTTAAAATATAAAAACAAAACACTCCAACAGCATCACTCAGCAGTACATATAAAGAAAACACAATATCATCAAATTGATCATGTTAATTATTCTTGGCCAAATAAGCAGTTCAACTGAAGAAACGGATTTAGCTTAAAGCTAAATAGTTCTAGACAGCACTAAACTTCCTGTTTGCTCCAGAGAGGCTTTACATTTTAGTTTAGTTTGTTTTGTTTGCATTCACTGCCCCCTGATTTATTGTCACTCTGGGTAGTGATCCATCATTGTTGATGAAGATCAGCAGAAGGAAGTTTTAGAATTAAAGCGTTAGAAAGTGAAGAGTGCTTTGAAACACTGAACTGTTTTTTATTATTACATCTCATTCATGATGAGATTCGATGACATTATTTAAGCATCTTTTTGGGGGGGTTGATTGGTGTTCATTTATCACCATCAAACATAATCAAATCTATCCACTTTGATTATATTTCTTTAATGCGTGCAGAAATATATTCAAAACCAAACAGATGAGACGGACATCTGAAAGTATTTTGTTGTCTTTTTTTTTACCTTTCCAACTTGTAAAAAGTGGTACGAGTTAAAAAAAAATGTTTCAGTGAGCTCTTACATCACGGTGTGTTTCTGTGGTCACCCACTGTTTACAACAATCTGCCACTGAGATGATAAATACCAACAACGGGACGAGGAACACAGAGCAGAGCGAAGCGAAGAGGTGAATAATGTAGATGCAAATAGTGCTCTTTGCATCTCAAATGACCAGCCCTCAGTCTTCACGACGTGTCAATAAACGCGCAATAAATACGCCCCGCGTTCCCAAGCCAAAACACACTCGCATCCTAAAATACCGCGGCTCTGACGACTGAGATAGTACCGCTCATCAAATTTATGCGTGAGCGAACCCAGGCTAAATTTACTGGCAAGCGAGCCAACTTACGCAATCCCTCCCTGGTCTCCCTCCTGTCTGTTCGGTGGCTTCAGAGTCTTGCATCTCAAAGTATCCCAGCCCACCCCAGGATCCCACCCCCACAATACACGCTACAACTTTGACACTATTCCTGTAGCAGCACAAAAATACCAGCACCTCCAAGAACAGACGCCGAGCCCGTCAGAGCATCATCACATCCCACATGGCAGCTGGGAGGGAGAGAGAGAGAGAGAGAGAAGGAAGGAGAGCAGGTGGAGAGATGAGCACAACTGCTGTTGAGAAATAAAGAATCAACAGAGAAACTCAGGCTTTTCTATTCGCAGCTTTTAATCCAGGCAGATCTGATGCAAACTGTTTCTCTACGCTTTGATCTGGATCAGCTCTCCTCCTTTCAGACAGCTTGTGCAAAGCTTCTGATTCACCTTTAAGACACAACGTAGAGTCACCTCAACACCAACTCATAGAAAACTTTAATAACGTTTAGGAAATCTTCAGTTTATTCCGCTACATTATTGGCATAAAGTTGCAAAGGTGCAGTCATAAGGAGGGACTCATTATACGACACATAAAATGATTTTTTAAAAAAACGACTTGGGTGCACATGTTTGAATTTTTTGTTAATCCCAAAGGTTCAGCTTAGAAGGTCGAACCTTGAATACTTTTGTTGAGTCAGTACGTCACAGGGTCTCCTCCCAGTGAGACCCAGAACACGCTGGAGGTGGATGCACTTTTTTCTTTTTCTGCCGTATTTCTTTCTGGATATTTGATTCACTCTTTATACCAGAGTTGGTCGATTTATTGTGAATTATGTTGATTTACCGGCACAGTTTACAAATTTCCAACTGAGTTGAGGATGGAGTTTTGGGAAATCAATCCCAGCATCTTAATCTAAGCCAACTTCGTTTGTTTCAAAACAAGCACTGGTGTGTACACCCCCCTCAAGCTCTGACTACATAATGCTATGTTCTTAAAGGGTGCGGGGGGATTACGGAAAATCGACTTTGTTTATCTTTGTATCTTGTTTTAATGTGATTTCCTCATCAAAAACACAACTGGAGCACTTCTTTGATTCTTTCATAAATGTTTGAGAAATCCTTGAATTTTCCCCTGGCAGCCAGTCAGGGTTAGCCAAGCGCTTGCTCCCACAAAGCACTGCTTTTTCCACAACGCCATTCCTCACAGATCTCCCCTCCCGAATCAGCTCCTCCAGACTAGCGACAGCAGCAGCAATTAGGAAACACCTGGTGGAACTGCTCAAGTGTGCTTGGCTTATTAAATGAACCACAAGCTCCTAAGAACATATGCAAACGGCATAATGAGAAGCATTGTTGTGATGATGACCTGAAGGCGGAGAAGGCGGAAAGAGCTTCTTAAAGAGACAGAGACCCAATTTCAAAGAGTCAAAATGCAAAGTCAAACTTCTTTTAAGTTATGTGTGATATACAATATTTTTTATAGCAACTGGAGGTTAATTGATTGTGCTATAAAATTGCCTGGAAATTTTATAGCACGGCATGGTTTATAATGCCCCTTTAAATGCAAAATGCTGTCAATGACTACATTTGACACAGGAAAGGACAAACATTAAGTTTAGTTAGAAGGTCTGAGTTTCTTTTATTTATGTAAATATTCATTTACATTAATATATGGTTTCTTGTATGACTTTTTAAATGTTCCTCACTCCAAGTCCCATTGTCATATGACAAAAAAATCTTTTGGAGAGTTTCAGTATTTAAAAGTCAAACACATGTGTTGGATCTAAAGACAAAGTTCAACTGTAGGCGGTCCTAAAAGAGAAAACATTTAGGGCTCTGCCCCACCTGTGTAGTCTACACACAGGTACAACTGTATGTTCAAAACGAATGAACAGATGTTGTGACTCCTTACGTTTCAACATAGAGACATTCAATTTGTCCAATTCTCCAGTTTAAGTCTCAGTACCTGTAAACCACAAATGACATCAGCTGCAGCTTCTTGCTGATTGTCAGTAACCACGCTGACGGCATACGGAGAACGAGGCTGCTGAATGTTGAGAACATCGGTGTGACTCTTGCGATGTGACTCGTGTCGCTCAAATAATAGACGCTAGGAAACGAGGAGGAAGCCCAAGGCTCTGAGACCAACACAGGAATCAGTGAAACAGGTGAAAGTGAAAAAGAGTGCAAATCCCTGAAAAGACTCGTAAGACTCAGTGGGTTCTTTCTTTTCTCTCTTTCTCTCTCTTTTCTTGTTCTCCTCCTCTCTCTCTCCATCACAATGTCGATGGATGGTTGCTGAGGGCAACCTGTGTGTACTCACCTAACGATGAACAGGAAGTGCTGTGTGAGTGAAGCGGCTATTTATAGCAGCATGTGTAGAAAGGACATTGGCTCACGGATGTACCTGTGTGTGTTGGGGTGGGGGAGTGTGTGGGGGTGGGGGTGGGGGTGTAGATGCAAGCACCTGTGATTGTGTGTATGACAGAAAGAGAGAGAGAGAGAGAGAGAGAAAGCAGCCAGTATGTAACAGGGAGGAGGAGGATGCAGATTGTGAGACTCAGACGTTTACTAGAGAGAACAGGAGGGGAGGATGATGGTGGGGAGCTAAGGATGGATGGAGGGAGTGAGGGAATGCAGTGGAGGAGGGGGCGAGTGTGTGTTGACGCTGTACGTGGCGTCAGCGCGATAAGAATAGAGATGGTGCGTATAGCTGAGACATCACCCTCACACTCTCTGTAGGGCAGGCGGTACTCACTCCGAGTGTGTGTGTGTGTGTCGGTGGGCACATGTGTGTACCCAGATATTTCCCAGAGTATGTTGATGTGGACATGGATGAGTAAACTGTTACACAGATTTTTAAAAATTATTTATTTATTTGCCTGTTATATAAGCGCAGTTATGTGACCGTGTTTTTCCACGTTTGGTTTATAGGAACGCATTTTATTTATGTAAAGGAAATCTAAAGTGATTATGATATAGTATTTATTTTTTTATTTTAACGCCCTCCCCTTCCACTTGAAAATGTTCCTTTAAATCTCCACAATACCATTGCAGCTTGTCGCCCACGCTAGGAAAAAAAAGAAAAGAAAATCACACATATTAGAAAATAGTCTAATAAATGTCAGCTTTTTCTGAGTCAGCTTTTTATCAGAGTAGTTTAAAATTTAGAGAAAAAAAATATTTTGAAATTGTTTTGTGGCACAAAAAATATGTTTTATTTGCTTATTGCTGTAATAGCAAATCAGTTTAACAACCACAAGACTTCACTGGAGTAAATATTCAAATTATTAAATGAAGACTGGAATAAGAGAAACAACTGTGTAGATCCATCTACTCTCTTATGGAGCTCTTGGTTTCCTTGACACACATTTACATTCAGATCATTGAATAAATATTAATATGGAAGATATTAAAAATGTTCACCAATGCAAACCTTTCTGGACCTTTGTTAACAAAAAAGAAAAGCAGTCCCCCCTAATTGCCTGCAAGCCTTTTATCACTGTGAAGAGATTTTGTTTCGTCTTTCATTGGAGTATTGCTGAAATAAGAGGACATTTCAAGCACAAGTCTTTAATTCAGTCAGATTTAAGTCAGGACTTTGACTGGACCACACTAAAATCTTTCGGTTTTCTTTGACTACTCAGAGCTTACTGACAGGAAATCTTTCCCCTTTAGTATTTTCTGTTAGAGAATAGAATGGGTTCACCATCAAGCACCATGTTTGACTTAAGGTATGCTAATCTTCTTTTTCTGAAATCCAGAGTTAGGTTTACATCGGACGTAACAAGCTTTCCGAAAAGTTCCACTTTTAATTTATTTTTTTTGATAAAGGTGAGCTTGGCCTTTGTGCTGCTTTTGGTCTGCGGTGGTTTTGGACGGGGCGCTCTGGTTTCTTATCGTTGAATCATGAACGCTGCTGACCTTAACTGAGGCAAGTGGGGCCTGCAGGGAATAGCTTGTTGTTCTGGGTTCTTTCGTGACCTTCTGGGTAAATCGTTGCTGTGCTCTTACAGTCATTTTGGTCGGCTCCCAGAAAGGTTTTCCAATAACGCATAATGTGGTTCACTGGAGTCACGAAGCCTTAGAAATGACTTCGTAACACTTTGATGTCAGCAACCTTCTCGGGTTTTTTTTTCCTTGCACTAGTGGCCTTTTATTGGCAGCTGCCAGACAGGAAATGGGCAGAGAGAGGAGTTGGGAAGACATGCAGCAAAGGTCTGAATGTTGGGAATCGAACTCAGGACTATAACGTTTGTGACGCCTGTTCTACCACGACACCACGCACCATCCTTCTCTGATTTGTTCTCAATTTAAACCTGATGTGTTGGGGATTTTCTAGATTTTTTTTTATGGTGGCTGATTTTTAGACCTTTGCTGAGGTAGATAATATTGGCTTCACATGTATCGGCCGATAAATGACCAAAAAAAAAAAGTTTCAAAAATAAAAAAAATATCAAGAAAACTGGTGGCAATAAGTTGTTTCATCCCTAGTTAGCATTCGTTTAATTATCCGACATATTAAATGTGGGAAACAAAAGTAATCTGTAAAGGTGCTAATACTTTTTCATACCACTGTATTGTCACTAAATGTTTCTCAGGAAGGAAGCATTTATTTATAATAAAAAAACATTTCAAAAAAGTAAGGCTATATAAAAGTTAAAAAGACAGATATGCTGCTCTAAAACTGAGATCTGACAGAAAAATTAGCTCACAGGACTCTTAATCATTTTCAGATTTTACTAAACAATTGTGCTTCATCAGCTGGATTCGCACCATGATCCAAACAGAGAGAGAGAGCGTTAGGTGAGGCTTCCTGTTTGGAGACATTTTAAGCTGCGTGCTCCTCTCCTTCTGCTGGTGCCTTCCATTAATGACTTTAATTCTCAGCTTTGCAACCATACTCCCCCTTGGAACCCAAAGACCAACCATCATAAAACCTCTTCCTGGCAGGGTGTTTACCACACCCTGCCAGGAAGAGTGTGGGAATAGCACGGCTACATCAGAAATTGCTATTAATTAAGATCAGAACTAAAATGGTTTTTGGCCATTTTCAATAAAAACTGTTTGTGTATAGTTAACGTTAGTGCCTTTAAGAATTAAATCTGTTTGTTTTATAACCAGCTTTTAACTGGTCGTGACCTTTCTTTTCCCCCCTTTTATTTAGTATCTTTTTTCAGATCTTGAACGTTGATGTTTTTAATAAAATAGTAAGAATGTAATTGGTTTATTTTTTTAAGACTTCTCTAGTCAGGAAAGGAAACAATCCGCTCTGGGACCATAACGTCCAGGGGTGGCAGAGGGGGGCACACTCCTCTAGGATTGGCTGGCTTAAAAATGCCAGCCAGGGCGTGGCGTAGTGGTGTAGGGGATAGCACGACCCAAGTTTGGAGGCCTTGAGTCTTCGACGCGGCTGTCGCAGGTTCGATTCCCGGACCCGGTGACAATTACCACATGTCTTCCCCCCTCTCCTTCCTCCTTTTCTGTCAGCCTACTTTCATGTGAGGGACACTAGAGCCCACAAAAAGACCCCTTGGAGGGGTAACAAAAAAAAAAAAGCCAGCCAATCATCTATCAAGTAGAATTACACAAAGGTATTTCAGCTTCCCAAGCTGCATTTTCTTTCAGACGTTTTAGATATGCTCTACAGAAAAAATAAATCAGCTAATTAGCTAAATTTTCCACAAATAATTTGGAGTTGAGCTCCAGGGAATCTGTGCGGGTGCTCCATGGTATGCCGTCATTAGCAGGTAAGAAAATAAGCAGAGAACAAAACAATGATGTCCAAAAAGTAAAAAACATAACAAAAGTCTGTTTCCTGGGAATAAAAACAGAGAAATAAAGAGGTTTCCACGGTAGCAGGAGGAGCTGTATCGGTTTTAAAGGAAGAGTTGAAGACCTTTCCTAATTTTATTTAGATATGGGCAGAAAGTCATAGCAAATATAAAAAGGATGCATCAAGTTTAACTGGCAAAAATCATGAAAACTTTAATCTAAGTCGGTTCAAAACTTGGAAGAAAAAAAACACTGGGTTATATTTAGTCGGCTAAATAAAAAACAAAAAGTTTGAATATGAAAGTGAAAGCTTGAAGCAGTCTATTTTTTTTTTAAATTAAGAAAATAATTTCTAAAGAACCATTCAGAAATATTTAACCACTATTCAAGTTGTTGATACAAGAGCAAGAAAACTTAAACGAAAAGAGCTTTTCTTGTAGAACACGTTACATTTTTGTTATTTTATCCCACTGGCGGCTCGTCTCGCTCCATCTGTAGCTCATCTTCATGCTGCTCCTTTACAGAGCCAGAAACCGAAGCAGCCACTGAGCAAAAAGGAGAGCAGAAAGGTCCTGGTCAGATCTCACCGGTCAGTGTGAACTCGTGATACGAGGAAAACATTTCTCTACTCACAGAGTTGATGCCTCTGTCTTTCACCTCTGGGCTCGTCTCGACCTCAAACAGAGCTGAGGAGAAGGGAGGAACATATCACTGCATGTTGCGTCTTCTCAGAAAGACGACACACACACACACACAAAAAGAAAATCATGCACATGCTAATTATCTCAAGAGCACAAATTAAATGTTCCAGGTAAAACACTAAACTGTAATTAACAGCTCAGAAAATAATTGACAGCGAGTGCTTAAGGAAAACAGAAATGATCTGAGGTATGTTCCGACTGCAGGGATATTTTCCAGGTACTAACCCGATTCTCCGAGGCCCATTTCTTCCCTCCTCTGTTTTCAATTTTACTTTGTGTTTAAAAGGTTTAAATTAAGTTACCAGGGGAGAAATTTACCCAGGAAACAAACCCTGGTAGGTAGGATCTGCTAGGGTCTGTTTTACATTTGCAAGGATGTTTTGGGCAAAGTTGTGTCAAGGAAAAGTCTCCAATGAGACCAAGCGGCGCATTCCAGCCTTGAATAGTCAAAGAGCAGCATTTATTAGTTTGCGTGAGATCTATTCTACTTATTATTAACTAGGTGTGAGTTACCGAAGAGTTTGCGCAGCCTCGAGACACAGGAGACGAAGCCATGGAAGGACAGGTGAGGCTCTCCGCCCACAAAGCGCTCAGAAAGGAGCTGGACTACTTTGCCGTCACACGTCATTCCTGGCAAACAAAAAGGACAAGCAGAGGTGCAAATGCAGCAGCAGTCTGCGTGTTGGGGTGCGTGTTGTCGTCGTTTGGCGTTCCCGTTCATACCGACGGCTTCTAGTGCCAAGCTGAGCTCGAAGGGGCTGATGCTTCCAGAAGAGTCCTCATCGAACTGAACAAAGACGGACTGAAGAGGAAAAGAAACATTAGGGACAGAACCACCACCTTCTTTGTCCTGCTTAAGTAACGACCCTTCAGGTGTGAGCTTCACCTGCAGAGTGAGCAGGTCGGCCAGCACGATCTCTGCTTGCTCACGGCTGAGAGTGGCGCGCCCCTCGGTCTGCCGACAGCGTTAAGACGACAGCAGGAGGTGAAGTTATGAGGACAGAGACAGTTTGTGCGGCTGAGTGAACCATCAGTGGCACAGGAATACAAAAAGACAGGAAGAGTGAGTGGAGGACAAAAGGATACATCCTCTCCGAAGATGATCTGTCTGCATGTCTCCAGAGGCAGATGGCAACTTTTGTCAAACACTGTTTTTGGGACAGAAAGACGGGACAGTAGTGAAAGACGACAAGTGTCTATACTTCACATTCACAAACCAAGATAAGTTTATTTTTGCCTCACTATAGCAACAAGCCACCGTCTAGACGGATGACCTCTGATTCCACTCTTCATGTCATATTGCTGCTTTGGCGCCATCTAGTGGCTAAAAAGAACTACAGCAGCGTCCGTTGCCGACGATGTGAGCGTCGCATTAAATCACAGATCAAACCTGAGTTGATCAGCTCCATGATCTCTTGAGCGTTCAGTCTGTCATCCTGCAGGAGGAAAAACAAAAATCACAGTAAAATCCAAAATTTTTGTAATATATTGCTGAGGTCACGAAGGGGAGTAACCCTTACTGGGCCGGCCTTCTCATCAAAAGTCTTCTCAACTTTGGTTTGGTCCTCCGGGACGAGAGGAGCGGCCATAACCTGAGTGACAGGCACAGTTTAACCCAATCGGTCAGGAGGAATCTCTTGAAGCCGAGTGTGTGTAAACTCACTGGTAGGTAGTCAGAGGAGCAGGTGAAGTCCTGAACCCTGGACAGGAAGGAAAACAGCAAATTTCCAGTGAATCTCTTTAAAGCCGTTCTTTATTTGAAGCCCACTTCACACTGCAAGATTTTGTGCAAGAGCCCGACATGTTAATTTGGCTCTGGCTTGTTCAATGAACCGTGTCGTCGCTGATGGTCCTCTGGCCGATCAGGGCTTCATGGCTTGTCCAAGTCGCTACTGTCCCAGCTGGGTTGTGTGACCAACTTTATGACATTGACGGAAACAAAGGTGGAAGAGTTCAAGTCGCTCAAGTAAAGTGTCAAATCGCTTTCGGGTCAAATTTTTACCTGCCAAGCACTTTGTGTAAACTAAAGTGCTTGTATTACACGTTTTCATAGGGGTTCGTCTATCCTTACATGATTTTCTAGAACAAGTTTTTCTTGAGAAGCTGGTGCTTTTCCCATGCGTCATAAAACAAAACTCTGGCTACAAGCTAGCTGCTCTGTCTTTTCTGCCAAATATCTTGCAGCTTCTTCACTCTCTGTTAATTCACAGCTGTTTTACTTAAACAGAAATGGCTGACAGTCTGTTGTAAGGTATTATAATTTAAGTCCTGAACACATGTTGTAGTTTAATGCACACTTCCGATAATAAATCCCAAGGGCGTAGGTTTGGTCTAAGTTTTGGTGGGACCTTACAACTTACTGACCAACCAACCCCCCCCAAACCCCTAACCCTGCACCGACCATTTTTGACCAGTGTTGGCTTAATAACCCCCTGCCCCCAACCATAACCATAACTTGATCATGCATCTTGTGTATACAACCAGATACAGTCATACTCAGCAGATCAGTTCAAGAACACTTCACTTTTTTCTTTTCAAAATTCAGCAAACATTACAAGTAAGATCAAAAGAAATATCCTCTGGATCTACTGATTATACAACAAACACAATTGCAGATAAGAACAAAAAATGACTTCTTGCACTTCAGGAAAAAGATCCAATTGTTGAGATATTATGCATTTAAGAGGAAAAAAGATTCATAAAATAACAAATAAATCAATAATAAAATAAAATAATATATTATAATAATAATATATATATATATATATATATATATACTCTGTGCTGCTGCCACATGTCCAGGGCACTGCTGCCTTGACTTCCCTGGTCACTGGCACTCACACTGACTGCCTCCTATAGAGCAAACAAAGCGTAACCTGGTTTGTATTCACACTAGCTTAACTTAATTTAAGACTAACACTTCAAATGCCATATTTACTGAGATAATTTCACAGTATATTACATATCTGAGAACTAACACCTCACCTGGAGCCCTGAAGCTCCAGCCACCTCTCCATCGTTCTGCTCTGCCCCTTGCTCTGCTGTCTGAGCATCCTATGTGAAAAAGTATTACATAATTAACAGACCTATTCTACCTCACATTCAGTGCTGACCTTACTAAACACCGGACTTTACAACAAATGCGTTGCGTGATAGATATCTAACTTATGGGTCCCCTCACTGTACTTACAGCCGAGGTAGCAAAATAACTTCTAATGTCTGTCGTCCTTTTCTTTTTGGTGGCGACATGGTCTCGGAGACTCATAATAAATGTCAAACTCAGAAGGAGACGCGTTCACTTTCAGCACCGTGGACCAAGCTTCCGTTCCGCGTGTGGCCAGCTGGCCGCCGCCTGTTGCAGCCAATCAAAGAACGTAGATCCACGTTCTTTGAGCCAATAGCGGGTCGTCATAGTTCAGAACAGCAAATTTTAAAATGAATGCTACCACTGAGTAGTATATTGAAATATTAAACTAATCAATGTAGATTTTCGTTTATTTATTTTGTTTTTGTTAAAAAATACATATGTTTTTTTTTTTTTTAATTAATATGGCAAAAATTGGTCGGGACTATTTTATATCCCTTGAATATTGGTCGTGACATGTCACGACCGTCCATACCCAAACCTACGCCCATGATAAATCCCATAATCTAAGGTGGTTTATAATAAAGGCACTGAGTCTAGAGTCGGCTGTGAAGTTGTTTTGAGTTACCAAGCCTTATGAGACATATAAAGCTTATTGAGAGCTTTAGCTTACAAGAGAATCTGTCCAAAGTAACCCTAGCAGAATATTTGCAAGGATTCTCCTATAACCAATAGGTACATCCTGGATAGATGTCCAGTTGTTTACAGGACAGCACAAAGGACAGACAAAAAAACCCAAAACAAAACAAAAAGATCCTTCAGCTCACCCAAGAGTGTTTCTTGTTTTGGAGAAAATGCGAATGAAGAACTCTCCCGGCTGGTTGGGCCGATAAGTGGATCCGACGATGACATAGTGACCCGGATCCAGACGCAGCTTCCTCCAGATGCCCCTGTGGAGGAAAGTTGGTTCCAGATCCAAAATCAAGAGGCATTTTATGAACCGTTCAGAGTATGGTGTAAAAATCTTAAGTCAGCCAGAATTAGTTTAAAGGAGCAGCAAATGTTTAGAGAAAGGTCATCAGAAAACTTTAAAAAGCTTCTAGCAGTGTCCAGTTTTTTTTTTCTTGCTCATGCAAGCCAATGATCTCTACTTCAAACTTTTTAGATTACTTTTCTTTTGATTTAGACACATTTTCTAGGATGTAACATTCTTATATGAGATTGTTCTCAGACCCGGTGCAACTAATGAAACCCTTGATTGGCCTCCCCAGGTGTGTCCAGGGCCACACCTGGTTTCCAGTCGGGTGCTCTGATGAAGAAATGTGTTCAGGTACAAACGTGTTAAAACTGTGGTAGTCAACAAAAGATTTCTGTCAGATTACCTTAATTTAGTGTGTAGAGGTTGTGATATAGGAAAAGTCTTTTCTCCTTGCTTTTGTTCATTGAAGTTTCAATAAAGGTCTGCTCCAGATTTTCAGACTAAAGGAAAACACTCTCACCTCTGGGCCTTGTATGTCCCAGAACGACCCACCGGACGGGTGTTCATGAAGAAGTTGCGGTCCAGGCAGGCGCCTTGCAGCTACGGAAAGAAACAGACAAGTACAATTAAAACTTTATGGAAATATTAAATGACCTGAATATTACGTAAAGCAGATTGTTTATAACTTACCTCAGGAGGAACCTGAGAAAAAGAACGGTAACAGATGAGTTTACGGGACAACATGAGCTCGGATGTCCTGGATGTGACGCACTCGTTTAGTTCTGACCTTGTAGACGTGGAAAGCGATGTACAGGAAGTTGATCTTGTCGTTCTGCCGGCGGTTTCTCTGCAGCAGCTCCACCAGCACCGTGCAGTGCTTCTTCTTCTGCTTCTGCGTCTTGGCTTTGTTCTTCTCTTTCAGAACCTCCTCGCCCTTGTCGATCTCATCCTCCTCGCCTTCATTGTCGTCCTCCTCTTCCTCGTCCTCATCTTCCTGGTCCTGCTCTCTGAGCACCAACTCGAACTGGGGGTTCTTCCAGAAGGACTCTGGTGCGAATTGAAAGAGAAAAGCAGCAGAGCTGCGGTGGGTGTGAACGGATGAAGGCCGAGACCAGACCAGACGTACTGTTGTATTTGCGGCTGCCGCCAGCGGAGCTTCCTGACACCCAGGAGCCTTTGTGTTCGCTGATGGTCCAGGTGGACTGGCCGGTGGATGTGTCTCCGTCCTCCAGAGACTCTGGACTCACACTGCAGAGCTCCACGACGTTAAACATCGCGCTGAAGTCACTGGCGCTGATCCTGAAACAGGTGTTACAACCGGGTCACCTGCCGCTCCCACGGGCTAGAGTTTAGTCTCTCCTCCATACCAGAACTCCCCGTCTTCTTCCAGTTTGAGCTTGATCCGCTGCTTCTCCGACTGCTCCGTGTCCGCCCACTCCTTGCACCTGCAGTGATGAACGCATGCAGACGAGAAACTCGGGCTGTGCAAACATCCAGCGATCTGCTCCTCTCTGATTTGTCTCTTGCTCACTTGTCACTCCAGGAGCCGCAAAACTCAACAAAACCCCACGGGTTCCTCAGCTTCAGCAGCAGAACCTCCTCCGGTCCTTTTGCTACCTAAAACATTAACAGGACAAGGAGGAATAAATGAAATCCAAACGCGTCACTGCAAAAACACAAATTCTTACTTGATCTTTTTTGTCTAGTTTCTAGTTCGGATATCTCAGTACACTTGAAATAAGACGGAAAAGGTAACTTTTCAGTAACATATAGGAGCTTTAAGTAATTAATTCCTTAGTATTGATAAAAAAAAGTACTAGTTCCAGTGACATATTTGGAACTATGCCATTCACTTATATGACATAGTTTCACTTATAACAAGACATTTTCCTCTTTTAATAAAAGAAATCATCTACATGTGGAGCTATTACTTTTTCATCAATGTTAAGGAATTATTTACTTAGAAAAAGCTCCTATATCTTGATAAAGAGTTACTTGTGAATTAGTTCTAAGATATTTGCTCTAGAAACTAGAAAAAAAAAGGTTTTGTATTTTTGCAATGTTTCGAGAAGTCACGTCAATGATGAAAAAATAAAAATAAAAATAAAATGAGCTTTGAGGGCGTGGGATAACCAGAATTCAGGTTAAGATGATTGCAATTGAATGATGGGAACAAATTTAAACTGAAGTTCCTGTTGAGCATCATCATATAAAGTGCAATTCACAGATAAATAGGAAAAGTTCATGTTCGCTCACTGGTAAATGTGTCTTATGATCAGAATATCTAAAAAGTAGACTTTAATATAAGCAGTTATTTATTTTATTGTTCCATGTGTTTGTCAGTTTTTTTACAAATGTTGAAAGATACTGTTGTCGTATTGAAACTCAAATTTTGCATTATTTCTTGTTTTATTGGTCCGATGTAAAATAAAATAAAATAAAATAAAAATTAAACTTCATGTATTCATTAGCTGTGAGTGAAAATAAATCTTTTTTAACAGAAATAAGAGCTTGGAAACATCAGTCTGTGTGTAATTAATGTCCATCATTCAGTCGAAGGATTTGCTGAAATTAATTAACCTTCTTATAATATTATAATTTATCTGATATGACTGTATATTCTTTCATTTTGAAAATGTGTTAACATGTTAAAAGTTCTGTCGTTTTAATTTCACAATTTAAACATTTCGGTTCAGCATGAATATTTCAATCAGTACAAAGTCAGACGATTGAAAGAGGACTTGGAGAAATGTGAAAACTGTGTAGAAGTAAACCCAGACGGCAGCCTGACTCCTGGGTTTTCCTGACCTTGTTTGTGTCCGTGATGGCGTAGGCGTGGCCCTTTACCAGCCCGTCCGCCGTCACCTTACCGACCTCGGCGTAGCTAGAGGCCTGTTAAGGGAGATAAAAGCTTCTCAGCGGGGAAACGTCTCGACTTCCAGCGGCGTGGCGTCAAACGCTCAGAGTACCTGGATGAAGCAGCTGAGCAGGCTGCCTCTGGACAGAGAGGCGGTCAGGATCCTCCAGAGGACCGGAGGGGTGCGGGACGCGACAGGAAGAGAGTACGCGATGCCTCCCGTGAAGTCCTCCATGCCCTCCGAGATGTTGCCGCCCTTCAGGCTCCCGTAGGACCCCACCAACCTGCAACAGAAGGTGAGGCGTTCATCTGCACCGGCTGAGAGTTTGACCGATGAAGGGACACACACACATACACTGAGTGTGTGGGTGATCACAGTCATTACAGCACAGGAACATATGCTGCTAGTGGCAACTGACTTGGCATAGGCCTTCTCCACCAGGGCGCTCCAAAACTCGTTGCGGGTGCGAGAGTAGCTGAAGAGCAGACGGCCTTCGCGCACTGGCAGCCTGTCATCCACAACCACCTCCACCCACTCACCATACTGCCAGAACTGCACAGAGAGACAGAGAGAGAGAGAGAGAGAGAGGAGGGGAAGACTGGATGTGATGAGTCAGGAGGAATTACGCAGAGCGTGAACTTTGTGTTCAAAGCCCCAATTTGTACCGCAATATTTTACACATTTAAAAAGTCCATTGGTTAGAAATCTGTTAGAGAAGGACACCTCTTCACTTCATGTTTTTTTGTTTTCATTCAAATATCTGAGAGAAACAAAGTTGCTGAATAATACTGCTTGTAGAAAAGCTCTGACATTTACTCTGAATTTGCATTTTGCAAAGGCTAACCGAACCGACTAACCTTAAGACTTTTTGGGTTAAAGTATGTCTGAAAAGAGTAAAATAGTTTTAAGGCAGTTTTTCCAGTTGCTCTGTATTTGTGCATCTTCCTATCTGGTCTAATCAGCTACCCTGTCATTTCTAAAAAAATATATATAGATAAATAAAATCACCACAGCATTATGCTGTTACATTGCACTCATCAAAATGTAATGATTGTTACTGTGCAATATTTTCTATGACTTTGTATTTTTATGACGTCAAGCACTTTGGACTGCCTTGTTGCTGAAATGTTCTATACAAATAAACTTGATTGATTCATTGTGGTAATAATGACAAATATAAGTATAATAAGCATACATGTTTATTATTTATTTGTTAAGAAAATAAAGGCTTCAGAGTAAAATCAAATTACATATCCAATAAAAATCAAAAACATTAAACTGCAAACAGATGGCTGCTTTACATATTAATGTCTTAGGCAAGATCTGTGGATTGTGTTTTATGTTGAAAGAAGGATTAATAAAACTAATCAAATTAAAAATAGCTAACTTAATGCCTAAATGATGTGAGATTTTTGATCAAGTGCAACTTGATCAAAAAACATCTTCTAAAAAGCATTTTTATGTATTTCAAAATTTAGAAAGAGTCAAATTAGCTGTTCAAGACTCAAAATTGAAAGTTTTGGACCTGAGGTTTGACCTGTGACCAGAAAGGAAAATGTTTGTGAGCTGGAGTCACGTCTAGAGTTCAGAGCAGGCGTTCAGTGACAGTTTTATGATGTCTTTTAACCTGACTCACTACGGACGGGCAGGAAGTGTTTCTGAAAACCTCGGCAGCTGGGTTCCTTCATGATTTTACCTCCTGTCTTTGTGCCGCTTCTGTACAATATGAGTGGGCTGAGCACACGGCCTTGTGGAGTACCTGGGCTCATGGTCCAGGTACAAGAGATGGGTTTTTTTTGTTTTTTGTTGTTTTTTTACAAATGTTGGGGTCTAAATTGTTTTGTTTTTGCAGGTGCACTAGTGAGGCATTCAGTGTCTGGGGAAAGTCATCCTGACTCAGTGGATTCAGTTGGTGGTTTTATTAGTGTTGTACTTTTTAATCTGGATCCAAATCAAAATTCACTATAAATGATAAATAAGACATTCTCAGCCTAAAGGTTCCTGGTCACCGGCTGGCGTCATTCTGACACCATTCTGCACATAAAAACAAAATAATGATACATCTTTTGGTAGAGCTTTCTGAAATTTTCATGGCTGCATTGTTTGTGACATTTTGTGTGTGTCATGGTGCTAGCTGGGTTTCTGGGAGTAGCTCACAGCAGGCCTGGACTGGTCTTCAGTGACTGCTGCTGTGTGTGGTCCTGCATGGTGTAACTCACACTGTTGGGACATAAACCTGTTTGGATGATGAAACTCTGAGGGCAACTCCGTTGGCAAGTCGCTGCGTCTGAATAAAACAGCAGTAGCGGTGAGATTCGCATTAGAATACATTTCCGGGAACTTTCTGCAGGTCCTCTGGAGTAACAGACACACACCTGTAAAGTGAGTGTGTGTGTGAGTGGATTTGTCCCAGGAGGAGCCACTCTGTGCACGTCCAGGCTGCTCTCTGCGGGTGAAACGAGCCCCTGCCCTGCTTGTTCAGTCACGCCACATTCTCCCCTCTGAAGGTCCAAAGCTCCGGGGCGAAATCATCGCCCGATCGCCTGCTTGTTGTTGTGAACGCGAGATGTCTGCCGAGATTAATCGTATTGATCTGAGCGGGTCAGAGCCTGAGAATGTTGATTTTAATCACAATGTCTAATGAGCTGATGGAGATATGGGTTTATGCTTTTCTCTGATGGAGCGATCGCTCGCAGATGAGCTGGTACCTGTTCAAAGCTGCTGTTTGGCTCGAAGTGTCAGCAGCCAAATGAGCAGACGTCGCATTACGCTTCTCTGAAGTTATGGAGCCAAATCTGATAAAAATGTTAATAAATTGAAAGAATCTGTTACCTGAAGCAAACAGCTGATTTATGTTGTTCATAAATCAACGGTAGTTGTTTATGAATAAACAGTGTGCTGATACCGTGTAAAAATATTAACTCATCTCTGATTGTTTATATTTTGTTTCCGTGGAGCTAAACTATCTCATATAGCTTAAACTATTGATCGATGCTGAACGTTATGGTTGCTTTTTACTCTTTTTCTGCCCAATCTAAGAAAATTCAAGAACTGGTGATGCAAATCACTTCAAAGGGAACAAAAACATTGGTTAACACACCAGTTTCATTGGGATGTCAGGTATTTCATGTTTTCATGTTCATACTCTGAATTACTTAAGTTGCATTAAGTTTCAGAAAGGTGATTTAAACTTCATAGGTCGTGAGGAATTCAGTTTCAGGTTTTTAAAGTATTCATTAGCATAAAAAAATTTCTAAATATTTTTACATATTTAGAAAAAAAATATGTACATTTTTTTTTACATATTTAAGAAACCATACATTAACTTTACTGCCAAGTAATTCAATCATTTGGCTTTCCACAGGTCTGAACATGAGAAACATTTCCTTCTTAATCTGTAGGATTTCATACCAGACCTCACTTTTACAGCTTAAACTCGTCCTGGAATATTTTCCACAATCTTCAAGAGAAATGTTGAGCATTCTTTCAGAGGAGTATCAGTGAGGTCAGACACTCATGTTGGACGAGAACGCCAACACTCTGGGTTGAGGTCAGAGGGCAGGTGTCTGTGTTTTGACCATTTTTGTTGTTGTTTATTTATGTTTGCTTGAGTTCTTTATTGTTTTAACAGTGATGTCATATAGTTTCATCTATTTGCTTTTTGTTTCTAATTAATTGTTATGCTCTGTTCTTTGTGCATTTGACACGTTAACAAATATTTGTTGAAGCCGTCTGCAAGGTGCTGGATTTTATCCACCTGTGGTCGTGGGAGACATAGATTTTTTTCCACCAGGGACAGTAAATGATATTTTGATTTTGATCTTCAAAGTAAAAAAACGGCTCTTCAGATGTTATTTTTGAATTCCAGTTCAAATCTTATTTTCGATATCCAGTGACGCTGATAATTGTGGACGATGCTGTTTGAATGGGCTCAGGTAGGTACAGAATTTGCCAAAGACATTTTCCAACATTTAGCAGTGATGTGCATTGTGGTTGTACAATTGTGCAAACTGATGATGATCAATAGTGAACTGTAATTAATTTTCTAAATCTCTAAATGTGTTTCTAGTGTAACTCAAGGGTCTGACAGTAAAACCATCTAGAGAGATTCCCTTTCCACTAAATCAGTTAAACTTTTGAAAGTAAATCTAATTATTTCTTGACTTCTGTTTTCTTTCTGTTCTTTACGCTGCCCCTAAATTCAGGATGATGTTTAATAAAACTGCTGTCATCAACTCTATGTGCTAGTGTTGTTGTCTTTAATTAAAAGTTAAACAATTTGCTGATCACTGCTTAAGAATTGTGATAATGTTGTAAGTTCATTAAACTGAACTGAATGTGTTGCACATGCTCTAAAATTAAATTGCCATAGTGGTTTTATTATTATTATTATTATTATTATTATTATTATTATTATTATTATTATTATTTTATTATTATTATTATTATTTTATTATTATTATAGTAGTAGAAGTAGAAGTAGAAGTAGTGGTAGTAGATGTTGCATTAGTAGTTATAGTTTAAGTAAATAGAAGTATAAGTTACCTTTGTAATAGAAGTAGTATATATTAAAAGTAATCAAACATACATTGTTATTATTAATATGATTATTATTATTATGTTTAGTGTTTTTTGTGCTAAATATAATTATCATTATCATTGAGATGAATAACTAGACGGAGTAGTCATTTATATTTATTTATAAAGCTACTACTGCACTCTGAGTAGTAGTATAGTTTTGTAATAGTAATAAAATCTTTGGTGATTGATTTTTATAATTTTCCTTCCGAGTGGTTCGGTTCATTTCTCTTAAATCTGACCTGTTTGTCACCGACGCTGGGTTTGAAGCTGAGGACGAGCAAAGCCAAAGCAGGAGGCGATTAAAGATGGAGGTCGGGGTGTGTGTCTTCACTCACCCTGAAATGGAAGATCCCTGCGTACGAATCTGACAGGCTCTGGTTGGGGGGAACCACCTTAGCAAAGAGCTTCGAATGGACGGTGAGCGCGGAGAGGGCAGCCAGCAGCCAGCAGTCACCTGGTGAATAAAACAAACGCACGGTCCAGTATGAAGCAATGACATCTTTGGACTTCTGGTATTAGTCTAAAGTGATTGCATGTTTTTATATTTTAGGTTTTGCATGCTGTATGTCCCACTGTCCTGCAACAAAAAGCCACATTCCTCCCTGAAAGCAAACATCTGCTCTGTTGCCAGAGGTGCTGCAGGAACCGTCTGCATCTGCGCGCCTCTTGGAAAACACATCCTGGTTTTGCAAGTTTTAAAGAAAACCACATGTTTGGAGAAGAGGCTGCAGGAGGTGATTGATCTGTCTTTATACATATTTACACATGTCTGGAGACCAAACTCGTCATTCCACAAATCCCGCGAATGGAGACAATTTGATGTTGTGCAGAAAACACTTTTATTATTATTAATTGTTTATAGAAAACAGGCCTAGTAAAATCACAGAAAGGACTGGTCCAGTCCAATAAATACTTCTGCCTCCTTCTTTGCCAATACGAGCAAGCTGCATGTTCTCAAACTGTCTGACTGTTTGAAACACATAATTCACGGATTTAAATCCTCCGTGGAATTATGCAACGCTAGTTTATAAGAAATCCATTGTGATTGGTTCTCTTACCCAGTTGGCCCTGACAGATATCTGTCGTCCCAATGGTGTCCTCCACAAACAAGGCATCTGCACTGATTTCCTTAAGAAAAGCAGCAACAGCAACTGAGACCATGAATGACTTAGTAAGAAGTCAAGACAGACTTTAAAAAATGCAAAAGTACAGAATCGGGGAGCTAAGTAGAGATTTTGGAGAAAAATATTATACCAAATTTAGCTGACAAATTTGGGCAAGGTTTTTTAAATGTGAAAAGATCTTGGCAAAACATTAGAGATACACTCTCAATTGGGGTTCATTTGTTAAAAATAATTTGTTAATTTGTTAAAAATATAAGACAATTTATGACTGTCACACCTTGGGTCGCTTCCATTTGATCTCCTTTGCTGGATTTGGATCTTTGGGCATCCCGATGGACTTCTGCTCAGCAGGAAAAGTGGGATCTGCAAACAGCTTCTTATCCTTCAGACACTCCTGCAGCAGAGCGTCGAAGTCCTGGTTCTGGAACTTCGCCGGGTTGTCGATGGAGCCGAGAGGGGCCGCAGCGCCGTCAGAAGCCATGTTGCCTGCAGGAGGAGGGAAACGCAACTGGTGATAGATGCAAACTGAGAGCAGCTGGCATTTAAAGAGAAGCACACACCCACCGGATCCAAGGAGCGCCTCCCCGGCTCGGTCCAGACCAGAAAGGAATGCAGAGGCCCTGGGGCCCCAGAGGAGCTGGAGTCCCAGTAATGACTCGGTGCCAACGAGGGCTTTGATCTTTCTAATTTGACATCCATCAGCACCTGAGCGGACAGGAAGAAGAGTGTAAAAACAGCGGTCCTACTGTTAAAAGGCACTTCTTCCAGCTTTCTCCTTAACTCAGCTTTTTTTTTTTTCTTCTTCTTGTTTCTGTGTATTATCATCTCCAGGTAGATCCAGCTCAGGGTGTTTCTGTGTGATAATCTACACCCAGATTCCCAGAAAATACAGATACCTGTTTTTTCATGTTTAAAATCTGATCCTTGCAGCTCAAACGCCACACCCACACATAGAAATAACAATAAAAAAAAACTTTACTTGAGTATTCCCTGGACAGAGAAACAGCAATCTACACATTAAATTTGCTGTTTCTATTTCATACTTCACTTTCTAGGGTAATTAGATGCGTGTTCGTGATCCATCGCTTCTCGTTTCCCCTGGGGCGAAATAAGAGGTGACATGTTCTCTTCAAAAGCGGAAAGATGAGAGGATGTGTCATGGAAAACTGGAGCAGAGCGTCATCTTGGGGTTCCAAAACAATCATTAGGTGACATCTACATACAAACCGGTTGTTTGGTTGTGATGCCAAAGGGAATAATTGTCTGCTCAGGATGTTAAGAGAGGTGAGGGAAAAAAAAGTAATGCAGCGTCATGTCGGTAGAAAGTGGCATCATTCAGTGATGAATGTGAAAACCATATTGACCTTACACAACACAGGAGAGAATAGAACAGAAAAAAAAAAGCAAAGAACAGGATTGAGAACAGTAATAATGGTATTGTGCACATTAAGGACAATATCATGACATAAAAATAAAGTGCACTTATCAGAAATGTCGTTCTCTCCTCCAAGGGATGTGCAACTGAGTAGGATAACTTTTTTTAATGTACATAATCTGAATTTGCATTTGTCCCTTAAAAATCTGACAATTTACAATATATGAAAAATAACAACTGTGCTGAAAATCAGAGGTGATCGAGACGAGTTGAAATGGTACTTGAAATGACTAAAACTTGAGCAAATAACAGTACAAATACCAGCATGGATTGTTTTCACTGGGAGCTGTGATGGTTAGCCACTGCTGGGAGGAAGGATCTGCGATAACGCTCCTTTGTGCATTTAGGATGCAGCAGTCTGTCACTGAAGGAGCTCTATAGCAAGGATTATTTTACCTTCTGTATCCCACCAGCTGTTCTAAGAAAGATGACATGGTTATGTCCACATTGTTTTAGCTAAAACATCAAAGATTTCTGAGATTAAACCCGTTTGTATGGAAGGATGTAAATCAGCCTTTCACCCTGAGGAAACTCTCCAACTTTACTCACATTAATCTGCTTATTAAAATCACACCATGTTTGATTATTTCCCCCCAGGATGAAGTTTGATTTTATATTTAATTTCATTTGCATCTGGACTTCAGGTCATATGGATGTAAAATTTCAGCAGCTTTAAAAGATCTAAGGACATTTCCAGAGGTGAGTAGTAACTAATTAGATTTACTCATCTTATTATTTTCATTTTGGTCTATAAAATACCAAGATTTGTACACAGCTTTCTATTTTTGTCTTTCTGATGACAATATTCCAAATATCAAATCAGATATCAGTACTTGAGTCTTCTTTTTACCAGACAGTTTTTACTAACACTTGAGTAGTTTAGTTTCTTGGAAGGCTACTTTTTACTTTTACTCCAGTAAAAGTATGTTGAAGTAGAGCTATTCTGACTCGAGTACACTTTTTTTCTTGTCCTCTTCTCTCCTCTGCAAGTTTCTCTATCGGAGACCAAATAAACAAAACACGTTGCAGTTCCATAAAACGAGCAGCAGGGGGCGATCTTCTCCACCGGCAGGACCCGCACCATGTGGCAGCTAATGGTGACATGATTAGGTTTCTGTAAACCAGTGTAACGCGGTACTTTTACTGTCGCTGTTGAATTATTGAATATCTGATTTAAAAACAAAATTAAATACAAGACAAATATTATAAACAGATTCACTCCCTCCCCTATTTGCGCTGCCGTCGAAAAGCTACACAGCACCAACTTTTCATCAAATGTTTTCTCTTGGTTGGGATATAAATGTGTCATTGTAGAAATGTGTGCTGTATGAATGCATTAAAGGATGAAATTGTAACACTATTATCCATTTTTTAGCTAAAACTGACCTAAGTTTTCTTCACGCTAAGAGAAAAAGTATCAGGCCTTTAAAAAACTATACAGAATATATAACCTTTGTGCCAAAGCAAAGAAGCAAAAAAGAAGTGCAAACCTACAGATGCACTGTACCCTACTGTAGTTCATCACTGTACTACACATTTTCAGCTAAATGTAATTTGGGAATCACTCTGCTGGTGCTGAAATATTGTTTTCTGTGAGTCAAACCCTGTTTCATCTCCTATTTGTCTTCCATTCACAAAGTAAAGGAAACATATTGTGTCATTGTTATGACATCCTGCAACATAAGGATCCACTCACAGTAAAGTATTATACACAATTCAGTTCTGTTTATTTACATCGAGTCAATTCACAAGGTCATATCAATCCAATTGAATTACAGACGTGCCAATTGATCACCGTCAACCAATGCTGTCAAGTTCAAACTGGCTAAAATGTTTTCTGTCTAAGGAAACCCGGCAGATTCAACTGATTTGCAGTGAGTGAAGCTGGTTTTTATGTTGAGTTCAGGAAACTCTCCTGCCTAAAAAGTTCACAGGTCACAGTTAAAAACAAGAATGAATATCTCAAATAGTCACATATGCTGGACTAATTAGAAAAAGCAACCAGAGTCTAAACAGGACAACTTCTGATCAAAACTCGCTTTAAAAGACTTTTAAAAATCAGACACCTTGGAAGCAAAGCAAAACAAAAGCAGAACTATGTGCTTAATAAAATACATAATTTGTTTCACAAATAATAACATTTGTGACCTTGCTTTTGATCCACTGCACCAACTCTGCTTCCTAATACACCACTTACAGCCAAGGTTCTCAAACTAGCTGTTTCTGTGGGTGACGTTACAAACACACAAAAGAAATGTAGGATTAAATTGTCTGCAAGGTAAACAAGAAAGAATCAAATTAGACGTAAAGTGTATTAGAACCAACGACCAAGAAGATGAGCAGCTGAGTCACATTTATCTTTGATTTATGATAAACTTCTCCAAAGAAAAGTACAGTGGAAACACTTCCTGCTTTTATCTGACAACAAAATCAAAACCAGCTGAATCACGTTCCAGTTCCACACTGCAGAACCAGTCGAATTTGAAAACGGACCAGGCTAGCTACCCTACAAAGCTTCAAACAATGTGAAAACATTTTCACTTTAGTTGTGAAAACACTCGATCGATTAAAAATGATCACAACTGTAGATAAGCTGCTCTTTTCTACGTTAGATTTTGAGATCAGAGTTGCCAACTTTCCTCCAACGTTCCCTCTACAGGGACTATTTCTTTGACAGAAATGTGGGTTAAAACTGTGACCTATCAATCAATTCTGAAATGCCACTAGGTAGGAATTTTACTTTGTTTCTTTTGTTTCAATGACATACCATGAATTGAGTCCAAATTCTGTTTTACCATTGCTTTAAAATGTCTCTTTGTCTGGGAGTACTCAGAAAACTACAGTATTTACTGAGTTGTACCTGTCGTTAAAAAACGGAGCGACTAATTTACCTGACAGTTTATACAAAGAGAGCAAGGAAGCAATATTCACACATGGATAGGTCAGACATTTGCAGAATATCATCTTCTAATGTACGTATACGCAGCAGTTTTTAAATACTCATAACTGTTTATAACTAATTTCAACAAATGAAAAGACAGTAATCAAGTGTTTTGGACAAACCAGCCCATTGTCAGAGTACTCATCAGACCTTTTGCTCTGTAAATAGTCACAGGAAGTCGGGGTCAGGACATCTTATGAACTGGAGGCTGGACTAAAACGATCCAAAGTGCAGCTTCAGCGGCACCCGATATGATCAGCACGGCTTTCTACCCAGGGCAGCACAGACTGTGGGGCGCCACAAAATGAAAAACATCAAAAAGCAGGTAACGAAATTTGGCATGACTTAGTACTAAATTAAGGAGTTATTTTTTTTAATACGGCTGGATTACTCTGCAAGGAGCGGATAATATTTAAACTCCAGTTTGAGATCTATGAAATCGTTATTTGAGTAAGAAGAGACAAAAAATGTGTGATTGCACAACCTTTAGATTGAAAGTGAAAGTAAAATGTCAAAATCAGTTCATGTGATATGATTGTTGTTTTGCAGGATTAACTTTTCTGGGGAAGGGAGTGAATGTCTGTCAGTGTTTGGGACAGCAGAAGGAAGGCGCCATTTGGCAATGACCGTCGTATTTATCCCTCTGTAAGCTGGGATGGCTGGTCAGCTCCAGTACAAACCAGTGTCCTCTCCAGACCCCTTCATCATGCGCTCGATTTCACCAAAGCGGTCAGACTGACCTGGACTAAACAAACTGGAAGAATAGCGACACAGATCCGCCTAATGGTCGCCGTTTAACTCCATTCATCTGCTGTCCATTCGTTCCCTCTTTGAGGACAGGATTATAGACGGCCTCAGTCACAAAGGTCAGAGGGCCGAGCAGACACTCCCACACCTCCGTGACCCGCTCTGATCCCACGACCTCGGCACCAGCGGGCCCCCGCTCCCGGACCCGGCTCTCCCTCCCCGCCAGTTGACCGGCTTTGTCCTGTTTGTCCCGACCCGTTTTCTGCCGTATCACTCACACACATCAGCAGCAAGCTGAACAATCAGGGGATGGAAACCTGATTACTGAGCAGCAACACCGCGATCCACACCACACGCAAATAACAGCAAGGAAAAAATTAACTTTTAATACAAATATTCTGTTTTATGATCTTTTACTCCATTTGATTGGACTGAATTCGATCATTTCCCATTTCTTGAACATTTCTTATATTGCTTCTTCTTTTTTGTGTTGGATCTTGAAAACTCTTATACTTCTGTCTCAGTATATGAATTAAACATTTATTCACTCATTTAGCAAACAAAGTAGTCAAGTTTTTTAATTTGGTAGACTGGAAAATCATCTCCAATAACTAAAGGAACAATAGTAACCATTTCGTATACATTTTCATAATATTCCTGTTGAGCTCTGAGTTTACAGAAGATACTCATTAAAGTGGAAACCATCACTAGCAAATAATAAAGCTCTTCATTAAGTCCTTTGGGGCCTCAAATGGCACTGTCAGCAGTTTCTGCAAACATCTAAATGAACAAAATAAACAAAAAATACCAAAATACATACAGATGCACTAATGAAAGAGCTGAGTATTTTTACCCAGTGAGTAAAAATAACCCATTGTGGTTTCCTATCAGACCTGCGCTCAGGCTGTTGGAGGGATTCCTGGAGAGCAACAAGCGTCTCAGCTGCATGTAACATATATTTGTGTATATATTTTGATCTACCTTTTCATTTTCCAATAAATATTTATTTGCTTCCTGAAAGGTCAATAAAGACCAGGCCAAAATTCAACTGAGAATTGATTTTCACACAGTCTTCATCCAACGTGACCGAGCGAGCGTATATGCGGGGTAACTTTTATTTTAAAAATGTGGGTTTTTTTTTTGCATATTTGTTAAAATTATCACCATGTTATGATGGTTTAACATGAGACAGATAATCTATGAGAAAAATCAAGCTCCTCCCTGAGCTACTAAATGTGCTAAAGGCGGAGAAACAACTTACCGTTACAGGAACTGTTTACCCGCCGTGGCCATCGGTGGCCATGCTAACTAGCCTTAGCCTTTGTGGCAAGGCTAAGTTGTGGTGAACCAGCTGTAGAGAAGCAAAGAGCAAGAGGAGGGGTGAGAGAAGTGTGTACACAAGGACGATTGACAGCGCTAAGACACCTCCTCCTGGCTCTGATTGGTTGTTTTCTGACCTGTTAAATGAGCTCAATTTTTTCACAAATTATCTATCACATATTATCACGTGTCTCACAACATAGTGACAGTTTTAACAATTAGGTAAAGAGCATAGATTCTTAGAAAAGTTACATACCGCAGCTTCAATTGTGCAAAACTGTTAAGAGATGATTTGCAGGTATAACTGCAGTGAGCCTCGTTTATGGTTGACATGCGGGAGTCCAGGTGGTTTTCGAAACATTCGGTGGTTAATGCTTTAAGAAACTGACATATTTTATCAATGTAAGGTTTAAGCTAGCTAAAGAAAAAGGAACTACCTGATTTCTAACCGGAAGAACGGCTTCATACTTGTATCGTGTTGGTTGTTGTTATCTATGTCCTACATGCGTAACAAATCACTATTTGTTCAGCAAGAAAGTTCTTCTCTAAGAGGCTGCTTTACTAATTTTGATTGCAGCACAATCGTTCAACCAAGACAAGGTAACTAATAAATGTTCAGTTTCAGTGGTGAAATGCAGCATTGAAATGAAGCACCATGAAGAGTAAGACAGAAGTTTTGGAGTTGTGACGCCTCTTTGAGGATGCATGTGGAGGATGTTGGTTAGTCGGGCAGGTGATGGAGTTCACCTGCCCCCGGGCCTTTCACCTGTCACAGGACTGAACTCTGCATCCCAAACTTACTATGCTCACCGTCAAGAATGCACCTCTGACCCCAGCACTCTGAGTGGGCGTGTGTGTGTGGGTGGGTGGGTGGGTGTGTGGAGCGAAAGGGGAGGGCAGCAACGTGTTGTACGGTCAGGATCCAGTTTTCCAACATTTACAGACCAGCCCCCCCCCCCGGCCGGCTGAGGAAGAGAACTGACTGACCCGAGAGAGTTTTTGTTTGGATTTCTGTTGCTCTGTGTGTGTGTGTGTGTGTGTGTGTGTCTGTGTGTGTGTGTGCATGTGTGTGTGTGTAAGAGAGAGATTACCTGGGAAAGTCTTTGTGTCACGTTCGCAAGGAAGGTCATGGAGTTTAAGATCAGAGCAATTTGCATCCATGAATGAAAGTTCATGATGGAAAACCAGCAACACGCTTCTGACAGGTGGTGTTTTTTTAACGTTTTATTTTTTGCTTGTAATTTATTTACCCTTAACGACCAGTTAAACGAGCATAAATGTGTTTTTTTTTAATTCAAGTAATTTAAACAATTACGTTAAATCGCTTCATAATGATTTAAGTAGAATGAGTGTCAAAATACGAAAGTTATACAAGTTATAAAATTCAAAAATGTTTAATAATGTAAAACTGTATGACATCATTTTTATTTGAACATGTAAAATTTCATTAAGCATCATAGAATTGCATCATGATGTGTTTGTGAAGCAAATCCTGGAGCATTAGCATTTTTAATCACACGACAACAGAAACAAACAAATATAAATAAAGGAATAAACAAAAAAGTAAGCAACAATCAAAATAGTCAAACAACAAAATAAGTCATGTCAACGTGTCTGAAAGGGAGCAGGAAGAAGCATCTTCTTACTGAACCTCCTTAGATGAGTCCACTGAAGGAGCTGCTGCTACCTCTGGACTCTGGTCAGCATAAAAACACCTTCACATCAGAACCCAAACCAGGTTCTGCTGGAGGTTTAGTCCTGTTATAGGGGGGTTTTCCTCTCCACTGTCGCTACATGTATGCTTGGTACCAAAGTCAATAACACAATTCAATCAACTGTCCATTGAGGAACGACTGCTGCAAGTCAATGATTTTATGAAATCTGCAGGAATTTCTGAGACTTTCTAACCCCAGAAAAAGGTCACCCAAAAAAACAAGTGCACACCACACATATCAGTCTGGTGTGCAAACATATCAGAGGTAGACTTTGAATCTGCCTCTATAATGGATTGAGTCGCTTTTTTTGTGAGGATATTTGATGGTACATGGAGATGTAAATGTACACTGAGCAGAGCTGAATTGTAGCAGTTATTGTATGTGTTGATACAGTTTGCAGTTGTATTTGATAATGAAGCTTCAGTTCAATCAAAAAGCCAAACTCTAAACAGCTGGGTTTTTAGCCTTGATTTAAAGGAACTCTGTGTTTCTGCGTCTTTGCAAGTTTTCTGGAAGTTCCACGTTTTGGAGAACAGAAGCTGAATGCTGCGTCTCCATGCTTGGTTAAGGGATGTTTACACAACACCAACAGATCGCTAATGTATTTCATTGATAAGCCATTCAGTGATTTATAAACTGACGATGGTATTTTAAAGTCTATTCTGGTGCGCTGTGCTCTACCTTCCTGGTTTTAGTGACCCCGTGGCGTGAGCAGCTCTTACCGCTGAACAAACTGCGGTGACCTCAGAGCTCGTCCTTGTCTCCCACTACTAAAGCATGAACAGGACTGATGTGTTCCTGCCCGGACTCCCTCCCCATCGGCGGTGAGGCTGAGGTTCTGCGGATGAAGCCGAGACAAAGCGAGAGTAATTCCTCGGTTCAGGTTTCACACTGCGGTCACCGTGGGAGGAGGAACGGCTGGGAGAAAGTGGGAATTGTGGGGAAATGTGTGAGGATGAAGAGCCGAGTCCTGCAGTTTGTCTGACCGCAACACAAGTGCATCTCTTCCCCCCTTGTTTTTCGCCCTCCTTTAATCCCAGGCCTCTTCCTCCTCCTCGCCTATTCCGAAGAGGAGGAGAAGGAGGAGGAAGAAGACGACAACAGGGCAAGGTCTGCAGAGACGACTGGAAGCTTCACACAGCATACCATGAGAAATGTAATTAAAAACTCACAGTTAATTGGCTTTTTACATGATAAAGCACCATCGCCTCATACACAAGTGAGAGCCTCTCATTGCCACAGGCCTGGCCCATAGCAGAGCAAACACACAGCTCATGCAGGCCCTTTGTTGTTGAATTTTCAGAGCTAATCATCTTATACTTAATCTGAATTTCTGGTTGGGTCTTAGAAGAGCTTTCAGTTCCTCATAACTATTCATATAGAAGCAGAAGAAGATGGCTCAGGGAACAATCAGTTTTAAGTCGGAACTTGATGTGGGTGCTCCGTGTTTCTAATGCTGATTTTATTGGAGGTTTTTCCTTTGTGGAAAAGGAAGATTGCAACTGCCGAGGATTTTGCTAGTGAACGTGCTTTGTATTTCCTGAGCAACTCACTTGCTCATATTGCATGTTTAGCGGGTTAGGGTAGCGGCAGCCTTTCTGCAGAAGAAAATCAACCTTTCGCAAATCCATAACCTGCCAGAATTAGCCTTGCCATTGCCTTCCTACGCGATTCCACTTGATTCTCATCTCTCTTCGGTGTTCCTCTTGATTTTTCTCCCATTAACTCAAATTCTCTCCAGTAGAATTTCACCCGGGCCAATCAGGGACCAGAGGGAGAAATTGTGAACAATGATGTGGATTTTCTGTGTTGTTTTACAATTGAAGTCTGCCTGTAGTCAACGTTAGTGATTGGATAAAATGTAAGACTTCAGCAGAGTTCACACCTTTAATGCACACCTCCAGTCTTCTTGCTAACTGACAAAAACAAAAACACAAGAAGAAGAAGAGTCCACGCCTCCAGGAAGAAATCATTTCTCAATAGCCAAGGGTCAGGCACCTCAGTTCGTAGCGAAGCGTAGAACAGGAGTCTGGGTTTTCTCAGGCTAACATTTTGTAAGATAAAATAAGAATGACTCTCCTCCTCTCCATTTTGAAATACATTCAAATACCTTCTCTTGTCCAGAAACGTTCAAAGGGAACCTTTGTTGTTTTCAGCCTAAATCCTCCATCATTGACTGGTTGCACTTGTTTCAGTCAAGTTTATATCAAATAAGGTGTTTGAATCCTTTCCCTTTATTGTCCTGTTTAAGGTCCAGAGATGCAGCGTAAAGGCCAGATTACAGTTATCAAATGCAAACAGGTACAGAGAGAATAATTTCCATCAGACATAAAACATGTCCAGCTGAATAATGAGACTGTAATTAATTGAGGAGCGATGCTGTTTAACCATTGTGACCATGACCAACCCTGAACTCAACTGTGACGCATGGGAGCAAACACAAAGGGAGAATCTCCCACCAGATCATTTAAAGGGCCAGTATTATGTATTTCCCAGGCACATAGTGCCATTTTATAGCGTAATCAAGTAACTATTAAAACAGTTGTTTAAAAAATGCTTTATACTGTATATCAAATATGACTTAAAAGAAATGCTACCTTGTTATTTAACTCCTTGAAATTGGGCCTCTGTCTCTTTAAAAACTCCTGCTCTCTCTGAAGTCATCACAGGATCGCTCCTCTATTTACCCTTTAACAACGCATTTAACTGAGAAATAGCTCCTATAATGAGCTCAGTAGATCTGTAGTTCCACCAGGTGTTTGCTAATTGCTGCTGGCTAGTCTGAAGGAGCCGAGTCAGGGGGTCACAGGTAAGGGCTGCTCTGTCAGGCAGAAGCTCAGAAACTTGGAAGCTGCAGCTCTGAGAAGGCGGCGCTGCGTCCCAGAAGGCGGGGCTAGGTCTACGCAGGCGTTTTTTTTTGCTCAGCTGAATGGTTGCCATGGAGATTAAAGGATTTCTCAAACACGCATGAAGGAATCGAAACCATGTAGGTTTTTGATGAGGGAATAACATCATAACATGACGTAAAGCTAAATAAAACACACAAAAAAGAAGTCGATTTCACACGCATTAAAATTATTGAGACGTTTCTCTGTTAGTTTTTCCACGCATTTGACTCGCTCTTTGGCTTCCATCTTCCAGATTATTATGAAAGCGGTTAAACTCACTCAGTGAGAGCTACGTTCACAAACAGGCTCGAGGAGTTGAAAGGACAGCCTCGTGTCACGGGATTGCGTCACGCCGCCACAATATCACTTCTTCCATTACAGTGCTAACCTGTTAATGTGTGAGCAGCTCGTTCTTATTGCTTTTTACACCTGAGCATGTGGCCTGCGGCGTCCTCGCCGAGTCCTCACACACACACACACACACACACACACACACACACGCACGCACGCACACACACACACACACACACACACACACACACACACACACACACACACGCACACACACACACACACACACACAGGGTCTCAAAGTCCACCTCGAGCCGCTGGTCAGAAACAACTCCACGGCTCTCATTGGCTGACCAACGCTGAACTTGTGACCGCCATTGGCTGAGTCCGTCGCCCACACCCTGACCTGTGTGGGTCCGAGGAGCGGCTCAGGTAGGTGTGGACGGCAGGAAGAAGACAAAGGGCACGCAGGGAAGAAGATATCAGCTTGCTGCAGGCCCTGGCGTGCCGCATTCTGCTCCGTATATCGCCTTACCTTGCATAATTGGGTCCATTATGGCGCTAACCGTGGCGCCCAGCGTGCTGAGATGTTACCGGTCCGCTGGGTCACTGTTGTTTTTTTTCTCTTTTTGCGTCTCTGCGGACAGTAGCGGAGCGGGAGGGGGGCTGCTGTCCCCACTTCCTCCTTCTTCTCAATCATACAGTGGTAATTGGTGGGAGTGGGCGTGTGTGCATCTGGCGCAATAACCTCACCACCACCACCACCACCACCACCACCCCTTACTCTTACCCCTTCATCTCCCCAGCCCCCCACCCTGTTGAAAGCTCATTAGCGGACCTGCTGTTAATGAGCTATAGTGGGATCACACAACTTCATTTTCATTTAGGAGGGGTGGGCTTCAGACCAGAGATGCTGCTGTGCCGTGTTTTTTTTTTTTTTGTGCCCCTTATAATGGAGTCAGCAATTATCCCAACCCCTTGATACACCCCCTCCCCACCCCACCCCACCCCCAAACACGTCAAACTGAACTCCCCCCTCCCCCTGTTACAGTCACGCATCCTGAGAAATCCCCGTCACTCCTGTCCCATCACAGCTTGCGTGAATTAAACTACAAATGCATAGCAGGAGCAGCAGTAGTCCGGCGGACGGTGCAGCTTCCCCTCCCCCCCAAACCCCACAGCTGAGCTGCGGTACAATGTTTGGAGATGAGGCCCTGCAACATCAGAAGGATGTAAACAAGGACTGAGGGTCCCTAATCCAAACATCTACATTAAAAATTAAAAAGTCAGCACTACTGAGCGCGGTCCTCTGAGGAAGACCCCCTCCTCACACGACATCCCAGCGAGGAAACCACTCCAGCAGAAATTCATCAACTTTCTCACATTTTAGTCACTTTCCAAAAACAAACTTTTGTGTTTCTTTGCAATGGGATTGTATGTGACCAACAAAAATAATGTGAGCTGGAAGGAAAATAAAACAAAGGTTTTAAGCATTTTTTTTTCCAAATAAAATTTTGAAACGTGTCATCTGAATTCATATTTAGCCCCCTGTTACTCTGATACCTCAAAATAAAATCCAGTGCAGTTGCTTCCAGAAGTCACTTCATTAGCAAAGTCCACCTGACCCGTGTGTCATTTAATCTCGGTATTAATCTGTGAAGGCCTCTGAGTTTTGTTTGGGAACATTAAACAATTTCATGAAGACCAAGGAGCATATCAGTAAGAGAAAAAGATGTGGAGAAGTTTAAAGTGTTAGGTTATATGCAATATCCACAGATTTATAGATATCACAGAGAACTGCTCAGTCTGTGATTTAAAAATAGAAAACGTACAAACTCATCAAGTCATGACAAGCAGCCAGGAGGCCTGTGGTAACTGAAGGAGCTGCATGAACAGCTCAAGTTGGAGAATCGGTTATTTGGGGTAAATTTCAGTTTGGTAGGAAAGTCATTTTTGAAAGAAAGCAAATATAGGACCCATTTGCAGTTTGCACAAGTCACGAAAAGGACATGACAAACTGGTAAAAGAACTTTCTCTGGTCCAATGAGGCCAAACCTCAATGCATACATTTTGTTTGTATGCAAAATGTATGTTGAAGACAGTCAAGTCTGTCTATTAGGACGGTGTGTGAAACATGGTAGTGGCAGCGTCAGGCTGTGGGGATGCAACATCAGAAGGATGTCCTTCATCGAGGACATGGAAACTCGTTAAGAGTATAAAAAGATGGATGGAGATAAACACAAGACAATGTTCGAAGAAATCCTGCTAAAGATTTGAGACTGGAACAGAGGTTCAAAACATAAATCCAGCGCTACAATAGAAAGGTTTAGATCGCAACATATTCATGTGCTTGAATGTCCTAGTCAAAGTCTACACCCAAACTCAACTGAGAAGGTAAATTGATGGTTCAGATGCTGGTTCAGATGGTGTGATTACTAACGCATCTCACTTTTGACATTTTTAATTCTTGAACACTTATTTTACATTCTAGTTACACAGTTAAAACACTAAAGTCTGCAGATGTAACGAACTGTGGAAAGCTTAAGGAGTAGTGGTTCAACAAATAACTACAAAATATGTGAATATATAAATAAATAAACAAGAGACCCAACAAGAGAATATATTTAACCTCAATTCTTTATTGAGGTTTTCTCGTGAAGGTAATAACAAAATTACATCCTTTTACACAGACAGTCACTTTTGGGCATAAAAATAAAGGAGTCAGCCATGCTGGGGGAAAGTGAGTAACATGTAACAGGAGCAGGCGGGTATCCACAACAAGAACAGCAAGAAAATATATACAACATCATCATCCCTGAACAGTTACACTGCGATCATTCAAACAAAATGCACAAACATTTTTAATGACCTGAATGTATTCAGAGGTCAAGAGATTGACGGAAAAAAGTAGACAAATTCATTGAGGTTTTGCTGTCAAAATAAGCAGATTTTTAAATATTTTATTTTTTTTTTAGATCAACTTGGATTTAAAAGTGGTCACAAATAACAAACACAAGCTCAACATGTTGATTATGACCATTGATGCTAATTTCCCACACCCTCGCGCCCCTAAGAGCTCGCTTGGCGGGCTCACGTTCCCCGGCGGCGAAACAACAAGCGACCCGCCAACATGCAGCAGCCATAAATTAGGAAGAATTCAAAGACGGACAACAGAAATTACGCAAACGGCTACGAAACACGCACGAGTTTCACGCGGCCGCCCGGCACTTTCACCAATGTAAACAATAAAAGCGAGAAATTACCATCACAACAGTACAGAGGGGGAAATGATGCACACCCGTTTCATATGTATGTAAAAATTGCTGGCTTTTTTTTTTTTTTTATGCATAGAAACTAATCTTACAAAACATCAGCAGATGAGACTTTAAAGTCTCTGTATTCACATTTATAAAAAATTAGAAAAGCAAAGACAAAAAAGGTTCCATGTGCAGTGGAGATTTAAAAAAAAAAAGTCATCCACACATCCTGGTGAAATGCCAAGTTTTTAAGACTCTAAAAGTGATCATTATTTTCTTACCAGAAGATATACAACTGAGATAAAGTGAAGATGTATGATACATAAGCTGCAATAAACTGGATGCATTAGCGTAAAGCACCTTTTAATTCAGTCACACCTGACACTAATTATAGAGATCAACTGTAAATGAAGCTCAGCTGGTCAAGCAGGAGTTTTATGACACCCTTCAGCTGAAGTCGCGGTTTGCAGATATGTTACGAAGGATCTGATTGTACAAATGCATCAGTCAGGAGAAGGGCACAAAAACAAGCTGGAAGCCATCCAAAACTATTCACGACGATTGGTGAAAAAGTTATGTTTACGGTAATTATTTTTGACTGGAAATAAGTTAGTGGAGTCTGATAGAGGAGGTGGCCTTCTCTGAATCTGGTCCAGATGCTTCCAGCAACACCAGAAACCTCTGAACTGACTGGGACAATAGCCTCATGTTTTCTCTTCATGTCTGGACGAAAGACCTTTTTTCTCTACAAACATCCAGCTCTGACCCAAATCTGCGTGTGAGAAAGTGTGATGGGACCATAATGAAACATTTGGGTCCTGAATCCAAACTGTATATTTGGCACCAAAACAACAGCATCACCATGGAGAGACATGGTGGTGGCACCATCATGCTCTGGGGTTACTCATCTTCTATGGATACCTGTCACTTTTTTTCAGGTGTTTGCTACAAAGGTGAAGATGGGTTTCATCATTCACGAGTCAAGAGTCCACTAAAACGACTCCACCAGAAGAACAGAAACCTTGAGTAACGGCTTAGTCAAAGTTCTGGGGAGCGTTCAGAGCTGTGGAAATGAGATGTCAAATAATTCCGGCTGAATGTTGAAACTGAATCAAAAAGTGCTTCAAACTTTTAATTAGGGGTGTACAAACTTATGTAAACAGGCTATTGGGCCTGTTTTTAGTTTTTGCAGTTCTCCCTGCAACACGTTCTCAGCTGAAACACTCGGATCCATTTGTGTTTTGAAATGATTCGTCACGGTCTCATCGTTTCTAGGTCACAGAAACTTGGCGTTTCGACAAGGGTGTGTAAACTTTTTTTCCTTTTTTTTTACATCCACTGCAGCATCTATTCACAAAGTCAGGAGCACAGCCTCGCTCGGCCCCATGGGACTTGTAAACATTAAGTGACAAGTGTTGTGACAAGCAAGCGCCTTTAAAAGGTGTGTGACAGACTACAGGCAGACAGTGTTTGGATTCATTTCAGCCCTGCGGCGGCTCCAAAGTCTTTAAAAGGTCTTCTCCACAGAGAACAGCACGGTCTGACCTCTACACTCATCAGTGCTCAATAGCATTATATTGCTTTTTAATTTTTTTACACAGTATAATCTCTTCTGATTGGGTTGATGCGTCTCCATTTGTCCAGTGGGTCGCTACAGACATGAAACGCTCTTGCATTTTTGTGCTGCAGCATGGTGATCAGTTTCCTGTGTTGGTGTGGACTGCGGCAGTGCACTTCCTGTTCACGAGGTATGGTAATCTCCCCGCTGAATGTCACGGACTTGTTTTTCTCTGTGGTCTGAAGAACTGTAGGCACTTAGTTTCAGCCAGCAGCTTTGCAGTCGATTATGAACAACTGCGGGCCTCGGCAGTTGTTGCGACCTGCTGCTGACAGTCATGCGGCGTCTTCGCGACTTTAACTTGATTCAGTGAGCAGGACCCACAGCTAGGCCCACCTCAGCAATGCTTTCATGCGGGAGATCTTCTACTGCTGCTGGACTCCCTCTACCTTCTTCCACCTCCATGTCTCTGTCTGCGTAACCCTGCGCCTTGCTCTCCAGACCCGCCTCATCCTCCTCCATCTTCACCACCCCGACTCCCGCTTCCTCTCCCGCTCTCAAAGCGGCCAAGGTATCCGCGGCGCTGGCCTGCGCGTACGCCCCGACGTTGGCGTGGCTCAAGCCGTGGACTTTCTTCAGGTGTTTCTCCAGGGTGGCGTACACGGTGAAGGGCACGGCGCACAGCTGGCATAGGAAGGAGGCCTTGGCCCCCTGGGCACCGTGGGTCTTCATGTGGCGAGTCAGCTTGGAGCTCTGGGCGCAGGCGTAGTTGCAGAGGCCGCAGCGGTACGGCCGCTCACCCGTGTGGCTTCGGCGGTGCACTGTCAGGTTGCTGCTATTTCTGAACTGCTTACCACAGTACTCGCAGGCCTCGTCTTTCTTCTTCTTCCCAGTGGGACCTGGAGTGGAGCTGGCGTTCGCCCCGGCGATGGCGGCTCCTGCAGCGCTTCGCCGCTCAAAGTCTCTCTGCCACTCTTGCATGCCGGAGGCCCACTCCTTCTCCCTCTCGACGAGTTCTCCTTGTTCGTTCTCCCACTCTCCAACCCCCCGCGCTCTCTCGCCCATTTCCGGGCGTTTGGGCGTGCAGTTGCCACTGGCGATGCCGCTCTCCCCGCTTCCTCCCGTCTCTCCGCTCTCTAGGGAGCCTTCGGAGGGGCTGGCGCAGGGCGATGCGGGCTGCGGCTCCCCCTGCCCCTCCGCCGCCTCCTCGCCTCCGGCTCTGTGGTTTGGGTACAGCCTCAGTAGCTCCCTGTCCGGTGGTCTGAGATGGGAGTTCAACAGCATTAGGCCTGACGCTACGGTCGGGTGCTTGGGGAGGGTCAGATCCAGCTCTTTTCCCATCATCCCTGGCCCCTGAAGCCTTCCCCGGGCCCCCTGCCTCCCAATATCCTCCTCCATCAGAACCGCCTCCACCGACTCGCACCCACTTCCTCCGCCCGCAGCCTCCCGGTGGTGGCCCCTGATGTGGCGAGCGAGCTGCCCGCTCTGAGCGAAGGCCTGCCCACACACCCCACAGTGATAGGGCCTGTCGCAGGCATGAGTCCGGCGGTGGGCAGACAGGGCACGCAGTGAGTGGAAGTTCTGGTCGCACAGCTCGCAGTGAAAATCAGCCTGCAGGGCGCCAGACTGAGGAAACGTCGACGCTGCCGGCGGAGACGAGGACGGAGACAACACGGGCGCCATGGGGGAGGTGAGGCTTGTGTTGTTCCCCTCAGCGAGTTCCCGGAGTCGCACGGAGAAGTTCATGGCCTGGAGGCTAACCGAGGCGCCTTGGTTCTGACGCGAGCGCCGCTGGGCGGTGGGCTGGAAGGCGGAGGCGAGAGCCTGGCTCAGGTGGCGCGGGTCCAGAACGGCTGCTGCGGGCTTGTTCTCTTTCAGACCCTCTCTTCCTCCCATGTAGGCGTCATCGTCCTCATCCTCCTGGTAGATGCTGAAGGAGTGCGTGTGCTGGGCGTGTTGGAGGAGCGCCCACGCTGAGTAAAACACGCCGTCACACTGAAAGCAAGTGAAAAAGGCGGGCTCTTCACATCCTGCGAGGAGAGAGAAACCCCAAATTAGTGGATGGACAATACAGTAAAATGTTTATTGAAACATTTGAGTTCCACCTGGGAAAGGAAATTAAAGATTAATGTCCACTTGGGAGCAACTTTACGGAGTTGTAAACTGAGCAGTTAATTTCTAAGAGAGTGAATTACTGTAGTTGCTCCTTCACTACAATACAGACGAGCATCATGTTTTGTTTTCCTAAACGGTTTGTTTCCCTTCAGCCTAATTTGGTCAACAAAAACAACAACAAGCAGTGTTATTCATGAACAAAAATTATGACACATTCTGAACTGAATTAAAAAATGTTTCATCCAAATAAATCATCCATCTTAAATATATAAAATTTGACACAGAAGCTCCTTTACACAAACAAAAGTCACAGAACATGCATAATCTGAAAGTTTAAGGGTCACTGTGGATAGCAAATCTCATTGTAAAAAAGTATTTACACCCTTTAGAGATTTCAAATCAGGCAGAGTAAGTAAAAAGCTCGTTTTGAGTCTTGACGTCCTGTCATGGTCGTGCCACAGCATTTCAACTGGACTTTAACTAGGCCTTCAAAAACATTCGTTGTCTCAGTCATTCAGAGGCGGACCTTCAGGTTTGCTTTGGATCGCTGTCCTGGTGAGCCGAACTCAGGCTTTCAATCAAGCAAATCGTTCAGGACCTGAAGAATCAGAGCAACCCGACCACGTTTCAGTGAGAGTAACACAGTTTTTCTGAAATACTGTTTTAGTTTTAAACCAAATCTATTAATACACAACGTCTCGCTTTTGTCTCGGCAGTCCACAGAATAATTTCCTACAAGTCTTGGGCATCATTTTTTCTCAGTGATTTCAGCTTGAAACTTTATCTAGTGTATCATTGAATATTGACTCAAAGTCTGACCTCTTGGAGTAATTTCAGTGGGAGAGCCGTTCCTGGGAAGATTCACCACTGTTGCATGTTTTCTCCATTTGTCAATAATAACCATTTGTGGGGTTCAATGGCGTCTCAAAGTCTTAGAAATCACCTGAACTAATAAACGTCTATTTATTTCTTAAGCCTGGGGCATGATGCTGTCATGTTCTGTGTTTTCTGTGTATTTATTTAGAGTTTTCTGTGTCTTTGAGTCTTCGTGTTGTCCTGTCTTCCCCTTGATTGTTCCCAGATGTGTCTCGTTCTGTGATTACCCGCTGTGTATTTAACTCCATCTGTGTTCCTTGTTCCTCGTCGGGTCCTTGTCAATTCAGTGTCTAATGTGCACTCAGTCCTTCGTGTGTCCAGTCATGCTGCCTGTGTTTTTGGACTGTTTGGATCTTGTCCATTAAATCACCATTATACATCTACCTGGGTCCATCTGTGTCTGCCTCACCACCGCAATTCATGACCGATGCGTTGCTTTTTAAGATCTTTAACCTACTTCATGTCAGCTTCTGGTTAAATGATTTCCTGATTCTAAAAATGTGATTAATTCTCCATTTTCTATTGTTGTTATTTTATCTGAAACACTCCAAGTTGGGCTTGTTGTGCATGAAAAGAGCTGCAAACATAAAGACTGACTGTGGCTCGTTACGATTTCAGCACCAAACACATTCAAACGTTCAAAATTCTGTCACTTTTAAGAAAGTATTAAATGCAACATGATTAAAAATGTTTAAGTCTTTTGCTAATTTTCTTCTTTATCAAGAGAAATCGCCCCCATCTGGCCAAGAGGAGGAAACTAAATATGGGCTCTGCTTTTCAGACCAGAAGGCTTGATTAGCGTAGATTCAGAAAGGTTGCAAAAAAATGAAAAAAAAAAAACATGTCATGGCAATGCAACAAACTCCTCATATTTGAAACTCAACCTAAGGTGAGAGGGAAGAGTTGAGAATTACTTTGGTGGTTTCATCGCTACAAACAACCACTTTTAGGCACATTGAAATATTTATCTTAGCCATTTTTAATTGATGAAAGCTGTGCATGAGAACGAGGACGACGGCGAAGCCTGATCTCGGCGAGCCGAGCGAAGACCGTGGCGATGAAGAACCTCACCTGGACGAGGGAAGGAGAAGTGAAACAAAGTACATCTGGAGATATTTTTATATAGCTTTGTCTCCTAACTGAGAGCTACGCGCCAATTAAGCTGCAAATTGCTAATTAGCAGAATGCAGAAAACGAACGCTTTATGCAAATCGGGCTCTGACTCAGCCTGCTTGACAAATGAGGCCTTTCTGCATAAATCAGAACTGGCGAGAAGATCCCCAAATTGAAGGGAAAACTGTTTTTTTTTTCTTTCTTAAACACTTTTTCTTTGGAGAGGTTCAAAGCAGACTCGGGTATAAGCCTCTTTCATGTTTCCTCAAGTCAAATCCTTCTGTATTTTATTGGAGGATTGGAGGGAGGAGGGGAGGAGATTGAAGATGAAAAAGAGAGCAACTGTTTCGTTTTCTTTTTTTCGCCCCCCTCGTCGCCCTCCCTCTGTCTGGAGATGAGAGGAGCTGCGGTGTTTGTGTCCTTTAACCTAGCCTGAGGAGAAAGCCAGGAGAAGTTGAGATACTCCTTAAAGAGAGAAAGAGAGAGAAAAAAAAATAGGGTGAAGAGCGAGAGGAGGGAAGATAAACAGAGAGATAGGTAGGTCAGGGCTCGGGAGATAAAGAGAGAATGAGATAAAAAAGATTGTAATGTGGCACGGAGGGGGGGCAAAAGACACCAGGAAAATGTGTCACCCCTTCGAATTGTACTCTAGACCCATCCTCCAACCTCGACTCCCACTAAAAAACCCACCAAATCTTTCCCTAAGGGTGAGGGTGAGGAAGAAGGGGTGGTGGTGGGGGGGGGGGGGCTTTTGTCTTGGGGTCCTGGAGAGAAACACAATACCCGGCCGGTTTCGCTTTCCTCCGCTCACTCCTCCTCTTTTTGTAAGGATTCCCATTTGGCCCAGGGTAGCACTTGAATATTAAGCAGAAGCAATAACTACTAATTAAAAATGCAGATTGGCTGGGAGCACTAACGAGCAGCAGGCAGAATCTCTTCTCCCTGGGGAGGCGGAGGAAAGAGGAAAAAAAAGAGAGAGGGGGGAAGATGAAGAAGAGGAGGAGGAGGAGGAGGGTTGAAAGAGGGCAAAGTGAAAGTGTGCTGAAGATGCGGGGGAAGAAATGGGAAGGCGCAAAAAGAAAAAAAAAACAAACAAGGAGAATAAATAAAAAGGAATGAGACAGATGCACGCGGCTGCTCAGTAATCCATCCCCCTGTTTTCTCCTCCATCAGGCTCTGACTGAACAGAGAGCTGCCGTTTGTCGTTTTTTTTTTTTTCTGCTCTTTCACTTGCAGTCATTTCAGGAGTCAAACCTCTCCGACGTGGTCACTCCGCACACCCGGCGTTTTAGCTCCGGCTACAAACATAAAATGTCAAACTCTGAGCCAACATGGATAAAAATTTAATCCAAACTTATCTCCTGCATTATGCACAACCTGTCACGCTCTTTTTCCTCCTTTTTTTTTGACCGCCCTCCGCTCCCTCACCGTTGTCCCACTGGGTCTGCTGGGCTACACACCACTGCAAACCCACTCGCAGCGAGGTGAACGTGTGGACAAACGGAAACGCTGCATGCATGCATGCGTCCTCTTGAGCGTTGACACAAAGGAAGGAACTGCCAACGTGTGGCGAGCGTTTTAAAAAAAGAAAAAGAGCGATGGGGCGCTCAGTACCGAGACGCAAACGTTCATTTCGCAACCTGACACCGCTGACCTTTGCCAGGAAATCCATCAACTCATACCTTTCTTGGTACCACTTTACCATAAAGCTAATAAGTAGTTCATGGATATGTAATTAGTTCATCTCTAGCATCTTTATAAGTCATTAATTACTGTTTATAATCCATTAAATAAGACAGACAAGGCAACAAAATCTAGCGGTTTTTGCCAAATGGTGAGTCAAATCTGTTCACCTAAATATTTTATCTAGAGTTGTTATACTAAACATTTCAGACTGCATTTGAAGCACAACAAGCATTTCTAAACATAATTTTTTAGCATAAAGTCTCCTTTATTTATTTATTTTTTAACTATATTCAAATTTGTAATGTTTATTTTTATTCTGTTGTTTTTAACTTCTTTGTACAAGCACTTTGAATTGTCTTTGGCTGAAAGGTGCTATATAAATAAAGTTGCCTTGCCTTTTTACCCTTACTTAGAGCAAAATAAACAGTTATTAACGGTATATGAACTGATTACAGATGAATCTATGAACTGTTTATTAGCGATCTGTAAGGGGAGCCTTTTTGTAAAGTGGTACCTTGTTTTCATGTTGCTACATAAAATTCTTCAGATGGATTTTAACGAGGATTCAGGGATTTCTGATCTACCCCACCATGACTTTATATTCGGCCGCACGTGTTTGCTTCGTCTTCGCTAAAAGACGCTGGAGAAGCGTAGAAAAGCAGCCTTTAGGGGGGACAAAAACAGAGCGGCTGCTGACATATCACACACAGGCAGAGCAAGAAGAGAGGCAAGATGGGATCGTTCTTTTGAAAACAGGCGGAAGAAGAAAGAGGAGGAGGAGGAGGAGGCTCCCAGGAGCTCAGGTGGATCAGCCCGGGGCTGATCAGTGGGAGACAGCTGAGGAGCTGACGCAATGTCCTCCATTACAGTGTCATGGCGGCCAGCGGGGCCGTTAGAGCCACTCCGCTGGCCAAGGAGGAGCGTCGTGGATGACAGGCAGGAAGAGACATGTTTACCTGGCCACTCCGCCTCAGAGGCCGACAGCCAGGGAGATGGGAAGGAGCCCAGGTGCTCAGCGCGGGGCCCTGGGGGACCCTCGGTGCCCTCTGAATGTTCCTGAGGCCTATCCTTTCCACGCAATTAGCCCGAGTGTCACTAACTCACGCGGGTGCGCTAATGGCAACCGCTAGTTAATGAGCTGGGCTCGAGCGGGAGGAGGAGCGGTTGTTAACTGAATAAAAGAATGACTGGAAAAAAACCCACAAAAACACAGACTCAGTCGTTAGCAACCCGCCACCTTGCTGTGGGGTCTCACCTGATTTGCTGAGGTCCGCCTTCACGCTCAGGCCGGACTCGTCCCCCCAGGACCGGCCCCTGGAAGCCCCTCTCCGGAGCTCGATGAAGCCGGGCTGCGGCTCGACGCCGGCGACCCGCTGGCGCCCGGCTTGACCGGCGGGTGACGGGGGAGTGGCCCCAGAGCCTGGGCTCCGTGAGACGCAGCCGCCCTGCTTGTGCTGGATGAAGGCCAGGATGTGGGCCAGGGGGAAGGCCTGGCTGCACTGCCCACAGGTCAGGAGGTCATCCTCTGGGGCTCGGACCTGTGGAAGAGGAGGAGGAGGAAGGTGGTGGTCGCCTGGCGGGTCGGCAGCTTCCTCCATATCACAGACATCTGGGGAGAAAAATAAGGAGCAGAAGAATTTGAATTTGAACCGCTAGAGGCCTACAAAGTATTCATACCTCAAAGACAGCCTCATTTGATGAAAAAGCAGAATTTGCACAATTGATAAGTGAAAGGAAAATTGCTTCTTGTATTTATATTTATATGCAGGTGTTCTATGTTACGTCTTTACCAGCTTTAAGCACATAAGAATTACATTTCTGCTCACTGTGTAAAAAATAAAATAAAAACTCACTCAAACTCAAACATCAGATTTCCAACTTTAAGCAGTCTCTCCCTTCATATTCCCATCAACTCTGACCAGCTTCCCTGTCCCTCCTGAGGACAAACATCCCCACAGCATGGTGCTGCCACTACCATATTCCACACCAGGGAAGGTTTCTTCTTCTCCGATACACATACTTTTCAATGCAAGTCACAAAATGTTGTCTTATTTGCCCAAAGCAGTTTCTTCCACATGTTTTCGGTCCTTTGACTGGACTCACTCTTCCTCCTGGCAGTATTTCCAGATGTCTGGAGCTCTGCAGCTCCTCCAGAGTTACCCAGAGCCTCCAGGCTGCTTGTGTGGATGGCCACGTCTCGGTTTTGAGGTGATGCGTCGAACGGTGTTCAGTGAGACTTTCAGAACTATGAATCTTGTTCCACAACCTAAATCTCCTTTAAATCTCTCCATGTGGCTCTCACTGACCACCTTTGTGATCCTGTTTCCTCCAACAAACCTCTGAGGCTTTCATCGATCAGCTGGATTTATACCGAGACGAAATGATTAAAGAAATCCACACGATGAATTTCTGTTTAAAAAAAACCCCAAAAGAATACCAAGCGTAATTTTTCTTCCTCTTCACAACTGTGCACTATTTGTGTTGGGATGTGAATACTTCTCTTAAGCAGAGTACATAACGTTACTTGATTATGCTTAAACTTTCGAATGCAATAAAAACAAATTCAAGCTTTTAAAATTCGACTCATTTTGTTTTTTCCCTACGCTGAACAGACCAATCCAGGCATCCGAAAACATCCGCCTCCAACTCTGGTTCATCAAATCTCAAAGCAATGACAATATTCTGCATTTTGACAGGATGAAAACATGTTCTCCTGCTTTTATTATTTTATTAGAAACATACCAACCCCCCAAACCCAATTTATCTGAATCACACCATTTCCTGATTGGCTCTGATTAGCAGGTCATAAAAAAAAAAAAAACACAAACTCCCATCACTTTTGGTCTGTAAACGCATCGACCCACACGCAGCATGTAACATAAAACACCTTTTGAACCACTCCGTCTATCGAGACACTGACGATAATTGGCCCCAAAAAAGTCGAGATCGGTGCATTTTCAGGACTGCAGACTGCAAATCTTTTCCCTTAGAAGCATGTAAACATAAAACCCTTCACTTTCGTCGTTTGAAGTCTCATCCACTACAAAGCCGGGCGTATCAATTAACATCTAAATGAAGTTAGGTCTTAAGTGCTGCACACAGCTACGTTTGGTGCGCTCCTCTAAATTACAGACAGAGCAGAGCTGACCTCAATGGAACAAACAAACAGGCCTGCTGATTGAAAGTGCTAGTTTCACTTGTAAGCTCAACGAGGCCAATCTGCTCAGCCAACGCTGACCACTTCCTTCAAAACCAGTTACAGATCTGTGCTCGTTCCAGCTGGGTGCAGCACAAGAGAGCCCAACGGTCCACAAACCCCCTGTTAATTAAAATGACTCGCCCTCTGGTAGAGGAATGACTGAACTAGAAGAAGAAGAAGTAGTAAGTGGATGATCACGACTGAGGCGTTCACCTTTCACTCAACAGAAAATGTTGCCTTACCAGCCACATGCAGCGGGAGTTTCTCAACAGGAAGTGGATTGCAATAAAAGAGAGAGAAAAAAGTGACTGAAGGTGTCTGAGATAAGAGAGTGGCCATGTCTTTTTTTTTCTGTGTTCACACCAAGTACTGAGGGAGGAGGGTAACAAGTTGACAAATCTAATGTGGTCCTCCGCTTTAAATACAACCACAGAGTGCTTGTGGACAAAGCTTCAACCAAACCCCTGAAGAGCTTGAGTAAACTCACACAGCTCAGGTAGAGAGAGACAGGAGGAAGAGGAGGAGGGAGGAAGGAGTGTGTGTGGGGGGGGAGAGAGGAGGGGGGTCAGGAGTCTGTTGCTCAACACCGGTCATGGGCACACCTGAATCCACCTGCCCAGGCCGGGCAGCCTGTCCGTACAGGACAGGTACAGACAGTACACTCTGAAGTCGGATCTCAGCAGTTGTTACTCAAAAATGTCACCTTTCCTGTTTCAGGCCCGCGCTGTTTGTGCAGACTTGCAAGGCGCGGTTACACGTGCGTGCCCGCCCGCGCGCGCGCACGCACACACACACACACACACACACACACACACACACACACACACACACACACACACACACACACACACACCATACAGGGTTGAGTCAGGGCCTGTGGTCACAGCAGACACGCACCACTGGTCTCCAGTAGAGAACTGTAAAAAACAAATTATTCTCAGCTCCCCGTCTTCATTTCCTCCCTGCGCTTTTAAAACTAATAATAATTTGAAATAAGTCACTTTTTGTTGTTGTTTTGCTTTTTATTTCAATTGGGTTTTTAATTAAAAACGTCACGATGACATGTTTTGAGAAGCCGGTGTATGCGTGTGTCTGTTTATTGAAAAATTATTATTATTATTATTATTATTTAAAGAGACCAACCTTTACTGAAAACTGTTTTGATTAATAATCTTGTTCGGACCTGTAGCCTCTGAGCAGAGCCAATAAACCGGTCCTTCCTCTGTGGGAACTGCTGCAGCAACAACACCGACACTCATCAGGACAAAACAACGCGGACATTAAAACCGAGCGCTTCTTCAAACATGTCCCTTTAAACTCCAACGCCACACGCTCAAACGGCGCTTCACCGGCGGCAAATTAAACACAAAACTCACTTTCAGGATGTGACCCTCGTGTCTGACAATTGCCAGCGAACCAATTATCCTTTTAATATTGCTTATTAGCAATTGGATACAAATAAGCGCGTAAGTTTGAACCACAGCAAAACACAAGCTGGATATTGATTAGTTTTTTGTTTTTTTTTTACGAAAAATATATTTAAAGGAAAGAAAGAAAAATAGAAGACACTCTTGCCCTCCTGGCTTACCTTGAATGGCACTCAGGTGCTGCGGTCGGCTCCCAAGTTTGCGCCTGGACATCGCGTCGCCTTGCCGGGCACCTTTCTGGGTCCCAAACCCCCTGAAAAGCAGAACCCCCCTCCCCGCCCGTCCGTCCAGCTGCTCCGGCTCCGATAAGCTGACCGACAGTCCACCGGCGGGGACGAACTGATAAGACGAGACTAAGCTGGCTGGCCTCCGCCTGGACTGGCGCTGAGCGGGTGGAAAGCAGGCAGTAGCGTTCAAGTTCACGCTTCTTCCCCCTGCAGCGAGCGGAGAGGGCAGAAGGGGGCATGGGCGACCGAAAGCACCGCCCGCCCCAGCCGACCCTGACCCCGCCCTCCTCCTGTGAAACTCTCACTCTTGCGCCAGTAAATTATTAGATTATATCACCTTAAATTGTTTTTATACTTTCATAACAGTCTTTGTGGTGTTTTCTGAGATTTAACAGATTTTCTTTTTTTTTTTTAATGCTGATGGTGAGAGCGATGTGATCACCATCACCATCTGGTTCCTCCTCAGCAGCTCAGAGGAACTAACCTCACTGGCTTTCCACAGGTGTCTCTAAACAACCAAACCGGAACCAGTTCACAATTCACTTCTGCTTTTTCCTCTTGACCAGAGGCAGCTCCCTGTTCAGCCATCAAAATGGAGAAACGCGTTGATGAATATGAATATGATTATAGTTGCGGAACGGTCAAAAGCGAAACAGAAAGGGGTGAAGTGAGATTTGTCGCCACCTACTGGCGAAAATAAATCGCATCTGGTTAATTAGATAACCGAAAAATTAGCTTCTTCAGCAAGAATTGTATTTAAAAAAAAAAATATATATATATATATATATATATATATATATATATATATATATATATATATAGATTAATTTGGTACAGAGTGAAACACTTTTGATTTTTGTCCATTTTTAGGAGGATCACTTAAAGTTAATAAAAACAAAGAATCAAGTTTCTCAGAAAATTACATAGAAAACAACAAAAAAAGGGACTTATTTTGACCGACTGACAAGTAAGCTGATATTTTTGAGCATTACATGCAATCAATACTTAATGCCGAGGCTCCTTTCGCATGAACTGCAGCATCAATGCAGCGTGTCATGGAGTCGATCAGCCTGCAGCTCGTCTGCAATGCTGGTTCTGGAAAATGGAAAATAAAATAAGCATCTTCACGAAGATCATGAGCAGATGGAGGCACAAAGTGCTGTGACTTGGGCTTTCTGAAGCGCAGCGAACCAACGCCAGCGGGTAACGTTCAAATCATCTCGATTGTGGAAACTTCACTCTGGACTCTAAACGTCTTCAGTTTTTTGCCCCTCCACTCTCAGGAATCACTGGACCTTAATTTCCAAATGAAATGGAAATTCTACTTTCATCCTGACAGAGGATTTTGAACCACCAAGCAATAGAACCGCTTTGGAGTCTTACCTGACCTTTAGCCCAGGTGAGACTCTTCTGACGTCCCCAGGTCAGGAATGACTCAATAGGAGGAATGTGACAGTTGTCATGGATGCGACTGTGGGAGGCGGCGCTTCAGGCTCCGACTCCAACCCAAGTTCACGCCATGTGAATCTCCTCCAAACTCTTAAATGGGGTTTTTTTTCCCCTTCACAATAGTCTCAAGAAAAAGGTACACTGCTTGTGTACCTTTTTCTGACACTTTTACCTTCCACTAAACCTTCCTTTAATACTTAAACTCAGCACTTTGTAAACAAGCACTTTCTTTGGCAATTTTTTTGTTTTCCAGAAATTGAGATGACTACAGGAACTTTATCTAGATGAGAAAATTAATTTAGATGCAACCATCAATTTCTACATTTGTCAGGCTGCTGCAACAATCAGAGGAAAATATAAAGAAACAAAGGGGAGAAACGTAATTTTCCTGCATATGCAACAAATTAAAGATGAGACCTAAATACTTTCAAATTGAATTTTATTTGTTTGTTTTTTTCACATTCACTTCTACAGAGGAAAAAAAAAGTTGTTTGGTGGTTTTAGCCAGCTGAGAACAGAGTACAAAAAGAGCGATCAAATTTACAGAGTTAATTCTGCTTTTGCGGAGTGGTTTTCATTTGATATTTTTGGAAATCGCATTTGTGAAAGTCTATTTGAAGTTTCATCTTTAGTTTCCGTTGTTTGTTTTCATAGAAACATACTGTGGCTAAAGATCTGAACACTTGGATACCTTTTAAAAACACAGAGTATTCCTCAGTGTGTCGTACTTTGGAAAACCACGTCTCCCAAAGAACGGACCAGGAAGACGAGAAAGCAGAAGCTTTAACATGCAGATGTTCTCCGGTCTTCACAGAATGAAGCAAAACTAAACGGCGGATTAAATCATCTGTAATTCGGTGGGATTAAAGAATCTCAGTCTGTGTTTCATATGAGATGGTGCGAGACAAGTTGCAGATTCGTTAACCAGACTCTGTATTTGGTTCTAGACGAGTCGTTTGTGTCGACAGAAAAGGTCCTGGTGTGCAGGACGGGCCTCGTCGTCCCTCTGTCCAGCTCAGTATCTGTACGATGGACTCCGGGAGCGAGAGCGAGAGCGAGACCGGGAGTGAGACCTTCAGGGAGAAAAAACAATTAGCGTAAAGGTCAGCGGCAAAAGATACACACATGGAAATATATATATTATTTTACAGTACTGACAAGCAGCTTCTCCCTTTATGCTCCAGACTGAAGTGAAACCAATTTAAACACAGGATCAGGCACGTCGATTTTCTGTCTCCTCTACACAGTAAAGTTTGAGCGAAGACAAAAATGTTCCAGATGTTTTCCTTTATAAAGTTAGGACGTTATTGTCAGCAGAACCTTTTCCCACATAAAAATCTAATTTACCCAAGCTATGATATGTTGGTTGTGTAAATTAGGGCATTGTGTTTAAAATAATAGCAGTGTGTGCCTTTTACTTTTAGCACTGAACTTTTAAACCAAATAAAAGAAACAAAATAAAATCATCAAATGTGTTCCAAATATTCAGAAAATTAAGAAATATGTGGAAAATTTTTAATTCTGATAATGTTGGAAATTGCAATGATATTTGTTGTTCTGCCTTGTTCTGACTTTTCTTCCTTTATGATTATACGATTTGTGCACCACTCTGAGCGTTAGCATCTTATCAGACGTACAACATGCTTTGGATTTGGTCAACAACAGAGCATCGTACGTAAAATACTAAGACACATCGTGCAGCTCCGACTAGAATAACAGTTTTCAGCTTGGTTCCACATCTTTCTGGTTTTGGTTCCCATTTTGAACCTTGTGACATCATTTTAGTCGAGCATTTTGCAGATTATTTATAAGTTTTCTCCTCCCCAGTCGATACAAAGCCGATCTTCTACAAAGGTTACTGCGTTTGATGCTTGGTCCATAAATAAGAACCACGGTTTCCTCCCAGAACAAATAACCTCACTAACTGAACTACACACTGCTAACATTTTCAGCAATCTACCCTTCAATTAATGATTAGGTCATACAGTTAACTATTGTGCATTGAGAAAATAAGGGGTGTTTCAGAAATAACTCGTTAGCATTTGACAGTTGTTGTCCTTTCAGATGAATGCTATAGTTAAATGTGCCAGACAGGCAGGTTTGAGTACTTCCGGATGTTGTATCTAGGATTTTATTTCCCTTATATCACATGTAAACAAACACATAGAGGGAGTGATAGATTTGTAGCCAAAAAGTATTATATTATAATAAATTTTTGAGTCCGTAATTGTTTAAATCTCTGGCTATTGATGTTTGGATGTGTATTTATGTTTTTATTTAAAAATACAATAATCATAGAGCTGGACAATAAATCAATAATATATATTGTGATCAATATCAACAGATGATACATCTGATAGAATGTTCAATAATGTCACTGAGCTCTGAGCCAGAACCGCTTGGCATTCTGGGGGATGTAGGCAGAGGAAATGCTGCCTGCTACCCAGCTAAGCTAGGCTGGTGGCATCAACTGGCTCGCTCCTTGGTTGCCTAGCAACAACCTGTTGAGAAACTTGCCCAGCAGCAGCTTCATGTTTCGCCACTGTTGCCTCAAAACTGGTTCAAAATAAAATTTAAAAAAACAACAACAGCGTGGCGCAGAGAAACTGTGCATAAAGGAGGAAAGGTTACGGCACTAGTTTGGCTGCATTTCAGATATTTGAAACAACAAACTAATCAATAACTAGCGATATATGAAGCACTTATATCGCGACATGTTACCAGTATGAAGTACGGCTCATTAGGGAAGAAAAGAGAGTTCAAGTAAAACAAAACAATCTCCAATTAAAGTGCAGATTGTAATGTCCACAACGATAAGCTTTACAAGACGGTGTTTGTTGTCTTTCGAGAGTTTTGATGTTTTTCTCCCGAGTCTTCCAAACAACCGTGTTAAATAATAACCCTACGGGTTTTGTGACTGGCCGTTGGGATTGTTTCTGCATCGACATGGGGGGGGGGAAACGTGTTTAATTCAGCTTCACTGGAACTGTGAAGATTCCAGTGCCTTACATACCTTTTGTGTGAGCTGTGTTCTCGGCCTGAGGGACAGAGGAAACAAAGCCACAATGAAAACAAATGCGTGCCGCAGCGTCTCAGAGCCAATAAAACTGACAGCAGCTAATCAGAGGCAGATGAAATATCTGTGCTGAGCGGGAGACGATGAACCGTCTTGTCTCACCGTGTTTGGAGGGAGACGGCGAGTGGCTCTGTCGTCCGTACTGTCGCTCCCATTCATCCCTCTCTTTCTCACGTCGCTCACGCTCCCTGAACACACAGACGGCTTCTGGGTCAGACGGTTGCAACACACAGACACCAATCAGTCCACCTTGACACACACGCAGCCTTACTTCATACGGATCTTGCGTGCCATGGCTCGCAGCTCTCCTTCTCGCTCCTGTAAAGTAAACAAAGAGCGATGACGGGAAATGAAGGACAAGGAAGCCTCTTTCTCCGCGTTAATCTACACAGACCGACCTGTCGCTTGTGCTCCTGCTGCTGGATCTTCACTTGAGCAGCTTTCTTATCTGCCTTGGCTGCAGATAAGGAAGAAAAAAGAAGGAGAAAAAAACTCGAAGGTGAATTTAGAGGGGAAAAACTGTTTAAATTTAAGAGATGAAATGAGTTTGATCTGAAAATAAAGTGGCACTCACACTGCTTGTTGAGCGCCTTCTGCATCCGTAGCTTCAGACGCTCCTGGGGTGTCAGCTTGGGCTGAAAGGGACACAAATGTTTCAGCACAAGATTTCACAGCATTAAAACAAAAAGTGTCCTGAGCGTGCACATCTGTGCTCAAATCAGAGATGCACCGAGAATCAGTTGCTTTTAGCCCGATCGGCCCTGGAAGACGACCGGAGGGTCGGATAGTTGAAACTTCTGCTCTTTTTTTTTATTATTTATTTGACCATGGACGAACACGGGGTCCTGAAGTTCTAGCAGATCGCGCTGAACAAACTGCTCTTTAGTGTGGACGCTGATACTGAGTGAAGATGATTTGAAGGTAGCCGTTTTCCAAATCAGTAAGGTAAATAAAACTGGAGGGTAAAGCTGTGACGAAGGCAGAGCTGAAGTACGCCATTTTTATTTTGAGCGAGTTGTGAGGTGTTTTGGTGATATCCACAATTAGCAACAGATAAAGTGTTTCCATTTTAAGCATTGAAGCAATAAAGGGACGTGTTAAACACACATTGTGCTGAACCGAGTCTGAAACTGGCTTAATTAGAAACCAGATATCAGAGGGGCTAAAAAAAACACAGCTTTCCAATTTTTATACACATATTGCAGGGTTTTTGCAGGTTTCACCAACTCAAACTTTATGAATAAAATTTAAGACCTATGTCACAATAGAGATATACAAATAAATGCAGAAATTACTGTGTCATTTATGTGATTTTTTTGTGGCTCTTGGCAACAGCTTTGTGCTTCTTACATAGTGAATAGTTAGCCAACCATCTACTAGTTAGCAAGCCACCAAGTATTAGCAGCTTGTTACCAGTAGCCTCAACGGCCTGAGGTCACAGAATGGAGTGAGTGAAGATGTCAAACTTTTGTCGATAGAGATGCACTGATCGCTTTTCTCACTTCCGATACCGATACAGATATCTGAAGTTTAGTATAGTCCGATACAGAAAAACAGTGTTGAATTGACTTAAATTGTTTCCTTTTTTAAACACAAACAAAAATGTATTGGTGTACACTTAAATACACCAATAGCTTCACAAGCGCAATTATAAATTCTAAATATAGTGTAAAATAAACAATATAGAATGACGTCAGAGCGTAGAATTAAACTGAATAGATCTGCCCTTTTGGATTGGGCACATCATCACCGCCACCAGATCGAGAATAGTTGTCAATGTCTGGACCAATACAGATGTTAACATCAGCTTGGTGCATCTCTAATGGAAAATCCCACAAGAAAGAAACCTACATAAAATACATGAGGTTATGAAGTTCCGCATGACAAAATTTAAGACCTGTAATTAAAGTATTTAAGACCAACTTGCATTTTCTTTTATGAATTTAATACATTTTAAGGAAGTGTTCTTTGCATCAAAAACCAAACTTGGAACTTGAGCTCACCTCCAGCAGGTTTCTCTTGTTGCATATCCGTACTCAGGCTCCAAAAGCAATGCATCATAAGAGGCCATAATCAGGGAAACTAGTATTTTCTCTGTTAGATGCTAGTATGGTCAGATTAACATTTGAACTCTGATCAGTTTGTCTGTTTTTTTCTTTTTACAGTGACAGCTAACAGGCATTTTGCTCCTCGTTAAAACAATCCATGAAGGATGGTGGTAGGAGGGCAAAAAGTAAACATTTTTAAAGCTATCGTGTAACTTTTCTATTCCAGTTCTTAAAGTAAAATCCAAATGGACACAGATAACAATTTACAAAAACCCGAGATCAGAAACGGGACACAAAGTTCTTGTCGGTGCATCTCTGGCTGAAATACAAACTTTATACCATCGTCTTTAAGAGAAGTGACGGAGATTACAACACACACTCCAAACGAGGTTGTGTGTGTGTTGACAGAGAAACTGCTGCTGCAGCAGCAGCAGCATGTTGCAGGTGTGGAACAGATCAGCAGAAACTAGGATCCACTCAGACGAACCAGGACACAATGTTCAGTATTTACACACACAATACTGTCAGAGAGATAAAAGGACGAGAAGACGAGCAAAGAAGGAGAAAGGGTCAGACAGGGAAACATGAGCAAGTTCAGGTCCAGCAAGTTTGGAAAGGTTCATAAAGAGCCGGTGGCATTTTCTTTTTTTTTTTTTTTTTTTTGTCCCGACACACCCATCAGTGGGCTGTTCAGACCTGGCCAGGCAAGAAAAACTGCAGGTCACAACACTGCAGGCACGCTCGGCACAGGGAAAAATCATAACTTCTAGCCTGTTTTACAAACTGTTCCTTCTTTACGTGGAAGCTGGCTAGAGAACAGACATTGGGTCAGCAAAAGGTTAAGACATCTGGAGCTACACGACTCGCATACTGCGGCACACGAGCCTACGGACAGATGAGGCGCAGCACGCATCCATCTTGAAACTTCCACAAAAATGCTTTGATAAATGTAATTCAAAATGACTTTGCAAGTCAAATCACTTGTGCTGCTTATATATAAAAAAAAAACCAATACAGGCACATTCATTCAATAGTCACAAGATGCAACAAAGCATTTCATCCAATGGGAAACGAGTCTGTCTTTCTCGCAGGCATTAATGCGTGACGCCCTGCGGACTGGTTCGTACTACAAACATACAGGGGACGGTTCGCTCTGTCACGCATACGTGTTTGTACAGCACACACAGGTTCTCTGCACAGGACAGGCATCAAGATACACGGGCTTCAGAGAGAAGAAACGAGGCAGGATTCAGCCTTTCTCCTGGGCTCTAGCTGGCAGAGCTCGTGTCCACTTTAAGGGTGCGAGTGCGGAAAAAATAAAAACAAACAAAAAGAGCAATTTAAGTGCAACAATAGCTTGTATATTCCAGTGTGATGGACAACCATGGCAGCCTGTCAGGGATGAGGGAGGCGTAGGCTTTAGCAAGAAACCAAACTAGATCAAATTCTTACTGACTTTGGCAGCTCCCGTCTCTTTACCACCCGGAGTGTCAGGCCTGAGGGAGAGAGAGAGAAAAAGAAAAACGTTCCGAGCTTTTAAAATGTGAAACCAGTGAGATGTGTTGGCTGATTAATTCATCTTTTCCAGTATAGTTAGCTGCTTTCGAGAAACCAGCTAAATGAACGGCTTCGCTATAAAACAGTTTATTTCTCAGTGTGTGTCAACACAGATTAATAGTTAACAAAAAATTAAAGGTGTAAAGATTAATCGGATTAATTGTGATTAATCGATTATTGAAGCAAATGTCAACTAATTTAGTGTTTGATTAATTGTTAAATGGAGTGTACAGACTCTAATATGTGCCATTTGCTGAAAAATTAAACACTCTCAAAGAAGTAATTAAGCCAAAACTGTAGAAATTTAGCATTTAAGATGAAAAACCTTCTTTGTCTGTAAATATGTTTTACCCAGAAATCCTCAAGTGTCACACTTGGCTTCACCTGGCTCAAATTTTATAAAATTCTCCTACTAAACACCTTCTGTTGTCCAGTTACTAACTGGAGAGCTAAAATGATGGAGAGTAGGTCACAGCAAATTCATGAGTTACAGTGGTCCAGTCAAAGTCCAGATATGAAGACAACTGAGAATCGGGAACAAAGCGTGAGAGTTCATGTTCATAGATCCTTCCAAGGATTAGGATTCAGTTAATTTACAAAGGCGAAAGGAAAAAATGTCAGACTTTCAACCTGCAAAGGTGGAAGACATACCCCTAGAGGCCTGCAGCTGTAATTACAGCACAGTAAGGTTCCACCAGTTACTGACTCAGGGTGACTGAAAATAAATGCAGGCCACATTTTAGGTTTTAATTTGCGTAAAATACTGGAAACCTTTTAAAACTTCCTTTCAACTTGACATTTAGCTTTGTAACCCGTTCCCATAAAATCCCAATAAAACCAGTCTAAAGCTGGTTTGTGGTTGCAACATAAAACCTGCAATGTGTTAATACTCGTTATACCTATATAAATGTATAAATACTTGTGCTAGCCGCTGTATTTCCTCAGGTGTGTGTGATCAGACTGTGAGACCTTCTTACTTTCTCAGTTTGTCAGAGATGGTGTTGGCAGCAGGCTGGGCCCCCCTGTGGGTGGGGGAGGGACTGTGGGGCGGGCGGCTTGGAGAAGGGGACGCACTGTGGCTGTCGCTGTCTCTCCTCCGGTGTCCTCGACCGCTCCAGGCTCCCTGCCTCAAGCCGCTGCCCTGCCGTGAACCTGAACGAGACCTGCAGACAAAACGGGACATTAGAGGACGGCGTGTCTGTTACGAGCTAACCGCCACGTATCCGGGATTATCCAAACCTCGTTCGTCTGCGCGCCGAATAGCGTCTCCTGTCCCGTTCCCGGTCTCTGTCCCTGTCTCTATCTCTGCCTCTGTCCCTGTCGTTGGACCGCGACCTCGTCCGCTCCCGTCTCCTCCAGGAGCCCCCATTCCCTCCTCCTTTCCCCCGGGAGCGAGACCTGGAGCGCCGCCTCGACCGCGAGTGGCTCCGCGAGCGGCGGCCGTCTCTCCGCCCGTGTCCCCGCCGGCCTCTGCGTGAACGGGAGGACGAGCGAGAGGACGACCGGGACGAGGAGCGAGACGAGGAGGAGGAGGAGCTGCTCGAGGACGACCTTCGTCTCCTGAACAAATACAGAAACAAAGTTTGAGTAATAACACCGGCTGCGTACCCAGCCTCTCGATAATCACATTAAATCAAACCACCGGACATAAAATCGCTCTTTTCTACCTACTTAAGATAAACTGGGACATGCATGAATCTCGCTGAGGAGCTTTGGAGCTTAACTGACTGAATTAATCAAGGTTTTCTCCCTGATGGTTTGTCTGAAACCTGATTCACCTCACCGATCACAAAAATCCACCATCATACTCTTTGCATCAACGGCTGCAGTACATAAGGACTGTGTGAGAGGAAATAACCAAAGAAATGCCAAGAGGAGGGAAAATTACCGACCGGGAGCCCCTGCTATGACCTGGAGAGTGCTGCAAGCTGGAGGGGGCGTGGCCAGAGTGAGGGGCAGCGGTTTGTGTCGTGGCCGCGGCTTCGTCGTCGCTGCCTCCAAAGCTGGTGATGAACGTGATCTTCTCCGGGCCGGGGGTACGCGAACGGGACCGGGACTCTGAGCTGGACTCCGACTCAGGCCTGAAGGAGATAGAAAAAAGTTTAAAAAATCATAATAATTAAATGAGAGGCTATATTCTCACACACACCACTAATCAGGATTAAAATGTTAGAATCCGTGGGACATCTCACCGTTTGTAAGGGTCGTACGTCGGGCTGTCTCTTCTGGCGTAGCTGAAAAGCAACACAAACAGTGATGTGCTTGCAAAGCACGCGTTTAGCCTCGTTTTAAACTTCTTAATAAAGCTAAGAACTCACCTTGGTGGACTGATCTGTCTTCCTTTTAGCCTCTTTTCTCTAAACTCCCTCCTCTGTCTTCGAGAGCGGCGGCCCTGAAGCAAGACAAGCGCATGTAAACAGCTAGAAAGTTGCACAAAACGCACAAAAAAAGAAGAAGAAAGTCTTCCAAGTGATTTAGCCTCACAGAGTACATGGCCTTCTCTGCCTCCAGAGCTTTGGCGTGTTTAATGGCCTCCACTTCCTCCTTGTCTTTCTTCAACATCCTGACAAAAGATGAGGTTGTGAAAGCATTAGAAATAATACAAATGCACTCTCACAGATGTTAAAAACGTTCTGTGAAAGCCCACTGTTGAGATGTTCCACTTATGTTTCTACACTACAGAAAAAAAAGAGAGACATATTTGCGGTGCTGAATAACTTCTGTTTTATCGGTCTCTGGCAATTTTATCATTCTTATTCAGGAAATATTCTCCAAAAAGTGCAAATTCCCAGAATATCAACTGTAAATGAAGTAGAAAAATAGAGGTAGAGGCAAGAACAATAAATTGCAAATCTGCATACTTTATTTTTCGTAGTAACTCTAAATGCATCTTTAAGTCATTGCATTTTCTCCCCTTGTGTTTTCTCCTTTGTCCATCTATTTAAGGATGTTCTTTTTTCATTTGTCTTGTATTGTCTTTCATTATGACTACTAGGAGTTAAAGTGACAAATGGGGAACAAATAAAAATGTACCTGACAAAGTCGCCTTCCCCCATTCCATATGGAGTCGCCATTTTGTTTAGATCCAGCAGCTGCTCCGGGTTCAGCTCATCAACATCAACTTCCACATCTGCAAATATGCAACATAACCGGTCAGACTTTGGCAAACTAATCCCAAACCTCAAGCATCAAGCTAACGGTTTTGAGTGAGGGGGGAAAAAAACGTTATTCAACGATTGTAAAAAGGATAGAGGAAGAAAGAAGAAATGTTTCACTATTTAGAAGCGTTACAGTGTGCATCAAGTCAACAGCTTGTGAAAAATTTAGAAACTCACTGCACAAAATGAAAGTTGAAATTTTTATCAAAGCAATAAATTCTCCAGACAAAAAATTACCTTGCTGTCACTATAGTTAGAAAGTTGGAAAATAAAACCCTTTTGTTACTGTTACTGTCTTGCTTACAGAAAAAACTAAGATTTTCATATTATGTTTTAATTTAATAAAAAGGGAAACAAATCTACAAACAGTTGTGTAACTATGTTACTTCTTGAAGAGGAAAGTTCTGATTTCATATTTGTCTATGAATGCAATATTAAGTCATTCTTTAGAAATAGCTAATGTTTTAAACTGTCCCTCCAATCCCTCAAAAACAGATATTTTTTAATTTACTTTATACAAATGCAAGAAAAACTGAAGACATGGAGTGTCTCATACTTACAGCCCTTGATAAAATCAACCACATATTACAACAGTTAGCATTATAGCTACAGACGACAGCGTTGATCCTCCACTTCCATTTTAGCTCAGACTTTTTAAACTTTCCTGGTGTGAAGCCTCACCAATATCAGGAATGCCTTCGTCCTCCTCGGATTCACTGTTCTCTGAATTGTCATCTTCTTTGTCCGACTGGGAATGAGGCTCCGCCACGGTGCTGTCTTCGTACGTGTAACCAATGGCAACCTTTTTCTCTGCAAGTCTGCACGAGGCGAGGAAGGATTAATGAATTTATAAACCACTTAAATTCTGCAGGAAGCAAAGATATGATCGTTGTGGATCAATGAACAATTTAGAAGTGTGCAAATTAAATTTTATTGCCAGACAAAGGTGTAACATATAAACAAATAACCCTCCCTCACAAAATATAAAACCATAATTGAAAATACAAAGGCAGAGCAGGAAAAACATACTTCTTCTTCTCGTCCTCATTTGGTTTGGCCAGGCCACCGTAGAGCTCATCCAGGTAGATCTGGTATAAACACTGCTCCTCTGAGACTGTGAGGGGACAGCAGGGAGTTCATGAACTCATCACAACTGCAAAATATACCCACTGAGAGCTGGCCAAGCACCACTCTAAGCACACTGTGCATCCACGGAGCCAAGCACGTGTGTAAAGCACCGACTGCCACGCTACTTTAAGTAAACACTCACTGTTGGCAAAGTCATTCTGAACGAGTCCTCTGTAGCGCTCGTAGTTGCACTTCCTCTCCTCCATCTCGTGATCTGGTGTTCTGTGAAAGAACAAGAAGCAGAATGTTCTGAACTTTAGCAAATTTTTTATTTTATTTTATTATACATGTTAATAATCTCCTAATGTCCAGAAACGACAATAAAATACTAAAACTAAACCCCTTCTTTAAATGTTACCAAAGCGTTTTAAAGACTTACGATGTGCTGAGCAGAGGAGGGGTATAAGTTGGGACGTAGTCCAAATGGGCCCTCACATCAAATCTGTCAATCATGTTGTTGGCGTCTCCTTGCCATGGCATCCTTTGAAAGAAAAAAATCAAAATGATATCATTTATTTTCCCAACACTGCAGGAATCCTAATTTTATTACTTATATTTTAAAATAGACAAACTGAGGACATGTCTATTAATTTAAACTGTCTTTAGGACATTATATTAGCAATTAGCAACGCTGAGTTAAGTGTTGGTTCTTTATTTGAAATAGTTTTTTTTTTTTTTAAATACACCAGTGACAGTGAGACAGGTTAAGCTAGGTTTACAGTTGAACTGGGCTGAAGTGCTGCTCCATTTTGCATTAACTGACTGGAAAAATATTGTTTGTTGCTCTTTCCCCCATCAGCCAATTACTGGTCAGTGCCAGACAAGCTGAAAGTTGTCTGGTTCCAGTCACCAGCTAATTTCTGAGTTATTATCAGGTTTCTTTTGTGCAGAGTTTTCCTCACATGTTGGCAGGGCTTTCTGCAGCCAGCGCCACAGCCGGGTCCAGGTGGATCTTGTAGGATCGGCCGTGAACCTGCAGAAACTGGGCAGGATCTTTTTTCTGTCGAGACAAAACGAGAACCAGGTGAACAACGGAATGCCCTACTCAAACTTTGAAACACCACAAAAACAACAACAACAACGTGCCTCATATTCTTTTCAATTCTGTGTTCATGATGTCATTGTGCTTTGAGCACTGAAACACGGCTACAATGATTAGTGATTATGCTGCAGAGGAAGGCTTTAAATGTCACCACCACACTCTGTTCAGCAGAGCAACAAAGTTCCTCACTATCTTCTCGTAGTACTCTCGGCGGCGCTCGCCACGGCGTTTGTAGTCGACCATCATGCCACGGAGCTTGCGCTCGTGTTTGCGGGCCTCCTGCCACATGACGGCGCCGCTGGGGGTGGGGGCGCGGCGGGGCACGGCTGCTGCAAGTGGAGGAACGAGGAAGAGACGAAACGAACACGGGACAAAGAGAAAAATAGTACTTGAGTTGAGAAATTTTACTCTGCGTCTGTTTTAAGTCGTTATTCCAGGCTTATCATGATGCTGGGGGCCTCATTTTTTCCAGACTGTTGCACTGTAATGTAAAACTAAAATAATTCATATCAATGCATTTTTGACACACACATTACAGTTTAGGTGAATTAGAAATTGTTACTTCTAAAATATTTGACAAACATTTATTTACAAGAGAGGGCTTTATATTGTATATTGAGGGCATCAAATTGTTTGATGGACATTTATTAAAACCTCAGTAATAATCTGTTTAAAAGTGCACAATCTTCACCAATATAACCCATTAAACACAGCCTGTAAGAAGAAAATATAACAATAAACTCACTCACTATAATAGGAGACAAAGGTTTATTCAATAACCTATCATCCAATCCAATAAACGAATTCAAACAAGGATCAATAACTGATTAAGATGTTTGGAATCACCATTTCATGAGCCAATAGGGAACAGATCATAGTTAAAGCTAGCAACCATGGATGTTTTTGTATTCACTTAATGACTGTAGCACCACCTAAACGGTTAGATATTCATAAATTAACATAGTATAGCTAAATATCCAAGTCTAGTTCATTTTTAAATGCAAGTTTCAGACGCGACATGATGTGCAATGTTGTCGTTTGAGTACCTTTTTTCAAAAAAAGTTACTGGATGTAACAAGTACTACCCACTTTTGAACATAAACAGCATCAGTAGTCTACAGGTTACTAGTTAACAAGCTTAAGGTGCTGTATTTGTATTAGCTAGTCATCTTTTAACTAACATTACCTGCTTTCACCTGCATTACTCAACTCAGTCGGTTAGTTTGGGGGAAAAACTGTGAAAAGTTCTTTGCGTTTTGCTGGTTTGCTGCCATGATTCTAACACACACCTGGGCACACCTTGCACAGTTGCAGCAGCGCTCATGTTGCGTTTAAAGGTGGCTCGGAAACAACGATTAAACAGTTTTAATGGCTGAAAAAAGTGACAGAAGGCGCTGATATTGGAAGTGCGAAAGCCCCTACTGAATCAAATCGATATAGAAATAACAGAGAGTTGGCCACTCTGAGGTTAAAAACAACAAACAGCTTCCAGTCCAGGGGGGGCACGGCTGACTCCGTGGGCGGGCAATGCCCACTCAATGCCCGCCCATGCCGCCGGGCCTGAAGTTTAGGGTGATTGTCCTCCTATAAGGTGAACCCCAACACCAACCTCACCAGTCTCAAATCTTTCCACCTCTAAATGAGCCTTGAGAACTGAACTCTGTCCAGCTTTCCTGTTCCTGCTCAAAAGAAAGGATTCCCGCAGAATGACGCTGCCACCACCGTGTTTCGGGGCTAGTTGTTATAATAGTTAAACACAACACGTAACGATGTGCATTCAGAAAAAAACAGTTTAATTAATCTGCTTCCATATGTTTCTGTCACTTTAACACGGTTAACCGCAGCTCAACGGTCAGATATTCATATGCTAACCTAGCCTAGCCAGCTAACCCCCAAACGTTGCGGTTCATTTCGATCATGAATCTCAATGTTACATATTTCCAGCCTGCAGTGATGTAGAATACCGTAACTTAATGTAAGTTCAGTTAGTGCTGCAACACATGGCCTGTCAGACTGCGCGTCTGACTGAGGCCTGCTCGCTATTAGCATCAGAGCTACATTAGCTCTGTAAAAACAGTAGAGACAGGGACTGAGTCTCCGCTTCACGGCACAGAAAACACATCACATAAAGTCCACGCAGCTAAGTAAACACGGTCTGCATTCACGGTCTGTACCTGTTTAAATGTACACCAATAAGAATCGGGGTTAATCTCTCAAGCTGAATGTCACCACCATACGCCTCCTTCGCCTTCTCCTTCTTCACCAACCTCAGTCTGTAGGGGGCGCTGCACCTCTAATATCCAGTATTAGAAGAAACCAATGGAGTGTCGATTTTTTTAGCTTGCTTTCTCACAAAATTTCATGCATTTTCGCCTACTTGAAAATCGTTTTTGAAAGTCGTAAAAGTCACTTAATACCATCTATAGCCCAGCTTAATCTGAATTTAATTTAGCGTCTCCGCCTGCTCATGCTTACAAATTTATAGTCTTGCCCAATAAACAGTGATAATAAAGGCCAGGCTGAAGTTGAACTATATTTATGCATCTATCTAAAATAAATATTTCAAAATCTTATTATTTTTTTCGTGACCATTGAGATTATTGTACAATTTAAAAGAAGTGATGCAAAAAGAAGTTCTTCTCTATCAATTTCTTACAATTAGAAATTATTTCATCCTATTAGTAGTTGATGGTTTCTCTCAGAACTGCAAGAGCACCTTCTGTTTTGTATCCATGCATCAATACTGTTATTTAATGTTCACGTTAAATTCAAAAGGCCGACATATACAGTTGTTGTGATTTAAAAAAAAAAAAAAAAAAAAAAAAAGCATGAATGGGCGGTTTTTAAAAGTGCCTACTTGTGGCCACAAGATGTCTCTGTAAGACAGGATTTATAAAATCTCAAATCTGCATCTGCCTGAAAATATCACAACTGACGGATTTCTAATGAGCCCTGAAACCCATTCAGTAATGTTTTATTTGCGTCAAAGCTAGACAAACTAAATTATCCACGCTTTTTTCCTCTTTAATCATAACTGAACTTGTTGTTTTGCTTAAATGTGGCTTGCATTGAGAAGCAGTGGATTAGCTTTATTTGTTATAAGCATAGATAGGCTTACAGGAAACTCCTATACAAACTAGTTGGCTTGAAGGAGGAACGTATGAATTATTAGGAGACAATAAACAAAGCTTTGTGACTGGTAAAAACAAACAGAAATGTAAGCTTTAGCTGCATCCCTAGAGGTATGTGGTACAATATAGGCAGACAGTTAATGACACAAGGCATTATAGCAGCTCTTTAGATTCAGAGTCAGTACCCATGGTAAACTTTCTAATCTGCAGACTGGGCCTTGACATCCTGTGCTGCACAGCAGGTGAAGAGAAAATCTCGTACATATCATATCTTTACATCAGCGCGTGTGTGTAAACTCTTGTTTCCTACATTTCCTGCAGACCGGCACGGAGACAGGAAGCCTGTTTTCATTTCCAGCCCGCCGCTGTTTGCTCAGGATGGAGGTCACGTTTGTGACATTCATTTTGCCGTTGACAGTCGCTTTGCTCTGCCTCGACTATCAAGACCTTTCCTTTCACACACAGTCGTTTTGTATTCTGCAGTTAATCATTTCAGCAATATCTGATGGGCGATCAGATGAAACGCTGGTGTACATATATTTTGGTACTCCTGGTAAAGATGGATGGAACCTTTCATATAAATACCTGATTACAGCAGCACAGACTGAAAGTTTTGGGAACAGGCAGTACTTTCATTCATGAGGGGAGGGGGGGAAATGAGTTAAAATTATTTTTTTCAATAAGATGCCCACAGTTAATACTATGTATAACAAACATTTCTGCCAACAAGACAGCTTAGAGAAAGAGAGATGATTCACCAGCAGCCATCTTTGCTAAAAATCATTCTTTAACATCAGATTATACTGGTGCTGCAACAAAAGATGGATTCATTAGAAAGCTCTTTACACATCAGCATCAGGGTAGGGCACTGATAAATGAGCCGGCACTGTACATGCTGTATATTGCACACATCTATGCAAGGAGTCATTTCACACCCAAAGCATGTCTGAATGGAAGAATGCAGGTGGGACAGAGAAACTGCAAGGTGAAGGAGGTTATTAAAAGTGGATGAGCAGAAGTACCTGGGGTAAATCGGCAAAAAAAAAAAAAAAAATGCTGCTGGAGTGGAGGGAAAGGGAAAGACCTCAGAAACGGGAGTAGAAAGACTGATATGCAGACGGTTGAGGAGGGTGAATGCAAAGAGATGACCTACTGTGGCGACCGCTAAAAGATGCAGTTGCAAAAAAAAAACAAACAAAAAAAACAGAAGTTCCCCGAAGATAGTGATAACTTTATATGACTCTGCTGTCATAATTTATTCCTTCCCTGGACTTGTTAATATCACTAGCTGCACTTTATTCTCTTTTCAAACGTCAGTGATGCACAGGTCGTGGGAGTGAAAATTCCCAGTTCCGAATAAGACGTAAAACAAAAGTTGGTAAATGCACTTTTATTACAATCCACGTGTGCTCATCATCCCGAACGGAAAGTGAAAAGGGACAAACGGAGCAAAGTAATACAGTGATACTTTCATACTGAACCACAGTACAAAAACAGCGTCAATATGTACAATATATTTATGTACAAAAACAGCTTCTCTTTTTTTTTGCACGCCAATATGAATAAGAAAACATACATCTTTTACAGAGACAAAACAGGCAACGGTGTGTGTTTTTTTTAAAAAAAAACATGAGGCTTTAAAGCCTTTTCTTCAGGAGCAGAAACTCCCCTTTTTGATGAGTAGATCAACTTTATTTTATTCTGTTTAAGTAATATGTTTCTGACCTTTTCTCCACCACATACACTCATAATTTACACTCTTTCATTCACTGACAGGCACGCTCACAAACACTCAACAACCCAAATGTCACCAAGTGCGAAACATCCATTGATTCAGAAATGGAAACGACGTTCTGGACGCCCGTCAGATGGCGCATCAGAACACGATAAAGGGCTCTCCTGTATGAAATGCAGGCACTCAAAGGCGGGTTTTTAAATGTTCAGATTTCAGTCAAAAGTTGCAATAAAAAGTAAAAAAAAACAGCTTTTTTTTGCCACCAAATGATGCCCAAAGATGCCACTGTATAAAAGACTTCTGATCTTCCGTTTTAGCAGCATTTCTTCCTCAAGAATCAGCTGAGAGCCATGAAGGTCAAAGGTCTCTGCAGTCTGCATAATGGCCATGCTGGACTCGTTGCAAATAACGGGACAAAGGTCCTGTCGTCAACAACAACAACAACAAAAAAAAGTGCTACGAACTCAAAACAGAAGTCCAGGACAGCGTCAAACCTCCAGCTCCTGATTGTCTGTGCAGTGGAAACGATTCAGCTTCTCTCGTTCTCGGTTTGAAATGTCCAGCTTGGGGGCGTGGGCCGGCTTTAGAGCCGGGGAGGGGTGCGAAGGAGCCGGGGAGGGTGGCAGGGTGAGTTCAATCTCCTCGCAGCAACGTGACACGGGGGCTTGGGCTGGAGGGTGAGGGTGAGGGTGAAGGTGGGGCGCTGTGTTGGTGGCGGCGGCGGGGGGCTGCGAGGGTCCAGGCGGGCGGTCCACGTTTCTGATCAGGTTGACAAACTCCCTCTGGTTGTTGATGCCTTCCTCCTGCGGGACGGACTGCTGCTTTTTCCTCTTCCGATGCAGGTAGGAGAAGACGACGGTGCAGACCACGCAGCCACAGATGGTCACCAGAGCCAGGATTCCCACTAGGATCATGTAGAGGCTGAGGCCGCCGTGGGTCGTGTCGGACATGGCGCCTTCGAGGAGAGGGCAGAGGTCAGAGCGAGCTAAACGTCTAAATGTCTTCCTGGCAGACGAAGACAAAAAAACAACAACATGCGTCTCACCTTGACAATCCTGTTCAACACAAGGATTTCTGAGGCTCACACACTCGTTGCCATGATAACCGTCCGGACAAGCGCACATGAATCTTCCCTCCGAGCTGTGACACTGCACCCCCTGCTGGCAGGGGTTAGGATTGCAAGGATCAAATGCTATCTGAAACGAGATCATTTGAAGCAGCAGTTTAAGGCCTGCACAGTTTATATAGAGGTTCAACAGAATAGTTATATATAAATAAACAATAATGGATTTATGTGAGTATATCTGAGAAGATCCAAATAAATGTTTTAAATGTCCAAGTAAGATTTTGAACCCATATACAGAGTAAAACAAATCTGTAAAGGTGTTTTGTTATCATTCTACCAAATAGAAAGAGAAGCTTAGACAAATCCAAAATGATTATGAAATGATTCCCCATGGTAAGTGAAAATAAAATATCTAAAAAAGACCTTTTACTACCACCTAACATCTCTATTATATATCTATTACACATTTAACACTAGCAGTACTAGGGTTTTCGACCTCTTCCCTAACCCTAACCCTACCCTAACCCTTTACTAAAATTATTGATTTTTAATGAAAATATGTTTAATTTTTGCCTGTTTTTAGCATCTTCTCCCCATGTCTTCCTTAGCAAATCCTTATTAGTCTCTTCTCTGTTTGCATACTTGGCATTAACCAGTCTGTGATGATTTATTTTCTTATTCTTGGTTAGTTTTCCAACCTCGCAGGAGTTCCCCGAATATCCCAGAGGGCAGTCGCAGGTGGCCGTCTCTCCCTCCGTCGCCACGCACTGTCCTCCGTGCAGACACGGGTTGCTGTCACAGGGACCCAAACCATTTTGGCAATATTTCCCAGTGAAACCAGTGGGACACACACATGTGGATCCTGACACCAGGTCCTACATGGGAGGATATACATGTTTCATTTGACAAGGATTTCACAGGAAAGATGCGAGAGGGAAAGAAGGGACATGTCATAGATTTGACCCAAGCATTAACACACATGCAGGTAGTATTTCAGGTATTTTTTTTTCATGTTGTAAACAAGTAAAGATTGATGACAAAAAAGGCCAGGACTCTTACCTCACAATGGCCACCATTCAAACACAAATCCTGACAGCTGCTGTTCCCTAGACATAGAAAACACAATATTTTAATAAAATGAAACAACACAACGGCATTATTGGTATTTCTGCTTCATAAGCCTGGCAGGAATTACATCCATCAAATGAAAGGACAAAAAGGAGCTTTACTGTTTGTGTTTGTCAGGGATATTCTGTGAGAACGATTTTGCTGGAGTAAAACGATCTCCTGTCCATAGAAACTCGCTGCTGCAGCTGAGCTGCTCTTTAAAGCCTCATCGTGTTTCACTACCTGCCACAAGACAATCACTTCTCTTTTCTCTTCCAACCAACTTCCTTTCCTTTTGTGTTTGCTTTTTCTTCTCCTCTTCTGTACTCACGGATGTCGCAGTTCGGCCCCGTCCATCCAGGCAGGCAGTCGCACAGGTAGCTGCCGATCAGGTTGCGACAAGAGCGGGCGTGGACGCACGTACTCGTTTCACATTCATTGGCATCTAAAAGTGCAACGCAGCCGAGGAGAAGGACAAAGATTACGTCAGAATAACCCACACCGATTAACAACAAAATGTTATTTTTCTTTAAATGCTTAACCAACTTTGTCATGCTGCAAATGCAAACTCAAATGTCAAAAAAAAGAGAGCCAAAGAAAAAAATAAATAAATAAAAACTATGAGAAAGTCTAGAGAAAGTTTGATAACATTATCTGGCTCTTGGGAAGCAAAACCGGAGAAATTAAATTAAGGGATTAAAACCATTTCACAACACTATTTGTTTTAAGGGGAGTAGAAATAAAAAAAAAATCAAACTAATAAACTAAATCATCGTAATCTAATTGCTAAAAAATAAATACATAAATAAAATACAAAAATCCTTAATAAATTCTATCTTACTTTTTAAATGTTCCTAGTAGACAGAGCGCTTTGGTCAGACATTTTTCTTAGAAATCAACAGTAAAAACAAGTCAACGGCATTTTTGATCCTCTTCCAGCCTCACATGTTATCATTAAATGCTCCTAAAGCTGGGAACCCCGAGGGTCCCTGACAGCACCGAGAGAGTTAAATAAAAAATCTAGCTTGTTAGTTAAAGACAAATGTACTGTCTATGTCAGACAGTAAATATAGACTCAGCTCTGTCAGTGAGTTTAAATGTTTAAAGGAGTCTATTATCAGAAAATGATGTAGGGCAGAAATCATCTGATGAAGCATAGAGAGTAAATACTTTTACGACTGAGGCTCTCCTGATGTTCTGCATCTCTGTCTGTCTGCAGACGTGAGGCTGTGGGCTCCTGATCTGTGATGTGGAACTATGAGGGATTATGAAGTGTCAGCGTGACATATCACTGTAACACCGAGGAGCAGGAGTGGCTGTCATCCTGAAATATGTTTCAGTTTTCACTCCACAGCCCTGGAGCCTCTGATTGTAAACACAAAGTGTGTGCTTCAGCTTTTTTCTGTGTGAAAACTCGTACCGCGGCAAAGCAGCCATACACTCTGCTCGTGAAAATGACGAGTGAACCCAAAGGGACATGATGGTGCATTTAGAGAGAGAGGACTAATCCTCAGTCGGCGAGGTTTAATGTGAGCATTAAGATGCTGCTAGCTTCTCCTGCTCTTTTTTAATTTGAGCATGAAATTTTTAATTTGAGCATTAAATTCACATTTTCCCTCAAATTAGAGATGATCACACACTACTACTTGTGTAGTAGTTTAGATGTCATAGAGGTTGTTTTTTTTTTTGGTTTTGTTTTTTTGGTTGATTTGTGCTGCTGAGAGATTTTCTTTTATTTTATGAAGACATGAGGGGCATCTAAACTAAAGAAAATCCATAAAAGGGACTATTTGTTTCTTGAATGGGTCACAACTGTACTTTGCTTTTGATTTAAGACATGTAAAAAAACCAAAAAATAAAACATAACAGCTGCCTTTGCCGGGGCTCTCAAGAGGTTTCTGTCCCTGGTTAAAAAGGGCATTAAAAATAAATGAATTTTACAGCTTGATTTTATTTCATTTGATGCAGGTGTCAAGTGTTTCTCAACACACAGTTCATAAATTTCCCAAAGGCGTTTGCAGAATGAACTGTACACGGTCCTCCTCTAGACTGCTACATTTGTGGGGAAAACTTTACACAAACCAACACGTCACAAGAACTGCATGTCAAAACCTCTGAACAGGGAAGTAAATATTTGTTTGTGAATGAAAAGAGAATTATTACCAAAGAGCTTAGTCATTACAACAAAATAAATAAATAAATAACATTTTCTTTTGGCGCTTACTTGATCATTTCAGCACTGATGGCGTTAATAAATGACGGTTGATTATTGTGCTTTTACCCAGGACTTACAAACTCTGCTAGCATAGCGAGTAAATCAGCAAATAACTTATTCGACCATCTTAAGAGGACAAGCCGAACACAGCAGTGTCGCCACAAGAAAATGACCCACTGACCCAGCTGGCATGTCCTGCCGGTCCATCCTGGTGGACAGAGACATCGGAAACTCCCGGGAGCCTCCTGACAAGTCGCTCCACGTCCGCAGGGGTTACGATCACATTGCCGCACCGCTGGGAGGAGAAAGAGAGAACAATATTTTGGTCGTGAGCGTCTGGTCTGGATAAGGGGAATGTGAGTGTGAATATTCAGTAGGCATCGTGTGTGTTACTAAGATCATGTGATGCCACGATCATGCTGTGGTTGTGGCTGTTTTCAGTCTTTGCTCCTCTGAATGTTGTGCAAACAGCGATAAACAGAGTCCTCTTCAGCATGCTCATGACTGACACTTCAAACCTTTTGCCAGAGACGAAGGGGGGCAACGAGTGGGCTTAAATAATGCAAAAGAGGAGGCCTGTTTCCACTTATCTGGCAAGGAATCTAAACAAAGTGGAAACAAAGAGAGAAGCTAACCGAACATAACTTCTTTGTGTCGCAGTGGTATCCTAATTTTTCCCATGAATATACATCTCTGTGGTGTAGATCTGTCAGCCATAAGGTTTCTGTGTCTCATAACATGTTTTCCCAATTTACCTAACCTTACAGAGGAGCCATTTTCCATCGTCCTGACCCCTACTCTAATCCAAGCAACAATAATCCTACCGAGCAAGCAGCACTTCTTCTAAAACCAGCCCGAGATTTCATAACAAACAAAGAATCCTTTAATTAATATCGGTTATAAACATAAATCCTGGCCGAAAACGGAGCTGTGTTGAGGTTATGGTTTTAATTCCCTGCAAGCTTGACGATCCTGGCGTTGTGCATTCCCCGGAGTGCCCACCCCACCCGCCCCAGCCCCACAACAACAACAACACATACAGAGATAGTCGGCCTCCCTGACAGTTAATCATGCAAGCAGCAAACAACGGCAGCGAAAATAAACTATTTTTCTGTTTGTCCCTTTTTTTGTTTTGTAAAAATAAGCCTCTCAACGTGGCACACACACACACACACACACCCACACACACACACACACACACACACACACACACACACACACACACACACACACACACAACTTGCAGCACCGTTTATCCTGATGGAGGTGAAAGCAGGGAATGTGGAACGGTACACAAACAGCTGCAACAGACCGTAAACCATGTGATCGTATCTCACCTGCTGCAACACACAACATGAGTTCTCACCTGCTGCACAGACACGTCGGATCACACGGTCCAGCTCCAAACTGATCCACAAACACGCCTCAACCAAAGAGGCTATAAACGTCCTGAGTACATTCTATCATTAAAAACTGTTTTCTGACTAGTGTGTCTGAGCCTTGTTTTTCCGACAGGGTAATTACAAGGTGAGAACACTGCAATGCTGCGCTGCAATTAAAAGTGAAGATCTCTCACTGAAAAAAATTCTTGTAGACACAGATTTTCGTCTAACTGATGCCTCATTTGTTTTTGCTTTTAAGTGCTTTTAGAAATTGAGCAGGGTGCAGCGTACGCTCAACACTGGCACACTCGATTTGCATTCGACAAAAACTCGAATCTCCGGAGATAATCAGCACCACTAATTCAGTTGTCAGCTTTTTCCTGCCATGGCTGCGTGCGGATGCGTGGAGTGCCGTTTGGCTTTTGTTTTGTGAAAAACGCCAAGGATAAAACATTAATTTGGTAAACTTGTAAAGCATTACCTTCTCTGTTTTATCATTAAAATATTCACACCTGCTGTTTGAGCAGGGTGGCAACAAAGATCCAGTCCGGTAAAAGTACATTTAGCATGCTGAATATTCTATGTGATGGAAAATGTGAACATCCATCATAACCACCAATGTGGAAAGTCCATTTTGATATGCATGATATGCTCCAGGTATCTTTTTTGGTCAGCCTGTTGCAGAATCTGCCTACATTCCCTTTAAGTATGAGAGGTTTCTGCACCTCCACGACCAGTTCCAGGTACGGCATGGAAGAGCAAATTGCATTTTCATCACCTGATCAGCAGGATCCTTACAGAAGCCTGGCATCCTGGGCGTTAATTTTCATATGGTGCCACGCCTTTGGGCAAAATTCAATTAGTATGAAAAATAGGCAAAAAATGTTGGTTTTTAGTGGAGGCCCAGCAGTCTGAGTCTGTTCTTGTTTGGCTACATTCACACAGCAGGTCTTGATGCTAAAATGTTCTTGCTGACATCCAATGAGTCTTGATGTGAAAGCAGGGAATGTGGAGCATCCACAAAGCTCCCCGCAAGCACAGAAGAACGCTGACGTCACACCGCAGCGCACTGTTTACGGAAGTGTTAATGGATGGAGCCGTTTATGGATCGATTTTAAAGTTTATTCAGCAATGGGAGCCGACAGTATCGTCACAAGATCATAAGACGAAGGAAGCTAAGAAAAAGAGAGCACAACTCATAGAAATGGTCTTTGGTGGAGAACTGACACTAATTTATGTGGAGAAATCTGCTGGGATGCTGTCAGGGCCAAGAATGGTCTGACTGTGACGTGATGCGCCGCACTGACACGGACTCCTTCCTAAGTTTGTAATCGTAATTTTCAGTTATTGTTTCTGTCCTGATTTACCGTCTGGTGCAGAATTATGACGCACGTCCCTCGTATCAGTGACACAAAAGCCAGAGAAAATGCAAACATGAACGCTCAGACTCCAGACGCTTTGAAAACTCTCCGATATGCATCCAAATTAGCTCCACATATGTAAGTGGCACAGATCGGATATTTTTTGGGGGGGTGAAAAAATCCTATCTACGTTGCATGGGTGTAGATGTTGTTGTTCTTTTGGGAGGCACGGGGAGGTGGGATTGTTTGCCCCAGCTGCTTTGTGAGGTCCTTCCTGTTGCGGGGAGAGGGAGGGCAGAACGCCATGAACTCAGCAGCCGTGGTGCCAAAAGCATAGCAATAAACGACTTGCAGCGATGCCAGCCAAAAAGTAGGTTAGGTTGACATTAGGCCAGGCCTCCTTTGAATTATGTGATAAACAAGCCACGCTTGTTTTGCATGGAAGCACATCACGTATAAGCTGCCACTGCAGCTGCCAGGCTATGGGGTGTCTGTAATAATGGCAGCAAGAGTCAGGGAGCGCTAGTCCTCTATCACTAGTAAGTTGAATTGTTCTTAAAGAATCCCAGAAAACCTCTTCAAGACTCTGCAAAGAACATCTACATTCTGGCTCAATTTTAACGTTGAGTCCAGAGTGAAAGGGATCTTGGAAATAAACCTCTGTGACCCCGGTTTGTTCTGTGTCTAATGTGCGCCGAGAGAATAAACTCTCCAGATGTCTTGAAGCCGACTACTGAACATCATGTGGTATTTTGCTGCTGCTATGAGATCTATCTTTTATGATCAGCTGGTGTTCATAACCCTTCAAGTCAGATTGTCTGGTATAACACATTTTTCTAGTAAGAAAAAAAACTAACTTCAGGCTGCAGTGCTGCAGACTGATGAAGACGAATGCCAACAACAACATGTCATTCCTTTTCTAAACACGTGTGTATTTGTGAATTGTTGTTATGCTTAGCAGTGGTCTCCGGTTGCTCGCAGAGCAAACAAACTTTGATGAAATGATATTCGCTTGGCAGGCGCTTTGGTCCCGTTTCTGTTTTTCTCACGGACGCACATGAAAAACGGCAACCGGATGTTTTAGCACAAGCTCTCTCGCGCGTGAACAAAACCCGCCGAGGTGCATTTATTACTTGTCTGGTTGTGATCTGACACTAGGATAAATTTATTAAAAAGTGCACTCGATGCTCCGGATATTTTACTGTGACTGTGCGCTGTGATTCTGCGTTTGACGCAACTCAAGTGGTTTTTGTGCCAGTTTGTGGGAACGATTTCAGGATCCGTCTCTTCCTCGCTTTTCTCGACAATTTAAAATTTGGGCGAGGCAATATGGTGCTGCTTTTTGTGAAATATAATCCACCACATCAGACGGCTGGAGGCGGACAAAGTCCGGATATTTCTGGAAGGGAAGAAATCACACCTAGGAGCCACCTTTGATACCAAAGGATTAGACTTTAAACCCTCAATTTGATGCCAATAAGACCTTATAAAGCTCACAGTCCTGCTTCTGTTTTTCCAACTCAGCAGAGGTGCAGGTGATACACACCCACACACACATATACACACACACGCCCACGGCCAGATCACTGATTATTGTTGAGGCTGCTCCTGTTTAGGCTGATTTAACTTCCTCCACTGGATTGATTGGAGTCACTAAGTGGCTTTAATCCAATTACAACCAATCTCAGACAATCTTAAAGCTCCCTCCCCTTTCTCTCGCTCGGCTCAGGTTTCCCACGTGTGCGGAATCGACAATCACCGTCTGCACAGGTGTTTCCGGTCCAGCCTTCGGAGCAGACGCAGCTGAAGCCGTTGGGGTCTTCGACACAGGTGGCGCCGTTCGCACATGGCGACGACAGGCAGGCGTGCTCCACTGATGGGAGGGAAGACGCAAGAAGCAAAACTGAAAAATGGATCACCTTTGATTTCTATTTTCTTTCTTTTTTTTTTTTTTTTGCAGAAATTTGAATCGACGACTCCATCACATTCTTAAAGCCAGAAAAAGGCAAATTAAAAGAAGGAAAACTAAGTAGCAATCTGTCTTAGTTGGTTTACAAAGCAGTTCAGTTATTTAAAACACACAAAAAGAGCATTTAAAACACACCCTCTAGAAACTGACCACTACCATGAAGGGCTGCAGCGACCAATTATTTTAGTAATCAATTATTCAACTAATCAAATAAATTTTTTTTTATCATTTTGTAGATTTTTTATTTAACTATTTAAGCTTATTTAATACAGTACCAAAAATATTCAACAAATCAGAAGAATTTCTTTAATAAGAAAACAAACATTGTATTGCATAAAATGCAATGACATAGCAAAGGATGCACCTGCAGCTACAAAATTACTAAATAAATACTTAATCATTTTCTGCTTGATTTAGCATGACTCTGGATGCTTTGTTGACTATTTTTTAATTAACCAATTAATAATCGGATATCAAATAGGTGCTTAATAGAGAAATTTACAAAATATTAACTAGGTGAAGCTAAAACTGTGATCCTTGAGGAGTTCTGAGTACAACGTATTTACAGACAAAAGGATTTTTAATTTAAAATGCTAAATGTTTTTTTTTTATCTGTGGCTCCAGTTGGCGATTATTTGATTAGTAAATTAGTTGACTAATATTTCAATAATCGATTTATTCGATTAACTGTTTCAGCTTTACTATCGGTGGTTAAATGAGCGCAGGTTTCTCTCCACTAAAATTAGTTTTAACTATTTTTGCCTCAGGATGTTGAAACAAGCAGGATCTCGGCTTCTATGGAGGGAACCATCCGAAGATAGGAGATGAGGAAATTACCCTGTTCCTCACATGGATGGGTACGGCTAACAGAGTCAGCAGCCAGAGGACCAAGGCAGTTTTAAGTTTTGTATGTGAGCATAAAGTTTCTCAGGTAAGAAAATGTGTTATTTCGACATTGTTTTCACTTTTTACTTCTTATGTGTCCTCTGCCAGTTCAAAACAGAGGACTGTTTCAAAACTGTTTCAATACAGTTCAAAACAGGGGACTGTTTTGAACCGATGCACCGCGGCTCTCACCGATGTCACAGCTGCGTCCTCTGAAACCCTCCTGGCACTCGCACTGATACTCGTTTGGCTCTGTGTTGGTGCAGGTCCCGCCGTTTAGACAGGGCTGGTGTGTCCCACAGTAGTTAAGATCTGGAAACATGAAGAAATGTTTAAAAAATAATGTTTAATGTTTTAGCAAAACTCACAAAAAAAACCCCACTTATATTGAAATGTAGAGGCAATGAAAATGCAGATTGGTTTTCAGCCATGTTTCTTTAACATGGGTGCAGAAAATCTACGGTGAATCCAGGTCACTGTTGACTGTGCAGCAGATAGCTGCAGGGCCTGTTCTCTCTGCTCTGGAAAAAGAATAAAGCAAAACTTTCCCTGATCATCTTCTTTTCCCACAGTTCCTTTGTCTCTCCGTCGTCCTTTAAAGTGCCCGTCTGAATGAGCACAAACTGCTCAGGGCCACACCTAGCAAAGAGCGCCGCGCCATAATCGCTCTACCCAAGGCTATCACCTTTCCTCTCCACAATACTCCGTCCCCTGGGCACAAGCCGGACTCCAGCTCTTGCTCTGGGACAGAGGATCTAACTCTTCTACAGTCTGCAGGAAAACTTCAGGTGCTTTTCTTTTCTTTTATCTTGTTCGGGAATCCATAAGTCATGTGTAAAGAACCACGCCTGACAAGCTGACAGCACACACCACTTTCTCCGTCTCGCAGGCAGGCAGGGTTTTCCTTGGTCAACATGCAAAGCTCTGTGAAGCTCTTCATGTGCTCTGATGACGCCTGTTGAGTTCAGGCCTGGAGAGCCATGTTTGTAATGAATGCTTACAACAGATTTGTAAAAGTGCACAATGTTTACACTGATCTTTAAATGTCTTATTTTAGGTTTTCCTTGCAAGCAGCCAGAGGAGTAGCAAAAGAGAACAAAAGAGGTGTCAGGCTTAAAAACGAATCTACAGCAGATTAAACATTTCTGGAAGTCATAAAAAATGATGCAGGTGCTTAAGTCCTCTACCTGTGCTGTAGCTATGTTGCAGTTACCAAGTTCTGTGAATAAGGTATAAGTAAGTCTGAACTGGTTTATGAGTTTGACCTTATTTTTTTAGAGTGATAAAAAAATTTAATTCTTAATTATCCTCTGCTAATCTGAGGTCGGGTCGTGGAGGAACCGGCCTAAGAAGGGAGGCGCAGACTTCCCTCTCCTAATGACTGCGGAAGCAATCACTAGTTAACTTCCGCAATCATGATTGCTTCCGGGAGCAACTAGTGATTGATTTAGTTGCTCCCGCGATGTACTCCGTACTCTGTGTGTAAAGTTGAAAATGTCTGCACCAAGTAGTCCGGGGTGTGAACTGTAATTCACCACAAAGTCGTACAGGCTTCAGATTTTTCTGTTGTTTGAACAAAAACTTTTTTGTCAAATACAGAAAATATTCTGTTAATCCCTGATGCTATTATCAACATCTGTTAGCCATCGCCAATTTGGTGGATTGTTTTATCAACAGCAGGAAAAAGTGTCGATCTTCCATTCATGCAGAAGCAATTAGATGCACTGATTCTACTGCAGCACTGTGTTTTTATTGAAACAAAAAAAATATGCACGGGAATACTCAAATCCTTTCAAATTTCAATCTTCAGGGCCTCTTGACGCTCGGCTCTTGGCTCATCTCAGCACAAACCGTTGAAATATTTTTGCATTTCACACCTTTGTCACACAGCAGACCTCCCCAGTTGACGTCACACACACACTGCCAGGGCTCGGCGCAGCTCCCGTACACACAGCCGGGAAACGTCACACACTGATCACACAGAGAACCCGTCCAGCCGTAGTGACACCTACAACCAGGACAGACAGGCAGATTGCATCTCAGAATATCGTGTCTTAGAATATTATTAGTGAAGGAAAACTGAATACATGAATTTCAACTTAATCTGTATGAGATTCCTGCAGAGAAACAAACATTGTGTCTATTTTATTCTTCTAAACACAACCGGTGATATTTAATCTCTACAGCATTAAATATTTAAACCAACCCAAACATTTTAAGTTGTGCTTCCAAATTAACATATTTTATTTCAGCATTTTAAAAATGGTTTTAATCAACAATTATCTGGGATTTCTTGAATGTTTTACACTGTTTTATTAAGCTTCACATTATTTTTATGACCAGATTTTTAGTGCTGTTTATGTTTTAGAGCATATTAAAAAATATGTGGTGTCAGAAACAGAGGCACTCGGGGAAAATTAACACCAGAGCTCGGGAACACAGAGATAAACGAAACACAAGATGGAACAAAATAAACTCAAGGTTGACACAAATACGTTTTGCCATCTCTGTGCAGAGCTAAACTTGTTCCTGTGTTTTGTGCTTCTGATCAATTCACCGGAAAAAAAATTAGGACAAATTATGGGTTTTTTTCTTAACAACTGCTGGTGACAAACTGCATAAAGGTTGGTGTTTTTTGCTTTTTAATTCAGTTGTTTTGCGCAAACAATACTGCCTGAAACATTCAAGAGCTTTTTATCCTTTTATGCTTATGAAAAGTACGGCAGAGCAAAACAAAAAAGCAGGGGAAGTAAAAATAAACCCTTCAGAAAGTCTGGAGTACTACTGATCAAAAGCACAATAAAACATTTTAAGAAAGTCTGGTTGTTAGGCAATTATATGACATAAATGAGGGGAATTTATTAGTATTTTCATGGCAGAGATAGAGGAGAGTTGTTACCACAACACCAGTGTTGGTAGTTGTTTCAGAAACGTACTTGCATTCTCCAGGGACAGTGCAAGAACCATGAGTCTGATGGCATCCCTGCCTGCACACGGCTGCAAAACAAACACACAAAGAGAAACGATAACCTGACACTTCAGTGACATAAGCAACACAAAACAAGAAAAAATAAAATACATCTTCACTGGTTGTTTGATGAAAGGTGAGATCTATTCAGAGTCAACAAAGAGGTAAATAAATGTTATCACACTGAATTCTCACAGTCTGAAAACTCCCCTCACAGGCACTATAGGTTAACCTGGAGGTAACGGGGGGCCGAGGCTAATCTCTCCAACTTCCTGCTTCTGTGCGGTCCAATCAACGGCGTGCTGAGGAGGAAGTCAGGGCGAGTGAGACGGGGCGAGGTGGGCAGAGCTGCAGGATGTCCTCCAACTAGCTGCGTGTCCTTCCATAGTTTCCACTTTGGTTTCCTCCATTCACTCTTACCGTTGCAAAAAAACCTCCAAGAGGTCACAGAGACGGGTCGTCCGGCTGATGAGTCACGGCGAATGTCGTCCCACTGACGAATCAGAGTGAGGCGACCCCCACGGTGATATCAGCAGGACCAGTCATTCATAAAGCTATCATATAATTATTCAACATCAGCTTATGGCTGTGCATTTATCGTGTTGTTTGTCTTTTATCGTGATACATTACTTGGTTTGATAACGCTGTATCATGATTGTTGATTTTTCTATTTTCTCCACTCTTTGTTCAATGAGAGTAACAATAAATATTTAATTTGAAAATTGTATTAGATGCAGTTACTGTGTGCAGTTTAGTGACAAGTCACACTTCTTTTTATGACTGGCGTCGTAATGAAGCGTATTAAAAGTGGGAATGTTTTTCAAGAGCAATATTTGTGATTATGAAGTTGTGATTGCTCCGTCAGGCCACAGCTACCAAAAAAAAGTAATAAATATTGTTACTTTTGTTGTGATCACAATATTACCACAAAATATTTAGGGTGATTCAGTATGTATGTACTTACGTACCATATATACTTGCAAAAGTTAATAATAAGTTAACTTTTGCAGAGTTTCATTTTAAGTTCCAGGGCTTCTTATGTCAACATGAAACAGCAAAGCATTTCATTTCTCATGGAAAACCTTTGCGGAAAACATTTACACTTACAAACAAGAAAAGAGGAGAGAGACTGTTCACCCAATGTGAACTAAAACCCGACGGCGGCATTACCCTCTTTGCACTCCGGTCCTGTCCAGCCCTCCATGCAGACCTTGGAGCCACTCGGGTCGCAGCTGAAGTGGCCGAAGAAGTCGTCTCTGGCCCGGCAGAACTTGTTGCAGTACGGCCCGTAGTAATTGGAGTCGCAGCGGAAGCGGAGCCGATACTCCAAGCCGAGGATCCGTCCGTGGTGGCGGTACGTCTGCCACTGTTCACCCGGGTTCAGCATGGAGGAGAGGAGGACGCGCTCAATCAGCTGACCTGGAGGAGCGCAGGGGAGAACTTTATTCTGTAGTTTGGAAGGAAGTGAGAGGTGATCACTGACAAATGAATAAGGAAATGTGGGATATTTTTAATAATACAGAATAGAAACCCTTTATTTCCAATTCAGGTGCAACAGCAGCGTAGTGACATGCAGTCAAGGCATGTAGGTTCCCACAAAGACAAAATCTAAAAATATGTTTAAAAAGCAAAACTAAGAACAACAAACTGTACAATAAGAGGGGCAAATTATAGCATAAAATGCTGTGGAGTTACTAAAAAATAGCATATTTTGATCTACAAGAAAGTGCAGCTGAGTGGGGAAAAAAACCTTACAGACTGTGCGTGTGTATTTGTGCATTAAAAAACAGACTATTTACAGTAAATGAAACTGTGTAAACAACAGAGATGTGCAAATAGCAGCAGAAATGTTATTTGAAATGAGTAAATTTATGCAAATACCAGCAGGGATGTAAGAGATGTTTGAAGCTTGTAAGCTGATGATGTATTTTGAAAGCAAGGAAAGTGTCCCACAGTTCAACATGAAACTTATATTCCAGAAGCTTAGTGTTGATTTATCAATTTAAAAAATGTTCTGATGTTTGCTTGGGATCATTGAACAGCTGGAGCATCCAATCCAAGTTCAAACCACCAAAACATTTAATCAAAGATAACTGGATTTAACATTTAACAGCAAACCAGGAGCACCAGTGTCATCGTCCACAGTGATGTGAAAAATTTACAGACACGTAGTGCTATTTCATAGCATAATCAAGTAACTATATTGCTTTCAGTGCTAGATATGTCATACAAGGCTCCGGTAAAAAGACCCCTTAAAATGATCGTTGTCTCTCATTTTACTTTTTATAAGTTTATGTTTCAGTAAAATGAGCTTTGCTCTTTTATTCTATGAACTGCTGACAACATGTGTCTGAAATTCAGAGCAAATATTATGTATTTATTTGCAGAAAATGAGAAATGCTCAAAAATAAAAGAGATGCAGTGCTTTCAGACCTCAAATAATGCAAAGAAAACAAGTTAATATTCATTTAGAAACAACAATGTTAATGTTTTAACTCAGGAAGAGTGCAGAGTCAATATTTCGTGGAATAAAATGAGGTTTTCAGTGGAGTTCAGTGCAATGCACTCTTCATTTAACCAGAGTTGTGTCTACATATGACATAAAATAAAATTTACTTCCTAATTTAATGCCTTAAAATTGGCAGGAAATAATGTAAGATGAATCAATTTTACATAATACCTCCCCTTTAAGTAAAAAAAAAAAACATGTTCTCATCTTTTTGGAGAATCATCTATTAATTTCCTACCATCAGACTTCCTACCAACCATCAGACTAAGGAAGCTTCGACAGTGTGGATATTATGAGTTGAATAATAAAACATTTCCAGCATGAGTCCCATTTGACACAGAGGCCGACGATGAGAGAACCGGACAAGCCCCTGGGCAACGGCTGCCCCCCAGGAGGGGCTTTCCCAGAGGTGCCATTATTCCCCAACTCCGGCATAATGCTCCCTGACAGGGCGTAAACACACAAGAGAGGTGCGAATATGTGTCTCAATGTACGGTACAAGTGTGCATTTAGGAGCTAGAAGGGAGGATGTGGAGAAAGTCATGCAGAATAGGAAGCAGAGAAGTTAGAGGAAAGTAGAGTGAGTCTTTGTGCATGACTCATTTTGACAGCCAGAGGCAAAAAGAGCCAGAGACTCAGCGCAGCAGCTATTAGCACACACACCCACCCCAACACACACACACACACCCCCACACACACATGTTTGCGTGGCTATATTTGTGGGGACTTTCCACTGACTTGAATTCATTTCTACAGCCTAAATCTAACCCCTATCTTAACCCTATCAAAACTCAATTCACACCTTAGTCCAAAATTTAACCCCTGACCCAAACACAGCGCTTCTCCTTGTGGGGACCAGGCTTCGGTCCCCACAACGTAGTATGTGTCAGAAAAATGGTCCCCACAAGGTATTAAAAACATACACGCACACACACTGCCTGATGGAGAGATGAGATCACTGTGGTTTGACACAGAGGAATGAAAACACACACACACTGGTTTCACTGTGTGGGTGTGTGTTTAAAAGTAAAAGAGACATGTTCGGATTTAACCTTCTGACCCACATGCAGAATCAACAAGTCCAAGTAATGAATAGGTTTTATTTTCTTTCAAAGGAACAAACAATTGACAGGTTTCCTTGACGTTTCTGGGAGTGGTTAGTGTTGCGCAATCCGCGGCGCTTTCGAATGGATTTGGTGAAGCGTGGGAGAGAGGTGCCCAGGGGTCCTGTGTGGAGAGTGGTGATGGTGCTTCCTGAGGCGAGTGCGAGGTAGGTGGTGACCGAGAACCAGAGGTCTGATTGAGCGGAGTGGAGATGGTGGGAACAGTGGAGCAGGCAGGCAGGTCCTTACTGGTGGGGTCCACAGGAGGAGAAAATGGTTGAACTGATTCCTCTAGAAAGATCCAGTGACAAATCCTAAGGGAGCAAACACAGAGACTATGAGCTTCAGGTAGGTACTCAAGAGACTGATCAAAAAGCTTAAAATAGCCTGACAACGAGAGGTGGCCAGAGTGACTACCAGCAGACGTTAATCATCCAGCACTGAGTGAAGGTTCTGCTGCTCCTTTATCCCCAGCACTCTGATGAGGCAGAGGAGCTCCACCTGTGAAGGCTGCCCAGGCTCTCCACCAAGATCCTCGCTGGAAGAGATGTGTTACTCGCACTCACACATGCACACAGGAACCCTGACAAAAAGAGGAAAGCGTGGACACTGAGCCAAAAAGGCCTGCAGTCAAATATGAGGGCCCAACACCACAAACACTCATCAATCAGCCGCAGTCCACCTTCGGTTTTAAGTTATTTTATAAACCGGGCGTGTCAAAGGGTTAATTTGATCATTATTACTTCTCCGCCACGAGAGAATTAGAAATAACATCATTAGGATCCGACACAGCGGGGCAGGATTTTCTTCGTGAGGTGGTTAGATCAGGTTGATTAATAACAAACCTGGTTCCTGTAGACAGGGATGTTAAACACAGCAGGTTGAAGAAGCGATAACCTTTAGTGGAAGTCAAACTTTACAAAAAGATAAAAAAACATGATAACAGAGCACGTCTGCAGGTATTAAAAACCTCCTCGGAGCTTTACGAATCGTTTTGCCCTCGGAAATGTCGGAGAATACCCGCAGGAGAGAAAGCACCCGCTTCCGCTCGTTATTCCAGATCACCTGCCGGCAAATCAATACACCCAAGGAAGCAGACAGGATCAGACGGATATTGTTTAGTCCCACTCTTTATTCGATGTATGGGGCCAATTCGTGCGAGGGCTTTCTATTCAGCCTCATTACTATTACCCTCACACGGGCGAGGCAGTCGGCCTAAATGTGTCTGCTGAACGCTATAGACAAGCTGATCCAACTTAGAAAACTTCCAATATTGGATTTCAGTTTTTCTCCACAGCTTTGAGCTCGGCGTCGGTGCTGCTTGAATGTAGCAGGAAGCCTGCACCAAACAGGCAAACACAACCAAGACATAATGCTAGCAAAAAAAATCTAATTTGATGCCATTGAAGCAAACTGATAACTTCAAATGACCAGGAAACGTCTGTGTGACCTTTGCCAATGAATTCTTATTGAGAGTGAATTGATATTTTTGCTTGACGGATATTTGTGTTTAATAAATGCCAAGTCGATGCTCGCTAATGCTCATTCGATCAATGCAGTCGATCGTCAGGCAAGACGACAAGTAGGAAAGCAAGGAACTTAAGCGATAAAGATACATACTTGCTATAAATAAATGACGTATACCAAAACATCGAAAGGGGCATATTGTTAACTTAATATTAAATTGCAAAGAATTTGTGTAATCCAACATTTAATTTGACAATTTGTTTTATTATTCAGTGATGGGGGGGAAACTTGTTTTGTTGCAAAAGAGCAACATTTATCAGCACCCCTCTAGATTTCCTAAAAAATGAACATAAATGAAGAATTGGTTTTATTCTCGACATTATACTTAGTTCATTACAATGTTTGTGAACTTTTCTTAGCATTTTATAATTTTCTATTTTTCTTGACACAGATAGCCACTCTTCAAAATGGAAAAGACGAGAAAACTTGCAATTTAAATCACCTGCATGTGTGACGATTTTCAGAAATCCAGAAAAAAAAGCTGCTCCTCTAAACTCATCCACAGCTACAGTCAGAGCAACTCTTAAAAACCGTTTTAAGAACCTGGATCTATGAAAACGAGGCTGGACGAGGATCTGCGTTTATCTTGTCTCTACATACAGTGAGCAGGAAGAAAATCTGCACAGCTCAATGTGTGAGAACTGGAGCAAAAATTGTCATTATTAAGAATGCAATACCTGTAAAAAACACTAGTTATGGACCAACACCATGAAGAATTTCTCCAAGTAAATGTAGGGATACACCAATATGAACATTTGAGCCGATATCCGATATTAATACTGCTGTTATGGCCGGTAACCAATATTTAACGATATTTTATAGATTGACCGTTAAAAAAAAGCGACCACACTCCTTCACCACTGTTTCTCTGCTTCGGTTGAACTTCCCACAGTCCTTTGCTGCATCACTCTCACCAAACAAATACCACATGACCAGCCCTCCTCCACTCAAGAGACAAACGGCAACGAGACGTTAAATCCTGTTCACTCCTCTACCTTAAATGCTTTGATGAGATATTTGAAAATATGGAGACAAAATATCTGTTGCTTTCTAGAAAAATCTGAAGCATCAGAAACATCCGTTTTGTGTCAAATAATACCACAAGGTACTAATAAGACTTGGTTTGATGTCACATCAGTGGCATACATTTCACTGAAGTATGACGCTTGGACTTAAACAGGACCAAAAAAAGTCCTGATTCGAAATAAAAAAGCTGCGAATAAAAGTTTAAACTTAATTTAAACGTCTGCTACGACCTTCCCTGCTCATTCCACACTAAAGCTACGTCTTATCCAACGTAACCTCAGTGAAAGTCAGACAGTGAGAACTGGGAACATCATATTGTTTCCGCGGCGCATTTCAGAAGCTCCAGTCCCGTTTCTGTAATCCTCCCTGATTGGAAGCAGGACCCGATAACTCTGTTCAGACCGCTACCGGATGCCTCCGTTTGAGCAGAGCTAAGCTGCTGGCCTACTCCGCAGCTTTAGCCACAATGTGAGAGGTAGTCAGAGGCTCAGGTGGAAATGGAAGATAATGCAAACAGATGTAAGCTTAGCGCCGGAGGGCCGAGAGGAAGACAGATGCAGGAGAACCGGTGAGACACAGAGAACAAGTCGGGCAGAGTTCCCAGTTTTTCATTATTCCAGTCTCCGCTCAGTCCGGACGGCAGTTGCCCCTCTTTCCCAGATGAGGGGGGCGGAAAATGAGGACTGCGGCATGAAAGGAATGGGGAAGATGCAGGAGCATCTGTCTGCTCATCTCTGTGTTTTGCGTTTTATAGCAGGCGGCTCACAGTTCCCCGCTGAGGAGCTTTTCCACATCTTGAGGAGAGTTCAGAAAAAGGAGACGAGCAGGAAATGAAAGGGTGAGGGTAGAGTTGTCTGATCACAGACATTAAGACACAAAGGATGTTTTCACATTGTTTCTTCATGTCAAACCGCACAGCCTGGTAAACAAGCACTTGTGCTGTTTGCTCTAAGCTAAACTAAGGAGCTGCAGCTTTCTTGGACTCGAAGGAGAGAAAGTGACGAAGGTTTTAGTGCTGTTTACATAAATTAAGAGACAGTGCAAAATCCTTAAAGACGCTGATTTAAAAAACACTGAACGCACATTTGGTTGTTAAAGCGTTTTAGGACTGAGAAACTTGAAAACATTCATAAAACGACAAAATCTGGGTACAAACTGTGCCTTTTAATAAGGCCCTTTGGCCTCCTTGTGGATGCGGTTTGACACAAGTGATGCCAAATAGTAACCCTGATGCTAAGCACTCAAAAAGCTAATCAAGCCCACAAAAACCTAATGATGAAGGCATGTAGTTTTGCTGAGGCTTTGGACCACAAGTAATGTTCAAAACAGTACTGGTTTCACTTATATCGCACCAAATTACAATGAATGCCCCTTTGGCCTTTACAAGACAAACAGGCAGAGGACGTCCAAATTCACCTCTGATCAATTGGATTCAACAGAGACCAGTCTCAGTCAGCGACTGCAAACGCATCGATCGGACGAGTCCCCCGCATGCTGTCAAATTCAGAAGGTGGTAAAAACAAGAGCTCGTCCTTACCTGGTTCCGTCGTGTCGTTGTCGTGGTCCAGAGCCTCCAACACCAGAGAAAAAGATTTCTGGAAGAAGACAAATAAAAAAAAAAGAGAGACGGTGTATTTTAAGTGTCGGGTTATCCTCTCTTGTTTTTGCAGTTTTGTTGCTTTTGTACCTGATTCACACTGAAGCCTTAACTCTCCGTTCAAACTGGAGATTTTTTTTCTACTTTCATAGAAAGTTCTGGTCTAGTAAAAGTTTGCGGGTATAAAAGCAGGTAAAAACTTGATATCAGGCGCAAACCTGATGTACTGCGCAGCATAATGAGGCCCGCTAAATTTAGGTTGTCTGCTGATCATCAAAAAGAGCAAAATACTGGGAGGAGGAGGCTATGCAGATGTAACGACTTACCTCCCACAATGCAATTTACCGAACGTGAACCAGATTGTTGCATCTGTTTTAGACCTGAGGAGTTTAATGCAGCAGTTTAGAGCTTTTGGTTTTGATTGATCGGTAAATGTTTTTACTGTTGATTTGTATCATACTTTAAATGAATTGTATTATTATTACTGTTACTGCCATACGTCAAGCATGCTGACTTTCTACTTCTTTCTTTTATGGCCGCTCTGTCCAACACTCTCCATTATGACAGCCAGTGACTCACGCAAAATCCTCATTTAAATATGGAGGTCTGTAATCTGTTGAGCAGTCGAACTTTGTAGATTGCGTGCCCAATTTCTGCACATATAGCTCTTTTTTTTTTTGCGCAACTTATTTGGAAATCTTTGTAGAGCAGGCCTTATATCTTTAATGAGACCACCACCACATTTCAGTGGGAGCAGACTACAGACCTGAATTGAAGCCTCCATATTGGTCCGATTGTCTACCTACAAAACATGACAGGAGCAGAAATTACCATTTTTATTTTTATTTTTATGTAGCTCAACTTTTACAAAAAATTACACACTAGCATCGCCACGGAACGCTTTTAAAGCTTTGCATAGAGTCCCGGTTTGCTAGGTCTCTCAGATGCTCTCTAACAACATTTCTTCTGACTTGATCCACCTCACCTTATGAAATCAAATTGGAGTCGGGTGACATTTGTCTTTTTCTTCAATGTGCTATGAACTGATGAAGTTTCAAAACTGTCATTTTTATCAGCTGCACTCTCAGCTTCGGTGTTCTCACTTCATTTCTCAGGCCTTTTCACACTTTCCTCAATGTTTAACATCAAGATAAATATCGCAATCATGAGTTACAAGCCTGAAGACAACTGAGGAGGAAATAGTTAAAAATGTATTCATGTATTTCATGGGTTTAAGGCGGTAAGGTTTTCAAGTTCCACATTTCCATTGTGCGTCTGTAACATAACGGCAAGCAGCAAGCGTTATTCATGAAGCAACTCCTGACCTGGAGCATAAAAATAAGAAAAAAATACCCTTCTCGGTTTAACAGATTTTTTTTCCCATGTGCCTTCCTTTAATCCCAGGCTTCAATGCAGTGTGCAGGTCAAACTGGATCAATATCAGGTTGTTGCATTTATAGCTCCAGCAGTCCATTTTTTCCCCCTTCTCCAAACATTTCTATTAAACGTAAGCATTTGCAGTGGAGATAGATTCAGCCGACGGGTTTGCGGTCGCCGACGGCTCGGGCGTACGCCAGACGTCCTGAAATGATGACATTGAGCTCACTGAGATATCTCACTCCTGAGAGATAAGGGGGCGACTTTTTACTCGCGACTTCCTCCTTTCGGATGCATTCTTTCATCGTATACATCAGCAATGAATAATTCAGACCAACACTTTCCACTACAACTCCGTCTCTCTCCCCATTTCTCGTATTCCCTTCATCCACCCACCAGTCCCTCCCTCTGTGAATCACACCAGCGCCTGTCATGCAAATAGCTCTGGCATGTGCGTTGTGTTTAAGGTTCGTCTAAAAGGCTACACGGATGTGTAGTCACGTCTTTGTTTAGAAAGCGCACAGCCCACAGGCATCGGGTGGAAGTGGGAGGAAGAAACCGCTCAGAAGGAGGTGACAGGTGCAGGAGCTACGGGAGATGTGAAGTGAGGTACAGATGGGGGAGGAAGAGGAGCGGCCATGAAGATAAAGGGTTGGAATGAAGGTTCAAAATGTTGGAGGGCTGAAAATTATATGGCAAAAACTCTGAGTCAGGGCTTTGTTTCAAGTGGAATTTGCTGCAACAGATGAGGAGATGGGAGGAGAAGGTGAGCTGAGGGACAGGGAAGACAGAAGAAGGCTATAAAGGATCAGAGAAATATTGCAGTCCCAGAGTGACAATTTGTAAGATTCCTGCAGGCTAATCATAAAGACAGAAAACAAAGAACTTTGCAGGAGATAAAACAAAAGGATTTGAGACACTAGATTAAGGCGAAATACAAAAAAAAAAAAGAAAAACTGCTGAGGTGATTATAAAAATCATGGAAGGAAATAGGAAGAACACCCACACACAGAGAAATCATGGAGATAATGAGCTGTACGGGGCGGCAAAGGGCTCAAAGCCAGTTCATTAAAACTGGCAGAGAGCACAGATACCAGCTGGAGTCGTTCCGCTTTGGCTTAAAACTCTGAACCAAAGAAATTCATTATTTACATCCACGCTGCGGGATTAAACGGCTCACTATCAACACACTGATTCTGTTTGGAATAAATTTAATTTGAGCTAAATACAACAGGGGATACAACACTACATTATGAGCCAAAGTCCTGGAGACTCATGTCTTATTAGCTACATGGAGGCAAAGTAAACGCATGCTGGGTGTGTGGTGTGCATCCCAATATTATCATCGCATAGTGGTGGCAGCATCATGCCATGGGTGTGCTCGACTCCGGCAGCATGGATTGCGCGCATTTCTTGCACAAGTTGCAAAAGTTTGCCCTCGTATTTATACTCCCTGCCCCTTTTTTTGGTCTTCTTCTTGTCATATTCTATTTACAGTTTGCCTAACTGTTTGTGACCTAATATGTGCCGTAATTTCATTCTGCAGTGCATCTCAGATGTTCAAGGGCAACAAAGAAAATCTGAAATCAAGGTTAGTTCATTACTAAAACTAGCTTAAAAGGTTTACTGAGGAAACCCAGCAGGTCATGGCTTGGAGCATTCCCTCCTCCTTCATGATGGACGGTTCCTTAAATTGTATCAGCAGTCCTTCAGGTTATAGGCTATGTAGCAGAAAGGAATATTTTTATTCAATCATTAAATGTTTTAGAGAAGAACTGGAATCTATGGTGCACTGACTGCAGATTTAGACAATGTTTGATAAAAAAAAAATACAAAAATCAAGAAACAGCAGAAATTTGTCTGGGAAAATTGTTAAGTGAGGCTGCTGCTGCGACTGATCTGAAAATTTTCTCTTTTTCCGAGTATTCAGCTCTCTGCTGTTTCTTCTCCCTCTTCTCAACGTCTGACTCTAGTAATATTGCTGCTCTATTATGTAGTTGGACTGATATCTGTCTGACTTGATTCTCCTGCAGCAGCAAATTGTGCAGTTTAGCGTTTTCCACAAGTCTCAGTCGAGATTTAAAATGCCTCAAATCCCCTATGATTCTATCCAGAACCAAAAGGCAGAACCAGAACCAGAGGCAGGAAGTGAAGTAGGATTTAGAGATGAAAAAAGTGATTGATATCAGCAGCTAATCATAGTGTCTCCCTTAAAACAGCTATGTTTTTCTGTACTGCTACAGTTCCTTACCTTCCTAAAAATAATGGCATAAGTCATTTTTTCCCAAAAGTGATTTATTTATTTAATTTTTTTTTTTTTTTTTTTTTTTGCTAAAAACAAATTTTAGAAAGAAAGAGGTGGTGATTTTAGGAAGCACTACGGTATTTGTCTCATGCATAAAGAGCTACATGCTAGGTGCTTCTCTGTCTCTCAATAGCCCCTTGTTAGTGTAGAGCCCTGGAAATATGTTAAGAACGTGATAATGTTAAATTAGACTACTTTATTATTTTTTATTTCATAGATTTCTGTTATGATAATATCTCTTTAAGAAAGACTGAATGCATGATGGGAGTAAAAAGTTCATGACCTGTGAATAGACGAGAAGACAGAAAACTACACACGCTGTATGCTGAACCGTGGATTTTGTTTTAATAAAGTTGCACAAAAGCGAAGACCTTTGAGTTTTTTTTTCAGTTCTTTCTAAGGGTGCAACATAAATTTTGGTGTTTCCGCCCGGTTCAGCAAATGTTTTCTGCAATGAGAAGTGATTTTTTTTGTATGAAGAGGAACTACGTTTCGGCGGAGCAACGCGAACTACACACGCTGTATGCTGAACCGTGGATTTTGTTTTAATAAAGTTGCACAAAAGCGAAGACCTTTGAGTTTTTTTTCAGTTCTTTCTAAGGGTGCAACATTAGCGCCTCAAGCTTTAGCAGTTGCACCAAATGAGGGGGTAAATATTTTAGCATTACCCCATAGTTACTTGATTGTGTTATAAAAGTGCCTGGAAATTACTTAATGCTTCCCCTGTACCAGAAAACAGACAGTTTCTCAAGAATTTTATTGTTATGATGCCATTAGCCTAAGGTAGCACAAGCTAGTGCTAGCTAACATTTCCACTACTGTTAACATACACATGCTATATTATAAAGTTCAAAACATCATTCAGACAAAAAATGTTATGAAAATATAAGATCCTAATGGGCAATATGAGTTGTAATTATTAGAAAGGAGGGGTTGTAATGTGAAATTGTCTTTTTTAGCCTTACATCATGTTACATGATGTTTTTCCTTCATGAAGAGCATACCTGCAGTGTTGCTTTGGTTTTTTCAGGCATGTTTGAGAAATCCCTGCCTGCTACTCAGCTGAATCAACAATTAGCAAACCCCCAGAGGAACTGTGAGTCTGCTGAGAACGTCATACAAACTACTTCTCAGTAAAATGCTAAGAACGGTTCTAAACGGCATAACGAGAAGCATTGTTGCGATGACGCGCTGAAAGAGGACTATAAAGCTTCTCATAAAGACAAGGAACCAATTTCACTGTGTTAACTTGTGAAGTCATATTTATTTTATGTCATGTTTGATATTTAGAGAATTTCTATTACAAGTGAATGTGACATAGTGACTTTATTTTGCTATAAAATGACACTATGTGTCTGGAAAAGGCATAATACTGCCTCTAACTGATTTTTTAGTTATTTTTTAGAAAAGCTGAGTAAAATTTTTAGTTGTTTTTTTTTTTGTGCAATTGTTTAGAGTCCAATATTAAGATTAGGTAATATATTTCATTAAATTGAGATAATAGGATTACATAAGTGTTCACTTCTTCCTACTCTTTAACAAATAGAAAAGTGGTAAACAAATAATTTTGTTCTTGGATATGTATGCACACGTTTTTCTCTGTTCCACTGATTTCTTGTTGTTGCTTTTTTTAACTGTTTGAATTAAATACATGAATAAAATAAAAATAAAATAATTAATTTCTTTAAGGTGTTTTCATAAACATAACTTATACTTTCTTAAATATTTTTAATGGAACTTAAAAAAAAATATTGGTGCGTATATTTTAGACACCTTGTAGGCATATAAACCTTGACTCCAAAGATAAAACTGTTAAAAATGCATCAAACTGGACATTTCAGCGGAGGTCCCTCAGAAACAATCTGAGCTGAAGGGATATCTTCCATCTCCTCACCTTTCCACAACCCTCCACACGATAAATTAGGACACTTCTACCTCCCAGTGTGATCGATAAAAATGCACAACTAAATAAAGAGCTTAAATAAAGCAGCAGAGTCAAGTTAAATGTTCTGTTAGTGGATAAGCTGCAGGAGCTGATCAAGCCGGTTCTGCTGATATTCACGAATAGAAAACTCTCCGGCGCCTCGGCCTCACTGGAAGACTCCCTAACTTTATCACCTCTTCAATCAAACCTCCTCACTCGGCCTTCCTTCCTCCCTCTGGAGGTGCCTCACCTTCGCTGCCTGCCAACTGTTATTAATGGCAGGTAAAGCCCTGAAGGAAGTCCAGCCTTTTCATCGCTGATGCTCTCTGTTATTTATCCTCCTCGGTGGCGCACATATTCTCACTTCCTGTAAGAGCGTGCCGCCAGGTGAAGCCGCGATACAGGAAGAGGGTGTGTGTGTGTGTGTGTGTGTGTGTGTGTGTGTGTGTGTGTGTGTGTGTGTGTGTACTCGGCTCTGTTTTGGAGATTGGGCTCCTGTCTGCAGGTCAGAAAGGATCCGAGTAACCATGGTTACCAAATTAAAAATCACAGCAACAACTGTGTCTGAAGAGAGTCGTCTGCAACGCCCTGGCAATTTCTGCGAATACATGCACACACACACAGACAATGCCGCGTTTGTGATGCCAGGAGATGCGAGGCAGTTTAAGGCAGAGTTACCTCACAGTCTCAGGAAACGACGATGAAAAACATTACAACAACATCGACAAGAGGCTGATCACAGCCAGAGATTTAAAAAAAATACATAGTGGACTTTGTTCCAGCACAAACAACATAAAGTGTTTTGATTTTTTCTGTGTGTGGAATGAATGACCTAAGTGGTGACAACAAGGACTTGACCTAATGGAAAGGTTTTTTGTGTGTTTTCTTCTATTCTTACGTGTGCTGAAAGGAAAATAACCCCTTTCAAAACAGAGAAAGGAAACATAACAGCGAAGTAAAAGGTTTTTTATCTAAACTTTTGCAGACGACAGCTGGAATTAGCTTTTCAGGAGAGAGATGAAACTCGGCGGTTGTTTTCTGTGGCGCAAAGTGTGGAAGTCGTCATTCTCACAATCAGTTTCACTGTCACAACAAATAGTTAAACAGTCGGTGCAGCTACGGGGCCAGTCACCGGTGTCAAGCTACACTAGGGTTTTATCCAGTTGACATGCTTCTCTGCACTGCCGGTCAGCTGGCTGAACGGAGGCACCACAGACAAACTCTGCCGTTGGGAGAAAAAAAGGTAACAGAGAAGGCGTGGAAACTAAAATCATCACTTTTATGAAAAGTACAAACTGCTTGTATCTGTAAAATACAAAAAAGAGGCTGGATACCAGAGCAGAACGACAAAAATACTTTGTTTTTATTCCCCGCAAAAAGCTCCCAAATTTTTGCTGCTTGTTTTTTCTTCAGTATTGTCAGGTCTATTAAAATTAAAATCCTAAATAGGTGTTGCTTGCGTTGTAACTCTAAAGTTCATACGCCAGGAGGTCATTTTTAAATAAAAGCAAAAAGATCATCTTATATACATCAATGCTTGACTTTTACTTCGACCCTGTGATACCCTGTGGTATTTTTGCTGACAATGATCAAATAATGAGATCCGTGTTGCCAGTTTGGGCTGAAAAAAAAAGAAGGAAAAAAACAGCCTTGGGCATGTTGTTGAAATCTGGGCTGCTTTTCACAACATTTAGTGGGTTTTTTGAAAGTGTTCAGAGGAAAAATTCTTTCAAAATAGTTCTAATTGTGTGGCGGATTAGCACAAAACTTTTATTAAAATGCCATATTTTTGCTTATTTTATGAGCCAATTTATTTATTTTTGAAATCTCTGGCGTGACATCATCAATGATTAACAGCCTATGTTGCAGAGCAGAAATCCCAGGGCAACATCGTGATTTAAAGTCACGTCCTTTTCCGTCCTGGTGGCGTCTGGTTCTGTTCAGAACATAATAAAGGACAAACAAAAACGCTGCGATTTGTCACAACTCTATAAATGCAGTCAATGTTTTTTTCTTTTAAGAGTTGGGTGGGTTTTGTGTTGTGTTTGGGCTGGAAACTGTCAGTCAGACCTGGCAACCCTGAATGAGATTGTCAAACTGGCCCTTGCCTTGTGGCTACGAACGCGTTTTTTTTTTTGTGCCAGACTAAGACCGGATAGAGTCTCCAAAGTCTGGAAGGGATTTTTAGGAGAGGATCAAGCATTTCTCTACTGCACGTGCTGAAATGTGAGAGTTTCCCAACTGTTTCAATCACGCTTAACTCTTCAGAGGTGATATTGTGGGGGGTTGATTATCCATGATGTGTGGCTAGCATCCAATTAAGTGGCTCAAAGGAAAAACTGACCATGATGGCCTCACGCCAACCTGAGCACGCCCACATCAGGCTGGCAACTCGTCAAATCATTTACTGTATCATTTTTGTCGTGACAGCTGCTGTGTACATGGCAACCTCCTGTAAAAAATAAAGTTGCCGTTCTCCGGTCCCTTGAACACAGAGAGCACAACGCGTCGGGTTCCCAGCGGAAGACTGGGAAAACGTTGGGAGACGGAGGGAGCTGGGAGGGAGGTTGTAAGATCTCAGGCTGACGATCAAATGCGAAATAAATTTGCGACGTCGACGAAGAGAAACCTCAGAAATTAGCGGTGATGAAAGAGGAAGAGGACAGAGAGCAGGGCATGTAACTTCAGAATAAGCACAGACTCGTTAAACTCAAATTCAGGCTTCGCGAGCCTTGGTGTGGTGAGCGCACAGTGACTGGCTAAAGACAGATTTGGGATTTTATATGAACTATGGTTGCCACAACACTAAAAATTCAAACTCGACACCAACAGTAGGAACACTTATACTCAGTGCAATTTGCAAAACTGCATTCAAAGAATTGCTCGGAGGGCAGAAGCTCTTCCTAATAAAGCTAAAGATTGCAATAGTTGATCATTTTAATAAGGGCAAATCAACACCGATTTGAAATAGAAAAATAATGTGAGTGTTGTTTCACTATAGGAAATATTTTCCTATAGAAATATAGGAAAACAGACAACACTTCAGATGCGTTAATATCCTTTATTGAGCTGAGTAACTTGGATTTAGTTTATTTGAACAACTGATTATTTTAGTGTAAGCAAGAATCCAGTCCATGATCAATATTCTGTTTCTGAGCTACATAAAAGTCCTGAACTGGGAATGTTACAAGTTTTCCAGGTTTTTAAAAGAATAAATGCAACAAAAATGTCTGACTGTAGGTCTTAGTTGTTACTCTTATTTGTTGCTTGGTTGCGTTTTCAGTCTCCTGTGTTGCATGGAAAGTACGGCTACAGTTATATTTGTTTTAGCTTCCTTATTTTACGCGAACAGTGGGACATGGAGCTCTCTCAAAGTCTCTCACACACCTGAACTGCTCTGCCTTGAAGCAGGGAGAGACGGGAACGAAACACACAAACTGCTGCACTAATAATCAAACTACGCTTAAAGCTCCCCCAAAAATGGCAACAAATTAAACGTAAAGAAAATATTTACTGTAGAAATTAATGAAGGTTTCACTCACTGCCAGCCACAGATCTGAAGAAATCCAAGAAAAGCGATTCAACAACAATGTAGAGCATAGACTTCATACACTAAACACTTGAGTTGTTAAAATAAATCAAGCAGAATTAATTTTAGCTTTTTATTTCATTCATAATGTTTGATTTCGCCGTTTTCTACACGCTAGATTTTCTTGTTGAGCATTTAAAATTAACAGCAGCAGATGTTTTGGATTATCACGTTCACCAGCTAATGATATGCCTCGCAGACATTTGTGATTAATTATTTGTCACAGCAGCAGCTGACGAGTCAAAAGTCAGCAGTAAAATATCAATTTGCCTCATTAAACTTTTATCTTGCAGTTTTTCTGTGTTTTGCGCTGTAAAAAATGCACCTGAAACCTGATTTTCACCAGATTACTCTCAAATTTAGTGCAATATCTTAACTTGCACTTTAATTTACACTTTTCCAGGATTGAAGATTCTCGTAAAAACTTTGAACTCTGGAAAGTTTATGGATCTGGGATGAACAGGTTCTGCAGTGTTAGACTGAGAAATGAAAAATGTGAGAGCAATACTCGACACAGCTGATGAACTACCCAATGATGTAAGACAAGCTGTATGAAATACCTCTATAGGCAGACATTTTTGCAGACAGGAAGTGGATTCTTGATTTCCTCTACCTCCAGTGCATCCAAGGAATGCTCAGGAGCCACACAGATGAGCCTTTTCTGCAACATTTCAACTTGAGATTTCTATGCGTTCATATGAGCGACTGAACCTCTTGCACAGAAATGCCTCATGCTGAATCACATTCATTCTCTGATTGGTCAAAGTGATCGAAGTTCAGCATGTTAGTGTAAAAACCTTTCAAGTCTGGATACAAGCTTGTGTGTTCATCCCTCAGGTTGTATGCTTTCAGCCATTTTTTAAAATGGCCGCAGGTTTTGACCCTTTTAAATCAATTATTGCCATAAAATGTTACCAATAATTATGGCTTGGATGAACTTTATCACATCACATGCATTCAACTATGGTCTTTCGCTTATACAACAAGTTCAGATGCCAAAGCTGTAACAGAGGACTTTGACTGGTTAACTGGAAGGAGATGAAGATGTGCGACACAGAGTGTCGTCTTAATGTGTTAGCTTCCACTAGTGCTTTTTCTTTGTTTTGCAGCTCAAAGCTAGCAGAGCAAATTTTTTAATGTGTTTAGTGGACTAGCATTAGCTTCTGTTAATTTCTAATATGTTTAGCAGTTTAGCAACAGTTGCTAATTTTTTACACGTTTAGTGGATTAGCATTAGCTTCTGCTAATTTTGAACAGTTTAGCAGCTAAGTAATTGGTGCTCATATTTTTAATGTGTTCAGCAGATTAGCAGTAGCCAAGCTAGGATTCTTGTTTATCAGTGTTTAGTGAACCAATGTTGGTCATTAGCTGCGACCACTGTTGACTTTAATTCTCTCCATTACAACCATGGCAGCCATTTTGAAAAGTGTCCACCAGAAAAAGAAAAAACGAGGTCAGGGAAATAACCATATTCGATGGTTCAAAATATGTAAGCTATGATCAGACATCAAAACATGCAAAAACTTAATTTTCCATGACAACTGCGGTGGCCCTCTTGAAAAAAATCTAAACTTTATCAGTAAATATGACGTCTATTGCTCCAATCATACAAGAGTTGACACCAGAAGTATTTGTGATAAAATGGTCAAATTTATTTAAAAAAAAAGGCTTCCTTGAATTTTCTTAGTGACTAACTTTTTTATTTTCAAAAAAGCAAGCCACCGCGAACATCTGTGCCATGTCAGGTTATCGTTCTTGGATCCACACGTGAAAGATCTTACTGAAATATTCAATCATCCGCTGCTCTCTATGCAGGTGCAGAGAGAACTAAAAGAGAGCAGCCGTCTCCCAAAGCACTAAAACAACACGAAAGCAGCAGAATGAGTGTGGATGGTGGCAGTCTACTCCCTTCAGCTGCAGGCCGTCTGGTCATACTGATGCCTCTCCCTCACACTCGCAAACAGACATCAATTATCGCACTGCGAATTCTGTTCTGCAAAGGTTTATGGCTGTTTCTTTCCTCTTTGCATCCCCTCTCTTTTCTCAGCGAGCCCCTCCGCTCCCTCCTCCCATATAGGTGCCCTCTCTCGCCGTCTGTCCCTCCCTCGCTCCCCCTCAGACATGGGCAGGGTAGGATATCCCGACAAAGCCAGGCTGTACAAACAGAGCTCTACGACAGGAAGAACTCCCATCCCTGAGAGAGGAATTTCCCCTTAGAGCTCACACACACACACACACGCCCACACACAACACACACACTCACAGCAGATCAGACCTACACCGTAACCCTTTGTTTTTTCGCTTTCATTTATAATCCGGAATAATTTGAGACAAAACATGTCATTCATCAATTTAGACAGCAAACAGGAATTTGTGGTGTTTTGCCTTATTCGCTCAACAAAAGCTTGAATGTATTCATCGTTGAGTAAAAATGGCCGCCGCTACTTTAGAGTCGATAAAGAGTTGTTGGCTTTCAGTTTTCCCCCCTTTTTTCCCAATAAAAGCTCAGATTTTAAATCGCAACAAAGTGTTGTTTGCCGTTACCGTTGACTTTCCTGTTTCCAGATGCATTAATATGCAAATTTTCAAATGGCAAATTAAAAAGGCACAGATTTGAACTGCAAATGGCTGAGGTGAAAAAAAAAAGTGTGAACAAGCGAGACTCTGCCAACATATCTGAGGAATAAAAAGTGTTATTTGAATGAGAGGATTCTCCTAAAACTGGCACCGTAGTGAGATGTTGCTCTGTTTTTTCCCATTTACTTATGAGTAATATTTCTAAATTAGCGTTGTATATATTTTTTCACTGTAATGTTGAATCTCTGTATTTCTTCAGACATGTTGCTAATTTTGACACATCACAGGAGGTCAGAATTAATGTGGATTCATTTGTGTTTTCTTTTCAAAATTGCTTCACCGATTGGGATTCAAATTAGAATTTCCCGAAGTCAATTTATGTCGGCAAACTAATTTAGCAAATTTGTTCAACAAGACCTGCTGCGCTTGTAATTAACTTAAATTAATCAAGCTGCACCACCAATTAAACACACTTCTTCTTTTTATTATTATTTTTTTTGTTTGTTTAAATAAGCAGCTGGCTAAATTGCTTTTCAGAAAAGATTCAGATGGCAAAAATCATAAAACACTTTGACCCATTTAGACTGTTTTTCTGTTATTATTGCATCTGTTAGAGAACAGATCTTGAATCCCAAATAAGACGAATGATTGATTTTTTATTTTACGGTCAATTATGGCTGCTACTTTTCTTCCTTGACACCTAAAATGCCACAAGTGACGAGGAAACATCTTCTTATGCCTCTCATAAAGACTAAAGATGTGGACTGAATCTCTCATCTACATACGCTTGTATGGCATAACATTATGACCAGTTGCCTTTTCCTGCTGACCCATAAACACATTGACTCCACTAGTGCCAGAGACATTAGCACCAGATCCTTTAAGTCCTGTGACATCACAAAGAGGAGCAAATGGATTAAAGTTTGCAATTTAGCATTTGCATTTAAAAGCCTTTGGTGCACACATAACACAGACCTGCTTGTAGGAGAGTGACAGCTAAACAGAAGGTTAATTAGTTTGCTATATTGTGATACTTCAGCCTGGCGTGTTATTGTTGTGCTACGTTAAAAAGCTCAAATCAATCACAGAACCTCTCTCCAAATCATGCAAATGGTTGTCATGACTGCAGCTGCAACTGAGCCGGATTAGACGCTCGACACCTTACCTGTGCTGTAAACTGGTTGTTGAGGTAACCACAGAAACAATGCAATTACTATTCCTGCAGCAGGTTTGCTGCTGCACTGTAAAGTGTGTTTGATTAAAGCGCCACCGCGGAAACGCTTTTTTGGTTCGTTTTCGGCAAGAATGAGAAAAAGTCAGTCAGACTGGTTTCTAGTGGGAAGAGCACAGAGGAGTGAAATGTCGTCTGATTCCTTGAGCTCTTGAGAGCCCCACAGTCTAAGTGGGATTCTGTCAAATATGACTATTGTGCTGCTGAAAGCTTTCTGTGACCAAAACAACGAAGAAAAACAATCAGAGTACAAAGGAGCGGGAGGCATTACGGTGGCTCAAATGTGAATTTTAAAACCTTCTACGGATATTAACCAGCAAACACGCCCACACACACGCCCACACACACACACACACACACACAGAACTCGAGACGAGAAATTAGACCCCCAGTGTGCAGCCATCCACCCCGCCCCGCTCCCGTGGCCCCGTCTCTGTAATTAGACGTCTCTGTTCTCACACTCCTGACGTCCCCTCTGTTTTTCTTCCATTGTGGATATAATTAGCAGCAGACTTTATCTGCCCTTGTTTGCCATCATTCACTTTCCATCTGTCCAACAGCGCTGAAGGAAAGTCAGTCATCTGGCTGCTTTTCCTAAAAACTCTCGACCCTCCGGCGGGGAACCCAAAGCTTTGACTGTTCGCTGCAGAGGAACGCAGGACGTTTTCCTGCTAGGAGTCAAAAATACAAACTGAGTGAAGGAAAGAATGCATTTCTGAGCTCAGCCTGAGTCACATAACAAAAAATACAGAGTCTGTCTCCTTTGAGACGATTATTTCATGAAGAAAATTAGTTTCTCTGAACTTGTGCAAACTCAAAAAATTATTTGAGTCTGATAATATTTTTATTTTGTAAGCTTTGCATATTTACAGAGTATCATAACCTGACATTTATATCTTGTTTTTTTTTTTTTTTTAAAAAAAAAGCTTTAATGTATGTTTCCATATTTTTTATATTGGTTTTTACCACTATATCAATGTTATCTTTGTTTTCAGTTCTACACTCAACATTGTCATTGATTATTTTTTTCTCTCTCTCCAGTAATTTGTTCAGAATTTGTTAGCATTATTATGATTTTTATTCAGTCGTGATGCATTCACTGCACCACAGACGCGTGAGTTCAACAGCCAGTTCCTGCTTTGTCACTGTTTTATGTCATTTCTCATCAAGAGTCTCTCAGTTATTCAACGTTTTCAGTACAAATGCGTCTCTTGTTCAGATATTTTCCTCAGCCAAAACTCATAACGTCTGGATTCCCATTTTGATAGAATGAGCACAAAAGCAGATCTGCCTTTACAGAAACCAACATCTTAAGCACCAATAAAATTCATTTTGGAGCACTGATCTCCAAAAACAAGAGGTAGAATAATTGAAACATGTGGATTTATAGGCATATCTTTCTGTCTATAAACCCAGACAGTGTTTATATACGTTCATCCTTATCGGAAAACGTGAACAAACGCTGAAAATCTTCTTTTTAAGTTTTTTTTTTTTTTTGCAGTAAATCTGTAACAACTTTGACATAACTTTCTAAAAGTGCCCCCACTGAAAGAAGAAAACAGGTGAGCCAAATTTCTAAAACAGAGCTAATTTGCAACAAGTAATCAAATTAAGCTTATCCGCATAAATGTGAGTGTACATAAGTTTATTAAGTTGTCATGGTGACCAAACGTAAATATATTAGATCTAACAAACTTAATTTGATTACATTTAACACATTGTAGATCATAATCAGCCAATTACTGCTTGACTGGATTTGATCGGTGAGCAGGAGGTCAAATCCTGCTGACCTCTGCAGTCTCCAGATCTCAAGAAACTGGCTATTGACGGAATAGTTTAAGTTTTATAACAGGGATCAGCATAGGAGAGCTTAAAGTCTCTTGTTTTAAGAAGATTTTAGTATAAAGTTTTACCAACATATTTTTCTACCATCTTTTACTGCCTTTATGCTCAACTTCAGCCCTACATCTGAACATTTCTGTTGTAATAGTTAAGCTTGACGCAAAAAAAATCAATGAATCAAATAATAAAATTAAAATGAGGTCACTAATTTCAATTCTGATTATTATTACTTTTGGAAAGGCAGTTTTGTTTACAGACACCATACTCTATTTTATTTATGGTTTTGGTTGTAAGTCTGGTTTTTTCCTGTCTTGTTTTTTGTGCTTTTTACAAAGTATTCTTTACTAAATTAAAGTTTACTAGCAGATAAACTTGCGTTATTGTGCCATTATCAATACATTACTTGAAAACGGTCACAAAACAACAATATTATCTTCTATCGCAATCATTTCTGGGACAATTTATCGTCCAGCAAAAACCGCTAAATTGTGACAAATCTATTTCTCTGCTTGTTCATGAAAACATTTAACTCTAAGTAGCAGGATTATTTCAGCCATTAAAAAGTTCAGTATTGTCTCTTTACATTACAGATAACTTAGTGAAGAATCTGGTTATACTTTGGATCTTTAAATGCTTGGCTACTGACAAAACCAACCACATTTTAACTTTACCAAAAGCACATAAAAACAAACATGCAGGTGCATAATTTCTGTTCGCAGTAAAAAGCAGAAACTTTGCACTTTAAAGAGGAAATTCACTCGGACTTCTCTTTGTCTCATTTAGCCGCCACCCTCTCCGTCTGAAAGTCACATTCCTGCGAGGTTAATTGGCCGCGGCCACTTCAAACGCCGTGGAACAACAGAGGCCTCTTGACATGTCGTGCGATGTCAGGCTGTCTCATCCTTATCCTGTCCGCCCATCGGCCCCTGCTCCTCCTCCACCTCCTGCTGATTATGATTCTCTCAGCAGAGTGAGTAAGCCGCCATGACACGCGCACTTCCACCCAAAGCACCTGTGCCCTTTTCCCTGAGATCATCGGCAGGCCTCCTCCTCCTCCTCCTCCTCTGCTCCGTCTCTTCCCTCACTTCCTCTTTGCTCACCGTTTCCCCTCCGTTCCGCCGCTTGCGACAACTTTCACACATTATCCCCAGCTCGACCTCCTCCCTCACATCCTCCATCATAACCCAGGCTAACGCCGACCTCCCTCACATCCACAGGAAATCACCCTTTTCCAGCCGATGGACGCTTCACGTGTAAGAGTCTGCTGAGTGGCATCACCGTTATTATCTAGAAAATAGTCGGAGGGCAAAAACGTGTGTGCGCATCCTCACACTGTTGATTAAATTGCGTCAGTATGCGTGTGAGCTCTTGCACTTTGTAAGTCAGGTTGGTTTTCATGAAGTCGGTTTGATGAATAACTAGTGTTGATGTTACGTTTTGGCATTTTACTATTATTTAAAATCATGCCCATGTTGTCTTTGAGGCAGATCATTTTAATAAGTATATTTTTTATAAATTTAATGTTTTAGCTGTTAACAGAGCAAATTATGGTTTCATTTAGACTTTTTTCTTATTTTTGAAATGCTACCAGAAATGTTTTAGTGGAAATTAAAGACAAAACTAAATGAGTATTTATTTTATACTGTGTGGAATAAGATATAAGTCATCACCAACATTTCTTTAATTTAGGCCTGACAATCTAAGATCCATTGTTCCTCAGGTGCGTAAATAATTTGGTTATGAGCCTCAGGTGTTTGTGTTTGTGTCCTCACATCCTCCTTGTTTTATTTTTTTTTCTCAAATATTCCTTTCAGTTTTCTACGGTCCAAGCACAGTTTGGGTCAGCTGGCTGAAACTTGGACACAATAAAATTTCCCAACAGGGCAGAGATCGGTAAAAGTCATCAAATGCTCTTAGAATAAAGTAAAAAACCAGAGTTTCAACGATCTGACCCTAACTGTAACCACCTGATGAAAGGATATTGATCAGTGGAAATGTGCGATTCTTTATATTTTATCGATTCGAAATCAAGTAAGTACAGGGCCCATATCGTCGACACCAATTCTGATACCGATACTTTTTATTTATTGATGCATCTTCAAACTTCTGACATTTACTTGTTATTGTGTTTTTTCCTTTGAAGAATTTTTGTTCAAAACAAGGACAGAACTTGCGCAAAGTTTATAGTTATCTACAGAATACCTGAATCACATGTGAACATGATTTGTGTGCAGTTTTCCCAAATAAACAAAGTGCAAACAAATATAATTTGAGAGCACATCAAAACAAATTATTTTTTAGGTAGAGCCAAGAAACTGCAATACAAAAATAAAACGAAATTTAAAGCAGGAATCTGAAACTTAAGTGTTCATTTTACCACATAGTGTCGATTCAGTACTGATGCCAACATGGTGTCGATATTATCGATATTTTGGATCAATCAATCTGCTCATATCTATTGATCAGCCTGTGTAGGAACAACAAGGAGACTTAGAGACTCAAGCAACAATGAACTGGAAGATGCTGCAACCTCCTCACAGCATCAACATGGACGGAGAAGCCACTGCTCAGAAACCAGAACCTTCACTGCTCATGTAGATGAGGCAAACATCTCCTGGACAATCGAAGGATAAATGCTGAGGCGGTTAGCCAAGATGATTTAGAGGAGCTAAGATGTGACTGTCGAGAATAGTAGTGGCAGCGTCATGATGAGGGACGTGCTGGTAAATTACACAAAGTTAAGAGAACGACCTCCAGGTTCGCTTCTGCTCAACAGGTGGGTTGCTGCAACTTGGAAACAAATGGTGGACCGCCATCCCAAAGTGGACAAAGCAAACAAACAAGCTGCAATATATAACTTTTTTAATCTGTTTTTTAAAACATATATTTGCTAAAACAGTCACTAGGTTGTGACTTTATAATATTAGACAGATAATCTGGTAAAAGATCAAGCTCCTCCCTGAGCTGCTAGTACCTTTTGAAGAAATGAACCGTCCAAAAACAACCAATCAGAGCCAGGAGGAAGGTATTAGTGCTGTCAATCATCCTCGTGTACGTACTGCTGCACGTGCTAACGGCAGAGAAACAGCTTACAGTTACAGAAAAGCTGTTCATCCGCTGTCTTCGGCGGCCATGCTAACTAGCCTTAGCAATCATGACAGCCTATGCTGACGAGAACCGTAGAGAGAAAGGGGGAGGGTGTGAGCGGCGCATACATGAGCATGATTGACAGTTATGCAGTCACGACATGGTGACAGTTTTAACAAATATGAAAAAATCATTTTCATGAGCGCTACACATTGCAGCTTGAACCCAGTTGAAAGTTGACCTGGACACCGAACCTCCACCTCTGACCCTGAAACTCACATCCTGCTCCCATGTTAACATGAGATCCGTGTCCAAACTTAAGCCTCTTCCTGGAACACCAGGCAGCAGTCGAGGCCTTACATGGGTTTTTTTTATATACTGTCATAAAAAGCAGCTGAAATTGAATCATTAAAGCTGAGCATCGTCCGAAACGTTCCCCGCTGCAACAACATGAGTCCATCAGACCCGAGCCCGAGGCTGCAGGGGTACAATCAGCAGTGAGTCATTGTCAAACATTTCGTGCTCAAAATGTTTGCGGTCGGTGCTGTTGAGCTTTGGCAACAAAGGAGACCACAGGGAGGGGGGGAGAGAAAAGGCAGGTCCGCCGGGACCCGATCCGGCTGAAGATCTCAGGAGGGCAGCGACACACAAAACAAAAACACCGGTTTAAATCTGCGTGTGGGGGCAAAGAAAGGGAAGGAGAGACGTGACGGGGTGAAAGACGTCAGAAGGACGGGCCCTGAAAGGAAACTATTGTTTGTAATTACAGCTTTGAGTCCATTTGTACACCTGCAAGCTGCACACAAACGGAGACACTCGCTAATCTCACAATGATCGTGTAAATCAAACTCCTCTCTATTCTCTCTCTTTTTCTTTTTTTTTAATAAAGACTCTCGATCCAATTTGCACACAAATGAAATCATTAATGCGCGCCTCCCCAGAGACGTTTACCCTATCTCTAAAAAACACCCACTTCAAATCCTGCTGGAAATTAACCCTTTTTTTGTGTGGGTGTGCGTGTGCGTGTGTGTGTGTGTGTGAGTGGATCCGGATGCATTTGGTGCATTTGGGTGTGTCTGTGGGAGGCAAATTAAAAGGATTGTGAGGAGAAAAGTGTGTCTGCAGATGTGTATGTTCAGACAACGGTATCAGCATACATGCAGGTATGCAAGGCTGCACCGGAGAGTCAATTAGGGAGGGGGGGACAAAAGAGAGGAAAACATAGGCGACACACGGAGGAAGAGTGAAAGAGAAACTCCGGAGGGGAAAGAAAGCTCCGACTATGCTCGTCTACGTTCGTTTCTCTTCAGCGGTTTCTCTCTGCTCGGCTCCCACACAGCAGGAATGTGCAGGTTGCAACAATGGCTGTGTGTCTCCATCACATGCTATGGGAATGAATGAGACCGCCCTCTGTTCAAAACCCGGAGACTAAAGTGCATTCGTTTTATTACTCCAAGCATAATTAGGAAACTCGACTGCGGGTGCTTTCGTTTTTGAAATTTCTCACGTTTACTTTTCATCCTGTCCAATGAAAGTCTTGTCCCGCATGTCCTGAACGGCACCAAGGGTTTGGTTTGTTTTATGCGACAGCAACGAGATCGAAATGTCCAGCAGATGCATTTACAGTCCAATTTGGACATGAAAAATGCTGCAGCTCATAGAGAGGGGGGAGCATAATGGGTCAGAGCTGAAATAAATATGTTATTAGAATTGTAAGACCGAGACAGAAACCCACTGATGTTTAATATTCTGCTGCTACAATCCATTCAAAGGCTTTTTTATTGTTTACTTTCATAACCAAATTATATAATGGCCAGATGGTCATTTGTAGAAATGTCCAGCTGGCCAATTGGTAGGCAATACAGAAAACCTTTTGAAACCTGGATTCCCTCCACTACATTTCTCACCCTTGACCTCTACAGGAGGCGACGGCCTGTTACCAACACCAAGTTACACCAGCAACGAATGGATGAAATCAATAAAAAATTGATTAATAAAAGTTTTGGCAAAGAAGTTCATTATTGATTCATTATGAGGCCGTGTCGCGGTCGTTCACTTGGTCAGTGCTAGCTGACTAATTTACGCATCAATCGAAAATAAAATCGACTGATTAATCAAATATTAAAATAATTATTAGTTGCAGCCTGATCTACCACAGTAAACGCAGCGACTGCAGAGGAGACTATTACGAGTTCGGGAGTTTGGAGGAGCAAGTAATGGTAGATGAGCTGAAGCATCTCATTTTACATTCAGAAGCCAAAAAAGGAAAATGAAAAAAAAAAGACGTCAGGTGGGACGTTCGTATGAACGGCTTCGGACAAATGCTCCTCAGAACGACCCATCCTGCTCTCTGGATGAAAAATCTGCTTCTAGAGGTTGAGGATTTTGGGCCGTTGTCAGCATAAACAATAGTTTCGCATGAAGAGGAAGGCAATAAGTTGGCTATGGGCGTTGTGGCAAACAGGGGCGGACGGCATTAGGCTTACGGACCAATTCCCCACTTGTTGCTGCACACTCCCACTCAGCTGGCTTAAAACTAGGCTTTGACTCCCTCGCACTTACAGGAAATACACATTTGGCTGTTTTAAAAGTGTGTTTCAAACCTGTTGCTGATAAAGCTTTGAGCAGCAGACTGCAGGCTAGCTAAGGAGTCAGTACTGAACGTATAGACTGTCCTGTTGTTAATCCATTAAGAACAGAAGCATTTGAAAGCTAGTCATATATTTAATACTTGCTTATTTCTATGTCTCAACATCACCATAACTATAAATAATTGTTAAATACAGACATAAGTTCAATAATTACAGCGATAAATTACTGCAAAATGGTCTCAGATTACACCTCATAATGAAACAACATGAAGTTGATGAGAATGAAGTGGGACAAGATGTTAGCAATATTTTTGTAATAGGTAAAAGTTCAATGTTTGGTGTTCACAAATATAGTGAAAGGTGTTATAAGTATTTTGAGTTCTTAGCGAGAGATGCAGTCCAGATCCAACGGAGAAATAAACCAGATACAAACCATAAACTGTGATATTCTCTCAGCATTTACCAATCAGTTGTATCTTCACAGTTTCTGTTTTTCTTTCCTCTGAGCCATAAAAAAGAACTTAAAGTGCTCTTTTTATTTCATTTCCAACTCATCGGAAGTCTGGACGTCCAGAGGTTGACAGAGGCGAAGGTTAAGAAGCGACGCTTTCCCAAGAGGAAAACTTTTATAGTCGGCGTCGAACAAAGTGGACAAAGTTTAGACATTTGTTCCTCATTTTCCTCATTTTGCTCAGATACTGTCGCCACTAATCCTCAAGTCTGTGCAGAAAATGTTCAAAATGAGAAGAAATGTTCTTCTGTTGTATTTTGGGGAGGCACAACAGGTATCCAGACTCTTTTCTCTCTTTTTTTGCACAATATGTTGCATTAATGCAGATGTTTTCAAACTGAGAAGAAAAATTGTGTAGTTGAGGCTTAAGACAGCCTACAAACATTTAGCTATAAGAGATAAGTAAAGCCATTTCTTCCTCAAAAAAAAAGCTTCGAGTCTGATTTAAGCCTCTCTGCTGTCTGCAAATGCGTTGCAATAATAACTTTAATTACTGTAATATCCATAAGGCTGCTGTGACAGATGAATATTTTTGGGCCGTATGTGAGCACTTAAATGCAATTACTTCCTGTTAAAAGCTCCATGACTGAGGGGACGGTCACTGCTTTTAATGCTTGACCTTCTTCCCATGTTTTCAGCACACGTACACACACACACACATATATATATATATATATATATATATATATATATATATATATATATATATATATATATATATAAATAAATAAATATATATATATATATATGTCACTTATAATTATTGCAAAAAATTGATTATGCTGTATGACATAATTTGTATAATTTGTATAATTCTCAAACACCAGGTGTTTCAGATTAATATCAAAGATGCAAACTAGATCATTTGATGCAAAACCTTTTTCTTTTTTTTTTTCTTTTACGTTTAAGATACTTAAGAAAAACGTAAAATTTAAACATGATCACTGTTATTAGCCCGGATTATAGCCCTAACAACATAAAACTGAACTTCATTAATAATTTTGGGGAGTTGAACGATGACATTCAAACACTCGGGGAAGCTTTCTGTTCTCTCACGCTTCCATTTAAAACAGACCCAGGAACAAACTCTGTGACTCGGCGAGAAGCCTGTGTGGTTCACTGCGACACATTTGCATGATGGAAACAGTTTGCATGTCGCTGTAGAACGAAGGAGATTGCACGTGCAGCACACGGTCCGTTTTTCTCATCTGGTGCACTTCTTTTAGAAGCAAAATCATCCGATTCGAGTTGTTTTTATGCACTGAAGCCAACAGACGTTCCCTTGAGTTTGATTTTGCATTCCCGCAGCTTGGATTTGGTTCTTTCCTGCAATGTTTGCTTTGTATCAAGACAAACACCTTTATTCATGATGAAAACGAATAAAGTCCAAAGAGCAGGTTTGAAAGGCATTAAGAACCCCTGAAGAATTAAGAATCAAGCTTGACGTCATCTATAAATAATCAGTATTTAATACCATTTCCTCGTTCACAGCTTGCGCTGCTCTAACATCGTTTATGTAAATTATTTTTGTTGACTCAATGAAGCCACTATATTTATATATATTTCTCACTTGTTTCTAAAGGCATCCATGTTCGACACTCACAGCTACTCTTCAATAAACTCACATTTTCTCCCTGTTATTGTCATACCTAGCAAGTGGTATCCTTTAGCGCTAAGCTAACTTCAGGCTGTTTCCTCCCTGCTTTGATATGACTCGTTGATAATTTGACATCTAACATATTTCAGTTCAGTTTCACCGAATTTTGTGGCGAAAAAAAACACTGTCAGGAAAGGATGTTCTTGTGGCTCAGGTAAGAACATCTAGAAACCAACACGTCATTCTCTGATCTAAACAAATTCAAGTCTTCACAAAGCCATTTCTGACTTGTAAAATCAGCTCCATATTGAGGACAATATGAAGCTCGTCCTCAAGCTCCATATTTGCAGCAGGACAACGATAGAAAGCAGCCCAACAAATTTCCCTTTATTGGAGTGGCCTAGCCAAAGTCTGGGCTTAACTTGAGGTGAGAAACGACCTTGAACTGGCTTTTCCTCTTGATAAATAAAACCATAATTTTTAAAAAAGAAAATTTATTTTTGTCTCTTCTTGGGTTATCTTTGTCTTCTATTTAAGACTTTTGGATTATCTGAAACATTTGTGACAAAAAAACAAAACTAAAGAAATCTGACAAGATGCAAATACTTTTTACTTCAACGTAATTGACCTTAATAATTTCACTGAAGCATCTAAGGGAGATTCCTTTATTCTTCGGTGACTTTAATTAGTAGAAGGGCCAAAGTAAATATCAAAAGCACTTTAAAATCTTAAAACAGGAAAGCAAGATAGTCAGGCTGTTTCAGAACTCTGAACCCTAAATGTTCCAGCAGCAGACAGTGAGATAAATAAAGCGTATCCCTCATAAAGGTAAAAATAAGCGATGTCCTCTGCCAGCCTGCCTCCTTGCACTCACCGTTTATTTGTTTCTGCTCGACAGAAGCTAATTAAGCGCTTTCATGTCAGCTTGCTTTGTTCCTCTTATTGTTTAAAGCAGAGCTAATACCTACAGAGACGGCGCTTCAAGAAATGACTTATGTTACGAAGTCTTTGAATTTGTCTAATCTCAGCTGAAAAACAAAAGAAAAGAAACCAGACTGCTGACTGACTGTTCCTCTGGGGGTCGAGAACAAGTCGCGCTCCTCAGGATCACAGATTTTCCTGGAGGCGGCAAAAAGAACAAGTAGTTGTTTTTTTTTAACATCCAAAACTAAACTAAAATAAAATTAAAGTGCAGGATTTAGATTTAGAGGGGGGGGGGAATCCCAACGTGGACTGAGAGCAGCTTAAAGGGCACAAAACAAATACAACCCAACCAATTACAATCACGCCCACATTCATAAGCAAATGCACATATTTCCCTGGAGAGATTAGAGGAGGGAGAACAGAGAGAGCTCACCTTACCTCATAATGACTCGGCTCACCTGTTGATCCCCTCACCTGGGGCAGGGGGGAGATCACCCCCGCCCCCCTCCGCCCCTCTGCTCCGCCTCATAGAGATGGCCGGATAAAGCCATCCTTTCAGCTGAGGCTGCCACAGAGCGTCCCGATCCGGCCCGCCCCTCGGCGCGGCCCTGAAACCGATCCAGGTAGGCTTTCTCACGGAGAAACTTTCTCACACTCGCACCTGCCAATCACACACCTCCCCGGAGAGCGCGACGAGGAGGATGAAGCTCGGGGCTCACGCGGCGTGCATGCAGCACACCCAGATGTAAACGGTACACAGATAAGGGAAGATAATTGGCTCTGGGACAGCGAGTCTCACAGGTAAACGGGCCGATACCGATCACAGGGAGGAAACCTAAGCCAGTCCTGTGCAGCATCCATGTGCGCAGGTGTATTAAAGGGACAGGGAGCTTTATCCTCATCAGGTAAATCAAACAGTTTTTAGTACGGAGACTCCGAGACGCTGGAGGAGCGAAGGAAACATGTTTCCCCACATCGCACACGTTTTCACAGCATGCTGTGATTAGAGCTTAAACTCTGGAACGCGTCAAGATAAAACCGAACTAAGCAAACTAAGAAACAATCACAAGGAGAAGAGATGAGGAGGAGGAGGAGGAGGAGGAGGAGGAGGAAAAGCCCTTTTAGCCAAAAACTAAAATAAAAGCTCTAAAGTCCCGTAGAAAATTATGGATCTGCCAAGTCATTTTAGAGGGATTCTCTTGAGCTTTAAACGAGCATTAGCTGCTAATGGAGTCTGAAAAGGAAGCAGCCTCTGTGTCTTTAATTCGCCCAAGCTGTGTTTGTTGGGGGTTTTTATATGTTAATAATGAAAACATTGGGGGGGGGGGGGGGGGGGGGATAAAAAAAAGCCGGCTGGAGAGGGGAATGAAAGAGCCGAGCTCAATAATCAATAAACCTTTTGGCCACTCTAGTGTTCTGTTTTGTAATTAAATTACTCTTTCATTCAAGGATGTCGAGTCTAGCAGCCAGGAGCAGGAAGTTCAAAAGCTCCCGAAAGAGCAAAAGTGAAAACATTTGGATGGATGGAAGAAAGAAAGAAACCGAGGAAACTGGTGGACAAAAAAAACAGGACTGAACGAATTCGCCAACAAGCCGACATTCAGACATGTAGTGGTCGGCATCCCACTCGGTGCCACAAATAACCTTCAAAAATGAAACTTAATATTGTGATTGTGGATTACCGATATTGCTATTCTATATCTAATCATCATAATTCAATACCTGCTGGTTGATATCAAGTCTCATGTTTCAGGCACCCTGTGCAACTTGTGAAACCAAAAAAAAAAAATGTATTTGTATTTTTTCGCGACTGCAGCCTACTTTCTCATGCACAGCCTGAGAAAAAATGTTTTTTTTTGTTCGATCAATCTGGGTTTTTCCCGAACAATCAAAGTTTTTTTTTCCCATTGTAGTCAAAAGGAAAAGCTCCACAGAGAATAGCCGAAATATTTAAGTCACACAAACTAAAGATGTACCTTTGTGTTAAGCAGCTGCAGCCCCATTGAGATATGCTACCGCTAAATATCAACAAGTCATATCAAAACAGAGTAAACATGCTAATGCTAGCATAGCACTATTTGTGGATTTTTTTTCTGCTGAACATATTTTATTATTTGTTATTATTTAAAATATTTGGAGAAGAAAATGCAGCTTGGGAAGTTGAAATATTAATCATGTTTGAGTTGGTGAGTACAACTAATTAGCACCACGAGCCTCCGTGGCTCTGATTAGTCACCAACTCAAAAGGATTAATATTACCTCCAAGCAGATGATACATGTTGGTAAAATGAAAAGATTATCTTTTTTAAACCTAAATCTGCTAGAGGTATTAATAATTATGAGCCTAACTTTACTTGGTGGCTCAAATGCTTCATCTGAAATGACTCACATCAGCGTTGGAGGACAAGCAATTGTGATCAAGTCCTCTCTAGTCTGATGGCAGATCAATCAAATCTACTGGCTTCAAACAAAAATTTGGCACCAAATATTCCTGCTTCCTTTCTTAAAGTGTCATTGTGAAGAGCGGGGGGAACAAAAAAGGGGTAAAAATGTTGAGCCGAGCTCATCAAACCATTTGATGACAATTTAGTTCTTTAATTGCCATCTATTTTTAATTCTCCCGCATGTAGGCGTCCAGATCGGCAGGTTTATTCAGTTAGATTTTGTGTTTTAAACGCACTGATGATCAGGCAGTCCCAGAAAGCAGCGGCCATTATCACCCCAAGAGGCTCTCAGCAGATGACAGCTGAGGGTCTCCCAGAATGAGTCGAAGCTGATGTGGAAGGCAGGCGCTCGTCTAGACGTGGCAAATACACTCACTTCAAAAAATAAATAAATAAAAAATACAATCCAAGCATGGATAAACAGCCATGATTGTTTCCTGTCACAAAACAGCGACAGTAAAGTGTTTGGACTCGTTCAAGGTCAGGAGAGAAAAAAAGGGGGGAGCCTAATAAAAGCCAGTGTTTGTGTTTAGATTAAGATTTTTTTTCTTTTCTTTTCTCCCCAGTAATAAAAAAAAATTGATTTTTGCTTTGAGAAGGCATCTCTCAAAGAGATATTTAGCTGAAATCGGTGATGAAAGCTGCTGTAATGGCTCCCAGTAATAGGAAAGCAACATCATGTGAACTCTGACAGCGAGGGGTTATCATCACTCCAATCTAGCCTTGGTTCGAGAGGATTGTATTATACTTGAAGCTTAGCCTGTTCCCTTGGTAACCATACTGGTAACAAGCACATCCCCCCACCCCATCCTCCATCCCAGTAGTACTTACTGGCCAGGCATATTTGAAGTGAATGGAGATGTGTCCGTTAGTCCCGTCCTCTCCTCCTCCGGGTTCGTGTCCTCGGTGCCGGAGCGACAGGGAGTTTCCGCCCAGGACGCCCGTGGTGCCGGATCCGAAGGTGCAGGTCCCCGTGGGGGCCACCCGGGCCTGGTACTCCTTGAGGCAGGCGTGGAAGAAGGTGTCGCACTGATCCCGGGCAGAGCAGCGCTGGCCGCCGCCGCCGGCCTGCAGGTCGCAGCAGTCTCCGGCCTGCAGGAGGCCGTGCGGGTTGTGGAAGTGACGGATCTGGAGCTCGAACATCCCGGCGGCGCGCACAGCCTGGACCGGGAGAGAGGGCAGAAAGTAGAGCGATGAGGAGGCGCTTTTCCCCCACCCGAAAACATGGAAACTCTCAGAAAGAAAGTTGTTCCTCAGAGCTCCGAATCAACTTTATGCTCCTGCCCAGCTACATCTGACGCGGGCTGACTAAACAGTCAGGCGTTTTCTGGGTTAGTTTGATTTGCTCAACAAAAGCAGGATCCCCCGCGGAGGACCTCTGCAGCAGGATTCTGTCTAATCACTATGAGAGCTGCTGGTGCTTCAGCTCCCGCTGAGCTTTTGCATCCCGCAGAAGGTTTTCACCATTAGAGAAGAGAGTGAGCCTCTGTGTTGTCATATTCACAAATAAGCTGCTGCTTTCAAACATGCCCACCGCCTTGCAGATATTTTCATAACACCTGAACTTTTCCACGTTTTGTGACGACGCAGCTACAGTTCTCGGTGTATCTTAGTCGGGTTTGTGTCCTCGGGTTCCACTGGGAAGTGGAAGGAAAGTGGTAACTGGCTTTTAAAAATTAGGACTGGTTTTAACTGCAGCTCCAGTTTTGTGTGTCTAGAGTTTTAAATTGGTCCCCATTCTTCTCAGCCTCCATCCGGTTAAACAAGGGAATCAGAGAAGACGGATTCCTGACAGATTTTCAAGTAGATGTAAGTCTGGACTTTGACTAGGCTGTGTGTTTGGGATTGTTGTTCTGATGGCAGGGGGTCCTCTCTGAGTCTCTGGTCTTTTCCAGCCTCCCAAAATGGTTTTCTGCCGGCATCAGCCCAGATTTAGATCTATTTATCTTCCCCACAGCATCATGCTGCCACCTCCGTGTCTCAAACTGTGGCTGATGTGTTCAGAGTAATGAGAAGTTTCCCTCAACAAGTAGGGGCTTTGGATATTTTACACAAGCACCTGAGGCCTACAAAGCAAAAAACACACACAGTATTTTTGTCTAGTCTAAATATCTTAATACATTTGAAATAAGACAAAACTAACTTACAAGTAACTTTTCAGCAACACATAGGAGTTTTTCAGTCAATAATCCCTTAATATTTTTCATAAACACTAAGGAATTATTGACTTAAAACAAGCTCCTATGTCTTGCTGAAAGTTACTTCTAAGTCAGTTTTCTCTTACTTCGGAATGTGCTAAGATATTTGCACAGGAAACTCAACCAAAAGTACTTGGTGATATTTTTTTGTCCTTGCAGTGAGGGTTTATCCACTCAGGTGAATTGCATTTAAGTAGCAGGTTGTCCTCTGGAGGCACCGTGCACTTTTTCAGGATTTTATTGGTAAAATAAAAAGTTCTTGGAGGCCACGTACGATTCATCGCTGGATGCTCTCTCTTCCAGCCAGAGAGAGAGAGAGAGAGAGAGAGAAGTGAAGCAGGAAAAAGAAGAAAAAAAGAAGAAAACAGAGAGAGACATAACTCTGATTCCCACAACTCTGTCTGACCTCTGCAGAGGAAAAAACAAACTTTTCCATCTAAATTATGAACAGACACACCAAACACTCCTGTCATATAATCCTCCAACTGTTTATCCCCCCACTTCCTTTTGTTTGCCTCGTCCCGTTCTTTTTCTTTGCTATGTGCGGCCGCCACTCCCTTCTTCTTCTTCTTCCCTCATGTCCTCATCCCCAGGGGGATCACTGGATTCTCCTCCTCCTCCTCCTCTTCTTCCTCCTCACTTCTTTCTCAATGCGAAGCTGTGATGTTCCTGTCATTTCTCTCCCGGCGGCGACAATCGGCCGCTCTGCTTTGTGTCCGTCGCCTCGTTTCATTCTCGGGGTTGGCTCCTTGTTTGTGGACGAGCCACACACATACACACACACACACACGCACACACACGCACTCGTTACACATATGCTGGAGTTAATAAGACCCCCTGAGATTCCCGGAGCAGAAGGGTCAGGTATGTGTGCGTGCAAGAAGGGGGGAAAGTGTGTGCCGAGTTTTATTTTTCTTTTCTTTTTGCAAAAATAAACCCGCCATAATCTGAGTTTGCCAGTAAAGCCCTTGCTGATCCACAGACATATGTAGCTCTGATAATCAGAGCTGTGAACCCGATCGTATGCGACGTGGTCCCAAGCCGAGCCAAAATCAGCCCATTGTTAAAGAGCGAGTGTCCCCCCGCTGCACCCGGGTCCCTGGGTGGGGGCCGGGGCCTGAAGAGAGAAGCGGAGGAGGATGGGTGGACTTGGCTACATCAAAAGGCTTGCGGAGATACAGTGGCGCTCATCACTCCACATCCTCCTTTCTTCCTCTCCTCCGCTCGCTGCCGGAGCCATTCCCCGCATACCAGCGTTTCAGCGCTCAGTCGGGGCCGAGACAGCGAGACAGAGGGGTCTGGGTCCGGGGGCCCCCCGGCCCGCTCGGCAGGAGACCCCTTGCACTGAGAGGCGCGCAGAAAGGTCCCCCGCCATTGAAAAGACGGATATTTACGGCTCAGTAATGGAGCTGACCGTTAGAGGAAGAGGAGACCTTAAAGCAGGCAGGGTGTAGAGGAGAAACGTGAAGAAAACCGAATCGCACAAAGTGTCTTTGCTCCAGTTTCTAGTGTAAATATACCAGTAAACCTGAAGTAAGATATAAATATTTAAAATAAAAACTAAGTCATGAGTAACTTATCAGCAAGATGTATGAGCTTGCCTAGTCAATAATATTGATGGATAAGTTCTACTTCCACCAGCAAATGTAATTTATAAAATAGAACTTTTTCATCAATATTAAGGAATTGTTGACTTAAAATAAGCTTCTGTATTTGCTGACAGGATATTTTTCAGTTAGTTTTGTCTTGTTTTAAGTGGACTAAGATGTTTGCAGTAAAATAAATAGACCAGAAGACTTAGTAAGATTTTGATGTTTTTGAAGTTCTTCTTTGCCAAATCGCTCAAGTTCAGTCAGATCAGACGAAGAGTGCATTTGAACACCAACTTTCAAGTCTTTCCACAGTCTGGACTTTGACTAGGCCAATCAGAGACATGAATGTGCTTTGATCGGCTCTCTGGCTGCGGGTTTAGAGTTGTTGTCTCTCTAGAAGGTGAACCAGGTGTTAGGATTCAGCGTTTAGATCCATCCGTCCTCCTATTAACGCTGACCAGCTCAACTGCCTTTACTGCGAATCCCCACAGCATGATGAAGCCTCCGCCATGTTTACTTGCTCAGGAAGTCGGTTTTCACAGCATTTAGCAAAAAGCTCAGCGTCGATCTCCTTCAAATAATCAACAGTCAAAAGGTTTTGTGGACGTCAGATCAATGAAATATGTGCAACTCAGTCAGCAGATTCTTCCACCTGAGCTGCGGGTTTCTGCATCCGCCCCAGAGTCGCTGAGAGCATTAGAAACTTAAATCACTTTGTGTCCATCTTGAGGCTGGAAAGGTACATTCGTGCTTGGATTCCTGGATAGCTCATTGTTCGCTTGTCTTAACAAGACCTCCCCGGATCGCCCGCAGGTTCCTCAGAACGCTTCGGAAAAGCTTCCGACAAAGTTCTCCAAGTTTTCACATGCTACAGTTTCGTTTGTTTGCACTTCGAAGCAGCTTTAAAATCCTCTGCCACAACCCGAATTTTGATTTATAGAGCTTCACATACAACGACTGTGTGATCAGGACCTGCTGTTGGCTTACAGCAGAGCTGAAGGAGAGGAAAAAGCTTCACATTTGTAGATAACTTGTCATATTTTGAACCTGTTTTCGGTAAATGTTGGTTTAACTGTTTGGTTTTAGTGAAGCACGTTGGGATGTTTGCCTTGAAATCTGCTCATTAACAAAATGTCAATGTTTTCAGAAGGTGCCTTTGTTTCTGTCTTCAGTTTATGCGTAACAAACGTCTAGTTGAATGTTTATCTAAAGGTTCCTGAGGTGCAATTTATCTGCCATCGATCCTCAAAACGAGAGGCACACAGACTAGAAGGCGGCCTGTGAAATCTGGAGATTTGCTCCTTTTCTTTCTTTGACATAAACCCGAAACTGAAAATCATTTTTTCTTGTTTAGCTTAGGAGTATGTCTTCTGCGAAGAATCTTTTTCCCCCCCCACTTAAATTCAAAGGGAGAAGACGCGTCCGATAATTATATTATGAGAACAGAATGAAAAAACTTGATTCTCATTCGTTTCTCTCCGGTTTGAGCAAATTTACTACAAATGAACTTCAAAGACGTGCAACGAGCGGAGCTTTGATCTCCTCTCCAGCCATTTTCCGGGGACCATAACTGCACAGTGTGCTGGTTCGTATATGCTTTATTAAAAAACACATCGCAGAGCAGATAACACTGGAGGGACTGCTTCGTCTGAAGAATCACAGGTTCTGATTCTTCCCTTCTCTCCCCTGCGTTATGATAAAGGGGCAAAAACAGCTGCAGAGGGTCCTGACTCTGCAGTGCGGTCAGGAGCAAGAAGAAGAAGAAGAACAAGAAGAAGTGTGTTGTTGCTCAGCTGTGAAGGGGGCTGCAGAGCTGCCCCATGTTCAACATTCACACGCCCCGGAGTTGATTGTCCTGTGGCCCTGTGCTCCACACACACACACACACACACACACACACACACACACACACACACACACACACACAGGAGCACAGACACTGTTTGTGAGCTCAGCGCTCGGAGCAAAGGAAAAAAGATGTGCTCACACACACACACACACACACACACCGAGGAGCACCTCTCTGTGTGGTGGGTCCTGTCACACATCACAGCCGTCCTGTCAGCACCGCGGCGCAAAAGGTGCAAGGATAATAATTTTTATTCCCCATCTCTCACAAGGGGAAAAAGTAGCATAAAACTTGGTTGTTTCATGCTACTCAACTCCTTAAGAATGTTAAGAAAAAGACGAGAAAACACCAAACCAGATCTGCACATGCGCTGTGCCTTGATAAGGTATTTACACCCTGTGAACTTTGTACACCACAGATTTCAACGTACTTGTATTAAGACGCGGATGTGCAAAACGAGTCTGAAAAGTGTGCGACGCATTTGTATTCAGCCAGTCCGAGTCAGGTCAGGGGACACACAGCTCCGTCTCTTTACACAGACTCGATTCGATTCACGTCTGGACTTTGACTAGGGCATCCCGACACAAATGCGCTTTGATCTACGACTGAAACGATTAATCGGATGAATCGCAACGAATCGATTGCTGAGATCATCGGCAACCAGTTTAGTCGTCGATTAGTCGCTCACCGTTTGCTGAAAGAACAATGTATTGAGAGCAGCAATAAAGCCAAAAAGCTGTACAAAATATAAACAGTTTGAATCTAGAGTAGAAAAAATAATAATTTTCTTGCTTGTAAAAGTGTTATACCTAAAACTCTTTGAGTAGGACAGTTTTTGCTTCACCTGGTTCAAATTTTAAAAAGAAAATCTCCCATTAAGCACCTTTCCTATGCAAATATTAGTCAATTAATCCAAAATAAAAAATCAACAGATCATCCCAACGCTGTATTAATGTTAAGACTTTTACATCATTTAAAGTATTTTGTAGCTGCAGATGCTCAAGTGAACACTAAAGGAATGTTATGTTATGTTGCATTTTCTTCTTTTAAAAAAGGAATTGGATTATTTGTTTATTTGGATATTTTAATATATTCCTAATATTGCGTTAAAAAGGCTTGTGTAGCCACATGAAAAATCTGCAGAACGACTCAATTTCGAAATCAAACCAATCGATTCATCATCAGGATAATCAACTGACTAACCAATAACTAAAATGATTGTTAGTTGCTGTCAACGCCGACCAGCTTCCACATCACTGCTAAGAAGAAGCATGAACCCCCTCAGCACGACGCTGCCACCACCTTGCTTCACTGTGAGGCTGCTGTGGCCAAAACAGCTTAATTTTTGCTCCCGCCAACTTGTTTCGCGTGTTTCCTGTGTCTCCTACGGCTTGTAAGCAAACCGCAAACATTGTTTATGTCGATCATTTGAAGGAACACGCCGCTAACGGACTGTCCCACCTGAGCTGCGGGTCTCTCCAACTCCTCCAGAGGTCTTACCTGCCTCTGAGCAATCATTACCTCACCCGACCTGTCAGCTTACGGGTCAAGTCTTTGCAGGTTTGCGGTGGAGAGCAATTTATTATCTTCCTCACCATTACGCACAGCAGTCGTGTCAGTGGAATAACGCACGTGCGGCGGTGTGCATGTGCGCACACAGGAGGAGGATCGGGATCCGTGATTTGTCCGATTCGTGTGCAGAGAAACACCCAGTGGAGGTGAAGAGCTTCTTTATGAAGCGGTGAGGTGCGCACCGGAGGGGGTGTGGTGGGTGTAATTAAAGTGTTATCTCTGCTCCGTCACTCAGAAAGGATTCATCAAATGACTTCAGAAAGAAGAAGCGGTTTATTTGGAATATAAACCATCAAATTATTATTATTATTATTTTCTTTCTTTAAGCCTGATCATACATGCTCTAGTAAAACGGTGATAAACGCACAAAAAAAACTGGAAATTTTTTTTTTTAAATGTGCACCCTGACAGATGAACGATTTGTGTTTTTATTATTATTATTATTATTTTTGATCTATTAGTCTTATAACTACAGTCAGCCTCTGCTGATAGCAGGCACAGCAGTGGGCTAAGACAACAGGTGGGCGCATCGCCGTGGGAGCAGAAAGAGGGCAGCACAAAGCCGAGCTGGCGCGTGGACTTTATATGGGTGGCTATTTCCACTCAGGTGTTCTCTACAAAAAACAAAAAACAAACAAACACGCACCGAACTGCATTGGCAGGTCAGCCTCGGGGCTTTGAGGGCACTCCGCCAGAAATAGCACTTAATCGTTTGCTTACCCGCGGCTGTAGCGTCAGGACGGCGAGAAGAATCACGGCCCGTAGCAGGTGAAGGCGCGTCCTCAGGAGCTTTACGCCTCCGCTTCCAGGATCCATCGGAGTTCTCCCGTGCGCTCTGGTGCTCTCCATCCCCGCGTCCAGGGAACTGGAGAGAACTGGAACAGTACGCTGTGCGCTCCGGCGCTGGTGGTGGCACTCCTCTCTCTCTCTCTCTCTCTTTCTCTCTCTCCTTCTTTCTCCTCCTCCTCCTGCGTCTTCTCTGCGCGCAGGTCTCCTCTTCCTCAGACTCAAGCCCTCAAACTCCCATAAGGCAACTTCATGGCGTTGAGAGAACTGGAACCCGCCGTGACTCCTCTCCCTCCTCCCCCTCTGTCCCAGCTACTGCGCCTCCACGAGCCCACCGGACCGCATTTGCGCTCACCTCGTCAGCCCCTCCTGTCTAGATGTCAGCGCACAAATCCACATAGTTCACAGGAACACTCTCCTTTTCCTGCCGCCACCGGCGCTAAGAGGATTTAAGGGTCCAATCTGCCCGCTCACTTGACTTGAACTCTCATCCCAATTAGATGACACTCTCTCTTCATCTCCGCCGTCTGTTTTCCGGGTTTGTGCCACCGGGCAGAAATAACAAAAGAAGCCGATTCTTCAGGAAGAAATGGTCATCATCCAGAGCGCGCAGCTAATAAAAGTTGCATCTCTGCAGCGGGGTTGCTCCTCTCTCTCTCTCTCTTTCTCTCTCTGCAGACTTCTCGTGCAAGTGGTTTGTGGACCCTGGAAGGGGCAGAGACAGTGTGGGAAACAATGAGAGAGAGAGAGAGAGAGAGAGAGAGAGAGAGAGAGAGAGAGAGAGAGAGAGAGAGAGAGAGAGAGAGAGAGAGAGAGAGACAAAGGGTGTGTCCTGAGGCAGGGAATATCCTTGTTTCAGACGGGTTGGTCTCCAGAGCGCTCTGCTGCGCTCTCCTCGTTGCCCCGCAGCCCACTTTACTCTTTTTGTCACATTTACACGTGGGATTACGGGCGACTCGCTTCACGGATCTACTTGAGTTTCCCCTCCACCTTTGGCGACACCTCCCTGGTTTCTGTCCTCCAGTTTCCCCTCCTCGGCTCCGCCGGGCCAATTAACTGCTGTCACAGCAGCTCTCTCTGAGAGAGGAGACCTTCAAACTGAACCCACTTTATAGGCAAAGGGACTCTTCCGCTGATCTAATAAAAAATTGTTAACAGAAACGTAGAGGAAAACATGCATTACATGAGGAGGATCGGGTTGTCAGCCCAGTGTGGCATGACCAAGGGGGCGTCACAGTCCACTTATCCATTTCACAAAACCCGTCAAGATGGGATTAACACTTCTTTTGGCTCTCTCCACGTTTGGTCAAGTAACTGATCAACGAGAAAGTAAAAGACAGCTCCAGTCTGTCGTTTTTTAGTTGTGCCACTTGTCCAACATTCCTGACTCAAATGGCTTCACACCTCTTCTTCTCTATATATGCATGTTCTCCAGAGTTCTGCTAATGACCTGATTATTTGATTCAGGTGTATTGCAGCAGATGCAAGGAGAGTTTAACACTCGTGGCCTTGTATTATGCCACGTAAGAGAGTCCTGACGTATTGAGGAGAGTCAGATCAAGAAAGCGACACAGTGGTGAGGTACGGTTGGTGCAACCAGCCAATAACAGAATTTAAAAGTCAAACAGGAACCAGAACCCATTTCCAATGAGAAGGCTATGAAAATCAAATAAATCTGATGCACTTCCTCAGTGAACAACACGGCTGCTACGCCGAGCTCAATGCCGCAGCGATGAGCTGTTGCTGAAGAAAGCAGGTGCCTTGCTGAAGTTGTTAGAAAGCAGTGAGTGAGCAAACCCCGGTACTTTATTGAAACGGGGATGTGATTCGATATTCCTATTCCTTCCTTCCTTCCATCCATCCATCTATTGTCTCACATGCTTGTCCCTAGTGAGGTTAAGAGGGGTGCTGGTGCCTATCTCCAGGGGTCAACAGACGAGAGGCGGGGTACACCGTGGACAGTTTGTGCAAATAATTTAATTTGTTTCAAGGAGTCTGGATTATGATTCCATCCATCCATCCAAACTCCCAAAGCAAACCGCTGCCCCAGACCTTGCCAGAGCTCTCCCCAGTGACTGAGCTGCTCATCGTCTCTAACGGTCAGCCACCCTACAAAGGCGGCTAACTTTGACTCCTTGCGACCAGAATCTTATGACCCATACTTCAGAACCACAGAGTGACGTCAGAAATGTAGACAGATCATTAGCATCCCCTTTTGGTTCAGCTCTTTCTCCACCAGGAGACACAGAAGCAGTGTGTCCACAGAACCCAACGCATACACTCTATCCTACTGTACGTCATGAGAGACAAGGTGGTGCTTGAGGTGAAGACTCACCTGTAGCTCAGAGGAAGCAATAAATCTTTTTCACTCAAAGACTTTAGTTTTTGGAAACATCTCCTGTGGTCCCATGAAGCAAAGTATCGGCGTTGGCAGAATCGTGTTGACTTGTTGTTTTGCTGTTGGGAGAGATCGGTGAACTTTCCAAAAGAACATTATGTGGAAATTATGTTGTAACTCATCTCAAGATGTCAATCAGGGAGAAAAAGCTTGAGAACTAAACTCGGACAAGAGTATTTTACAGGTGGTTACAGATGGGACAGCTGATATTGGTTCCTCTTATGAGCTGGACACAAAAATGTTGTTTTTCACAGAGTGGGTTTGCTTTGGGTGTGTGCAGTACACAGCGACTCCATGGACAGAAAGACTCCACCTGCAGCCTGCTTCCCTCTGCTCACACATGGACGCTGGTGACTAAACTTGTTCCGACAGCTGCAGCTGTATCCTGCTGTTCGCATGCAGCTGCTGAACGGAGCCGCCGGGCTTCCCTATAACCGGCTGAGCGCATAAATATAAAAGGGAGTTGTGGAGTGTGAAGGCATCTTTTGAACATTGGCACCCGTCACATGGCATATTTTCCACATCTGACCTCCAGTGTTTGCGTCCTGTTGGATTCAAGACCTCCACACAATGTTCCTTCTTCATCGGAGGGCCATCTAATGCGATTCTGGCTCCCTCGTCCCTCCTCCTCCTCCTCCTCCTCCTCCTCCTCCTCCTCCTCCTTCGTCTTAAGGTCTATCACGGGGCTGTTGCCTCGAGAAGCTTCCCTGACAACCACTGGCGTTTCCGCAGCTTGGCGCTCTGCGGTGACCCCGGGAGCGGAACAGAGGCCTGTTGAGCAGAGCCTTGATTTGCATACAAGAAGCAGTGACATGCAGGCATGAGCTGAATAAGTAAAACACATTCCTGATTTTAGTTGGGGTTTTTTACAGGTTCTAGTTAATGTGCGTGTCTCACCTGAGCGAAAATGATCACCAAAATATGTAGACTTTATGATATAAATTTGAACGTTTTAAGTACGCAACTGGCGCCATCTTGTGGCCACTGGAAGATTTCAAGGGATGAACGGTTTGGACTTCTTGATGGCAAGAAGGATGACTACTAGTCTGTTTTCAGTAAATACTCACAGTTCTCAATTATCTACATTGTTTATGCTTAGTCTAAGGAATTCAAAAACTAATTCCAGTTCACCACTGGCGAACTGGTTACATAAATTAACTCCCTTAAGAAAACAACTAAGACAATTTCTGGTATATTTTCTTGAATTGAAGTTTGACCTTTGACATCTACACACTTCAGTCTTATCAATAGAGCATGTAACTCTAATTTCTTTACTTCCAACATCTCCTTGCCCAACATGCATTTCTCTCTGTATGAGAAAATCCAGAGGGAAAATATCTGCATATCAGTTGAGCACATCAGAATGTCTGAGAGGCACAAAATGAAATTTTTGGGGTGGTCTAGTTAAAGTCCTGCCCAGTTAAGACGTTGTGGTGTCACCTCGAACAGGACGTTGATTCTCTTAAAGTCCTCCTATGTGGTTGAAAGAGCTGATGTAAACGACTCGTTACTTGATTTTTGCAAACTGCTACCAAATGTGGCGCAACCAAGTTTAGGGGGGGCAATTACTGTTGCCCCCAAAACTGCCCCGCTTCACAGAGGCCCAGTTTAGTTTTGATTGAGTTATGTCCTTGATAATTGAAATAATCTTAAAATAGCACTTTCTGGATCAAAACTCATCTGACGATCCAGAAAGTGTGACCAGAAAACGCGAAATCAGAAGAAACCAATAAAGAGGCGGAGTTTGTTTCGCTCTTTACTGAACAAAACTCACCGTTCCACAGTGACCAGTGGGAACCTCTAATGTTCTGACTTTTTGCTAAGCTAACCTGAAAACCGACTGCCTTTCGGCGTCACGCAACAAGCAGCTTTAACTCCCTCAGAAAGATTTTTCTTTTGCTGAGTGGGCAGCCATGTTTCCAGGACCAAACCACCCACACACACACACACACAGCTCCCTGGTGGCTAAGGTCAGCGCTTTCTCAAGGCAAAATAAGAGAGTGTGGAAAGACTTGGGGAAACAGCAGAAGAATGTGAATTTTTGTGTGTACTTTGTCGGTCTGACCTGCAGACAATTACCCAGGGCAGTTTCCACAACAGGGAGGCCCTGTGTGTGTGCAGAGCAAAGAGCGAATTTATGCTTTTCAGGCCCAATTCACACGTCACTCCTGCCTGAAGCTCATGAATCCGGCTTTTGAGAGGAAGAGGAGGTCTTTACTGGTTTGTAATTACACTGCAAGGCTGAGAGGATGGCCTCTAAATCAGGGAAATGAACTAAAGGCGTTCTGCAATCATTATCTTTTTACGCAGTCATCGATGTTTTCCTCAATGTAATAACTTTTTTTAAAATGCACTCTGAAGCTGAAGGTAGGTCTTTCATGAGTTTTCCTCAAGAAATACCATAAATGACATTCATTTTTACTGAGATTTCACAGCTTATTTTCATAAAAAGTTGAATATGAATTAGAACTTTGGAAAGCGACTCAATAAAGGTCATAGCGAATCAGAAATACATAAACATCAATGAATGAGGGGCAAGTGCTGAAGCAGAAATCAGTCAAAAACAAACTTGTTCTGAAAGATTCACACAGACAATAAAGTCACCTCTTTTAATAAAAAAAGAAAAAGCTCCAGGTACAATGTCTGGTCGCCCAGACTCTGGGTGCAATGCTTTAACAGTTGATAAAAACAAATGTCAAGTTGTGGATTTAACAACAGAGTAAATCTGTAATCAAAATTCACAGCTTTGATTGTGTCGTTTACCAACGAGTGTTTTCTGCCTAGGAAGTGTTAAAACCCAGCAGCTTGACATTTTAACGTATACTTACATGGCAATCCTCGAAGAGGGGAAAGTACCACTGCCCGCAAATCAGCAACATTCTTATAAAAAAGATAAAAAGAGCTGAGAGCATTTGAACCCAGGGCCTGCAGGGAGGGGTCACTTCTTAGCAAAGGAGATCTTCATGGCGTTCGTCTGTGTGATCTTGAAGCCCTGCAGGGCATCTCGCGCCGCGCCGGCCTGGACTTCGTTTTCAAACTCCACGAAGGCGATGTCGTGGCGTCCCGGAACCAATCGCACCTCTTTGAAGCCGGGGAACCTGAAGAAACACAAGCAGTCAGGTTCTGCCTTCGTGGAGACAAACTTTTAAACATGAATAAATACCAGAGAGGCAGCAATAAAAATAAAAAAAAAGTGTAGATGGGTTATCAGTGACAATGTGTCTGATCGATAAGTGCAGATCTATTCAGTCTAATTCTACGCTGAATGCTCTGAGCAACTTCATTCTTTATTATTTATTTGACATTAAAGACAGAATTCCTAATTGCTCTTTCTGAACCATTTGAAAGGTTTGTTGCAGTTTATTTTCACATGTTTGACCAAGTTAGTAAACCTTTTGTATTTATCAGCTTATTATTTATTTTACATTGGCTGTTATACTCCTAACTGCACTGACTGAACAAATTAAAGTTGTTTCTACACACTGGACCAAGTTTCTGAAGCTATTGGTGTAACTCTGTACTGGTGCAGAGTTATCAAATAAATGTGTAATTCAGGGCATTTATGACTTTGTCTCATAAAAGAAACTATATAAGTCAATTCTGCTGTTTTTCTGTATGAGAATAAGCTGAAAGCAGTGACGCCGATTCTCGTACAGCTCTGATTTAGTTTGGGAAAATACCAAATCCATTTAGAAATTGCACAACGCAAAAAACAAAATACAAACTAAATAAATAAACAGAGCTGATACTCACTGGTTGAACAGCATGGAGAGCATGAGCTCGTTCGTCTCCTCTGGCAGGTTTGTGAGGAAGAGGATGTGATTGGGGGGATTTTCTGAAACCTGCGAGAAAAGATCATCATTTCAACTCTACCCGTCAATGAGAGTAAGACGGCTTTAACTGAGGAACACTCGGAAACACTACCTGCTGGGGCATCTGTCCAGGCATCATCTGACCAGGAGCAAGGGCCCCTGGGGGCATCTGGCCGGGGGCCATTCCAGGTGGGGGCATCATGCCGGGAGGGGGCATGTACGGCGGCTGACCTGGAATGTGCATCATCCGTGGAGCCTGGCTCATAGGAGGCATTCCCTACAGACGGCAATCAGTTTAAAATGCATCCTCTCTGTTTCTGCATCAGCAGATGCGTATAAATCAGAGCTCCACTCACCGGCATGGCTGCAGGGACTCCAGCCACCATGGCTGCTGCTGCTTTCTTACTTACGCCCGGTTCAGGCTTGGGCTTCTTCTTCTCCTTTTTACGGTCTCGTTCCACATAGGTCCCCTTCATCTTCGCTATGATGTCGGAGTCTGTCTTGGAGTACTGGATGCGCTGCAAAAGATATGAACATTAGTTGCTTAAAACAGAGGACAGACACAGCACAAAGTTTTTTTTAGTTCAACTTATTTGGGGTTTCAGGCTCTTCGGTTGAAGTTATGGTGCTCACACAATTGGGGCCGGAGAAGTCTCATGTCATGCTCTTCCCAACAAACAAAAACTGAAGAAGTGAACAAAGTCTTTACATCTGAATAAACTTTTAATCATCAGATCAGGTCTAAAATAGTCTGATCAATGAAAAAACTGACAGGAAGCAAAGTGTGTTGGTTTTTTTGTGTCAATTATTTGAAAACATGAACCAACAGGCTTTTATTTGGTGTTATAGAAATTCAGTAGTCTTATCTCTGATTCGCATTCTCAAGCAACATTTAGTCCAAAAGGTTCTTTAGACTAATATCGGTTTAATATCAGGAACATTTAGTCTTTATTTTTACTTGTACTTATCCCGCAATCCAAAACAGGGATTAGAACAAACTTAGAATACAGAAAAAAACTACCTTAGCAACTACTTACTAAGGTATCCTACTACTAGAGGATATTTACTTATACTTATCCAGCCTGAACAGGAGTATCTAGTTCATATACTCTGGATCAACTGTATTAGATTCTTTTTCTTCTTCTTTTGTTCTTTCCTTTGGTTTGTTATTTTGTGTGAATTTCCTTTAAATTCATGTAAAGCGCTTTGAATTGCCTTGTTGCTGAAATTACCACACAACTATGGTGAAAGCAATACTAAGAACTAATCTGGGTTTAAAACTCAAATAAATTAAAACAAAAGATTGTTGCAGTTGTTCAGTGTCTAGTTAACCCACCATGGGTTTGTCGTAGAAGGGAAAGCCCTGCATGGACCTCAGGGCGTTGGAGGCGCTGTTGATCTCTTTAAATATAACAAAGGCCTGGCCCTTCATCTTCAAGTTCCGTGCTACCAAAATGTCCAGAATTTGGCCAAACTGCGAGAAGATGGCATAAAGCGACTTTTTCAGCTCTGCGTAGACGGGAGAAAACGAAATAGGATGCGAGTTTACATCGAATGAAATCGAGTTGTGGTATACGAGATGTATATGTTGTATAGAAAACTCACCATCTTTCTTGATTTTCTCATTCAGGTTGTTGATGTAGATGGTGTGATTGGGACGAACCTCCGGAGTGGTCATCTTAAAGTCTATTTAAGATCACCTGGAACAAAACAAAACAGCTTTAAGCAATCTGAAGCGCGACAAAGAACTGAGGCTAACGACGGTTAGCAAACAGCCATTCAGCGCGTACAGCCTGTTAGCTGTACATGCTAGGTCAACAGTTTCAGCAGAATAAATCAAACTAAATGAAACAATTACTTTCTGAGGTTTTTTAAACACATACCGAAGAAACATAAGTCTATAAATACCTTGGATGGAGACTTAACAATCCCCTAAATGTGGTGAAGCCGTTAATCTAAATGTAGCCGAACTATTCGCCTCGATATGATGAATGAAAGCCCCGGTTTTCTCAAATCACGTTTATCTTCTCGCGGGATCCATGAAAATAATTCTTCTTCTGTGTCATTTTTCAGAGGTTGGTAAACAAAAATGTGGGGCGCTACCGCCATCAACTGGCTTGGAGTGTGAACCACAATGTCGCTCATACCAAATGAGCGAAATAAAATAAAATAAAATACAATAAAATAAAATAAAATAAAATAAATACTCATGTCCTAATATAAATGTGTTAGTTTTTGAACATGAATAAAAATAATAGAGCTTACACATCTGGAATTCCTTTGCAATAAACTCTTTATGTGAACCTCCATGTTGTTTAATTGTTTTCCCAGGTTTTGAATCAGTTATCTTCCCTATTTCTGATAATTTAGACAATGCAACAGAACATCTTCCATGGTTCCCCCTGCGTACACTGAAAGTCCATTATTGAGCCCTATCTCCTTCATGTGAAATTCTGGAAGAATTAAAGCCACACCAAATTGATCGCCTGTATTTCTTATGCATCTGTATACATTTTTACATAACCATAAAACTGATTAATACTGTACAATATGATCATTTAAATTAAATTCCTTACCTTCTCCTGTGTAATAAAGTGAAAGCTTCTTTTACATTTGTAATAATCTACTACAGGCAATGGTACTGTCGGTCTAATATTAACTATTTGGATTTCTGTTGCTGTTTAACAAGATTTAATAATGTCATGTTTGGGAAGAAAAAAAATGTGACGTTATTTTCTGACAAAGGTATCAATGGCATTTTTGAAGAGTATTCTTAGTTGATATATTTTTTAAAGGCTTGATTTTAGTATTAGGATTGGACTACAAAGCATGGACATGCTGCATTTCCACCTGAAACTGTTTCATTGTTGTACTCCACAGACTGAAACCAGCCACCTCAGCGGTAGTTTCTTTCCCCAGGCAGTTTCTCCGAGGAACACAATGAACACATGCAGTCATCAGCAACTCTAACGTGAAGTAAATTAATACTGCACTGTCACACAACAATCATTTCTTTCTATTTGCAAGCACATATAAATTTTGTATAGATTCTTATTTGATTTCCACATTAAGCTTAATATTTATACTTTATATCTTGGCCAATAAATCTGATTCTGAAATGCTTAATGTTTTTGTTGTTCAAGCTCACAATGAATCTAAAATTGTAGGCGCAATCTGACATTCAAACAACAAAAAAGCATAATTCAATCTAACTTTGTAACTCATATTCTTCTCTGATTTTTTTTCTCTATTTTTAGTTGACCTTTTTCATAGACTGTTGTGATATGTCCGTAGTAAACGCGAAAATGTAAATACAGTCCTTAAAAATATTTTCTGGACCACAAAACGCAACTAGACATGATACACCTTTGGGAGAACATTTTCGGTCCAGCTGGTGGCGGCAATGCACCAAAACGTTGCTTGCTTACCGCATTTAAGCAAGTAGAAGAAGAAAGAGCAATTTCTGCTAAATATGGGCATGAAACCGGTGAGCGTCAGCTCAAGTTGACAGTCTGTGAAGTTAGTGTCAAACCAGCTTATATATCGTTGTAGAATAACATTTACGGTGTTATTTTTGCGCAAATTCATTTTAGAGTCGATATTAAAATTTCTGTGCTGCCATGAACGCAGCAAAACAGCGAGTCAGACACCAGTGAGCAGGAGCAGAGGCGGCAGGTTTGTGTTATCATTGCTCTCTCTGAAATTATGCAAAATATGCTAACAGAGCCTTTTCTCTGTCTCTCTGTTAAGGCGGAGGAGCTGAAGATGTCTCCACCTCCACCCTCAGCTCCTGGTCCTCCACCTCCACCTCCTGCTCCGTGTCCTCCACCTCCTGCAGCGGAGAAGAAGAAGCTGTACCAGACCATAGCCAGCAGCAGGCGTCCTGTGGAGGGGGATCACACTGAGGCTTGCCTGCTCCTCAGACAGAGGGAGAGCTGGTGAGATTTGGCATAAGAATAAATAAAACCTTCAGCTAAATCCCTTCTGATGTCCTAATCTGAAAAAGTGAACAACGATAATAATAAATGGACTTGTGTCATGAAATCAAGATAGTTGGTTTCATGTCGCCAAACATCTTGTGATAATTTCACTCGCTGACAAAAATAGTGACGAGCCAAAGTCTGAGTTTTACTTGGGTCACATATTGTGTATGTATGTGTGAGAACAGGCCACCACATTGCCTGGCCAGGGCAATCAGATTTGCAATCAGGGCAAATCTGATTGCCCTGTAAATCTGCGTCCAACATGTGACAGATTATTAAACTCTGTCGAGTGATAACAAGGACATCTGCTTCGCCTGGTGTCCTTTAATCTCTGTTTCTGCCGGACTGTTGGATGCTCCTGCAACACTAAAATCTCACCTGAAATACACTTTGTCAAAGTATTCATACCCTTTCCCTCTTTCTGTCAAATGACAACTACAATGTTTCAGTATTTTGTCTGGAGTTTGTGGTAATTTAGTACAAACTGAATTTGTTTGGCAATAGCACAGAGGAGAACAGCATTAATATAGTCAGGATAAAAACAAACGTCTTTTTCACAATATTCTCATTTTTTGAGTCTCAGAATTTTGGGTTTCCATTATCTGTTAGCCATAAAGATAAACATTACAAGAAACAAAGGCTTGGGATATGTCGCTCTGTGTTTTCTATTCTATATAAGTTTAACTTTCTGAAATGACTGGCAGGAAATATTTGAATTTTATGCAATATTTCTTTTATTTTTTATTTTTGTAATGTACCTGTAAATTTCAATCTAACAAGAGACATGGCAACAAAACAAAAATAAATGACAACAAGTACAAGGTACAACAAATAAGAAAGAAGAAATGCCATGGACAGAAAAAAGAATTGCATAAATGTGAAGTGGAAGGAAAACATTTTATGGTTTGCAACATTTTTATAAATGAAAATCTGAAATGTGCGACATGCATTTATGTTTAGCCCTCTTTAGTCTGATACTTCTGCATGAAATCCAACCAAGTTGTAGCCCTCCCGCCAAGCTAACATGGCTAACACTGACCGTGTTTATCAGAGAAGCAGTCAGTAGGACAGTACCAACTTTGCAGGAGCTCCAGAGATCCAAAGCTCAGGAAGGGAGAACCTGGTGACGTGAAAACAAGTAGTTGTGTACTGTTCTCATCTGGCTTTTCAAAGATGATGATTGTTATTTTTACTGAAGAACATGCAGTCTCTTGCGTTTACAGAATCCATTGGAGCTTTCTACTTTGATCCAGTCACTGAGCTTGAAAATCAGTACCTGATCTGCTTAATTAAAGGGGAAAGAAATGTTCCGTCACTGACTATAATATGATCACGAAGCAACGCTAATCTAATCTGTAGCTGTTAAAAGAGTTTATTTATGGCGCGTTTGCACAAAGCCAAGTTTTAGACTGTTTACGCACAAAAATGCAAGTTTAGCTCTTGTACATTGGAACTGACCTTTAAATATTTTGGAGCAAAAGGTCATTTTGAACTAGACTGTAACAAAAATAATGTCAAAGTTGTTCTCAGGAAGTCATTTTCTTTTATTTGATGCAATGTTTCATTGGTTAGTTTCAGGCAGGACCTGCAGTGGTTACTAGTTAACAAGTACGTGCCTTCCCTCATCCAAGACGGCCCACAGTAAGTCACTGAACCGAACGCTCTGAAACCTTCGTCTTAACGAGAAACCAGTGATGGAGCGTGTGTAGATCTGTCTCTAAACACAAACGGAGTATTTTTTGTTTCCCTACAATGAGTCCTAAAACGTGACCCGTTCACAGCGAGTATTGATTCTTCAGGTGTGGCTTGGTGGCCCTGTGGATGGCTGCCCACCTGCGACAGCCGCAGCTGAGCGTCACCATGGAGACGGTGGTTCAGACAGCAGTGAGGAGGGGCTGCACCGCCCAGGGGGAAATGTTTTCAGGTAACCTCAGTGTGTAGGACCACTTGTTGCTGGAGCATTTTAAAGTTATTTTATTTGATAAAGTTTTGTATTCATTCATATTTAGCTGTGCCTTTATAACCACTGCTGCTTTGATAAAATTCACATTGATGCTGTTGTATGTAGTTATTCCCATTTCAAATAATATCCCTGCTGCACTCTGTTGCTGCTTTCTATGCACTAAAACACATACGTATATTGTACCTTTTCTTTGTTTTTATTTTTTCAAAATACCCCTGCCTCTTTCTTTGGATCCGAGTAAGCTATTTTGAATACAGCATTATGTCTTCTTTGTTGGAAATTTGCACTTCTTGCATAGTTTCTTATATTCTTATTTTTTCTGTTTACTGGCATCTGGTTTAACTGAGTTCCCCCATGGTGGGACAGTAAAGGATATTTCTATTCCAGCTGTAGAAGCAGCAAAAATATCAACAAATAAATGTATTATATTATTTGTGTATAATATGTATTATAATAATTATTATTATAAAAAAATTTTAAAAAATGGCGCCGGCTCAGCTGGCTGCCTGCAGACGCAGCTCCTGTCGTGTGCTGTAACTGCGAAATAATTTCCCTGCTGGGATGAATAAAGTAAAAATTATTATTATTATTATTATTATTATAAGCTCCAGATTAGTAGAAAATAAACCTTAGATTGTGTTCCACTTAACTTAGAAATAAGATGCAACAAGGAGAATATACTTTGCTCCAAGAAATCAGTTAAAATGGAAAATGCTGCCGCTTTGTTTCTGTTTTACAAGATTCTGAACCCGGTGTTGTGATGTGTTGTTGCCGTTTGTTCTTGCTGAGCTTTCTGTATTTCCAGCGTGTAACATGGCCCTGCTGGCAGAGGAGCTCTGTGTCTGTAAGGCTGAACTGCTGTCGGGAGGTCTGAGTGGCAGAAACTCGGCAGCCATCGTCGAACACCTGTGGAGCGGACAACCTGTTCTCATCCCGTATCCTGCTGCCAAATGACGGCAAATACTTTTACCTGCAACGTGCAGCTCCTTGACGGTATGCACAGGTATGATGAGGACTTCAACCATGAGCCATGCCAGCGTCAGGGTTACAGGGCGCACTGGGCCGTTGCTTCAGGTAAGACCTTGTTGTTGGGCAGATGATTTAAAAAAAAAAAAAAAAAAAAAGCAAATGTCACTGAAAAGTTTGTCTCCATTTTTCATTAAGTGGATTTGGTTTAATTCCTGACTCACATCAGATCTTAACTTTAGGAGCGTTTATTGCAGGGTGTGAAGATATGTGACCCATTTTAGCTTTTGTGCAGTTTAATAAACACATAATTCAAAATAAAAATGACTTTCTGCATTAAATATTGTATTTGTTGACATCTTATAGAAAAAAACAAACAACTAAACTAGATACAAGCAATTTCACACAGTTTTATGACAAGATGCTTTTACATCCCTGGAGGTTCTTCATATTAAAACTGAAAACTTCAGTATTTCTTTACTGGGATCTTCTTTGTTAGGCTGTTTCTATTCTAAATCAGACTAAAGTTAAATGCATATGTGACAAAAAACAACAAAAAACTAATTTGACAATAAAAAGAAATTCCCACAGTAAAATGTGACAGTGACAGCATCATACTGAGAAGTTGCTTTTCTTCGGTAGCATAGGCAAGCTGGTCGGTGCTGATAGGAAGATGGATGGAGCTAATGCTGCATTCCATTTGCACTCCAAACTGGGAAATTTTGACTTCCCAGTCGGAAAAATCAACTTGAACACCACCTGAAGTCGGATTTGACACTGGGAGCAACTCGGCAAGATGTGGTGGAAACATGTTTGAGTGCGTCTAAAATCAGTGTTACAATCAGTATTGCACGTGCATCAATAAACTGAACAAATAAAAAGTGTTTTTCAAACTTACGGAAGTTTGAAATGATTGTAAGAGATGCTGTGAACAATGTGTGAGCGTTGCCATGTTGGAATTAAGTTTCATTTCGGTCTTTAAACTACCCTTTACCTTAATGAATCTTTGCTCTTCTGAACCATAAATGTAAATTACCCATTGATTGCAGGTGTGCTCCTCGGTTTGAACCAGGCGAGCGTAAACAACGAGTACGCTCAACCAGATCCCTCTCTGCCCTGGCTCTACGTCGCCAAAGGCGGCCATCTTCCTTGTCCCATCACCAGCACGAGTGCCGCTGAGGTTTACATCCTCGCCAAGCAGGGCAAGAGCCTGCGCTACCAGCTGTGGAGTCTGGACAGCGTTGCCCAGAGCAACCGGCAGCTGAGGATGATGGACCCTCTGCGAGCCAACGATGGGAGCCAGTATGTGGTTCCGGAAGGAGGAGTGGAGGCCGGGCTCGCGGGACAGGCGGTTTTACTCCACACGAGAACTCAGCAGCAGGAACCACAGTGACGTTGCTCAAAAACTACGGTTTCATCTGTTGCCACATCCTCCTGAACGGTCGCTACGCAACGTTAGTATGTTTACCAGAAGATTTTGTCTAATCGAGAGCGAAAAGTTTCACAATCATTTTATAAATGTTTAGACAAGTGATAATGACAATTGTAGACATGATATATCTAAAAAATATTTTTATGGTCTGAATAGCTTAATATTTCAGTTTGTACAACTGCAGTCCATTGCGAAACACTTTGAACTGACTTTCCCCATCAAACAAACCTTAAAGTGATTGGTTAACCTTCACAGCAGCTTTAGCGTCGACCAATCACCTTGTCTGTAACAGTGTTACAGACAAGGTCTGACCTTGTCAGTGTTACAGACATTCCACCCACTGAATTTCAGTGGGTGGAATTCAGTGGATTCCACCCACTGAATAATCAGTTAAGCATATACAACTTTAATCAATACTTCTACATTTAAAATATGTTCGTTATTGACTTACATATTGCACACACGCATTCACAATTTTATTTAAATCAATTTATTTTGCTAATGAACTGTGGCACTTTTGGTCCTTGATTTTGTCTTTCATTTTTCTAACTTGGTTCAGTTTCTCCACTAACTGAACAAAACGATGAGATTTTACAGTATTTATATTTGAGCAATTTAAAATAAAATGCCTTCTCGTATTTTTCCACCTTGTTTTGATCTTCAGCTGCCCTAATGAAGAAAAAAAAAGTTTCTTGTAGATCTTATTTTCAGTTTATTGCAATCCGTAATGTGGACAAAGCAGGGATTAACAATTTCATTAGTCTTTGTTTAAGACCTTTAAGAAAACAAACATAAAAAACAAAAAAAAACAAAACATGGTTTATATCCAGTTTTCTTTCTTGGAAAGTAGCACCCAGTTTGAGAACCTGATTATTTCCCCACATCACAGAGAATTTGTGGGCTGGTAATACTTTGTAAACATTAATACTACATTTCCACCTGGTGTGATTACTATTTAGAGATGAAAGTGTTTATTTTATTTTCATTACGTTAGATTTATGCAGTGCCAAAGTAAATTTTTGTACCAAGTTAAAGAATTGCACGCAGACCCTCTAGAAGAGCGGCCGGACACCGATCGATTTCCAAAACATTATTATTATTAGCACTGCTATGGTATATTACAGCATGGTTTCTATGTAAACATGCTGAATACTAGCATCAGACGCTACACCATCCAGTTTAGTGTACCAAAACATCCTCGTCAAAGGTCATCTCATCTCAATAATTCTTTAAACTTAGACAAAGATTTTCCAGTCGGTTGTTCTAACGAAGCCTCTTAAAAGCTCTAACACATTAATCTTACCTCTAGTTAAATTTCACCCTTTATACCACCAGTTTGTTGTAAAATCCCCAAAGCAAAGCTGATTAGAGGAAATCTAATTCATGTTCAGCTGTAAACCAAGCACGCACACGCACACACACACACACACACACACACACACACACACACACACACACACAGAGGCACTGCTTGTTTTGTTCGATGGCTTTTTGAGGATCCACAGTGCAACAATTTCCAAAGAGGAGCAGCTTGGCCAAGCTGCTTACCGTACATTAAGAATAAAAGAAAAAAAAAATAAGTCACTGCATTGTGTCATACAAAAACTACTGGATAAAACCGTTTCTAAAAAAGGCAAAACTTTTAAGATTAGATACAAGTCAGTTTATACTTGGGTAAACTCTGTGGAGGGAGTCCTTTGCACTGGAATGATCAATTATAAAAAAAAAGGTGTTAGGCACAGGAACTTTACAAATATTAAGAAGGTTATCCCAAGGCCCAAAAACAAAAAGATTAAATTAAGCTATTTACATACTGAGTTAGTTAACACTTGGTCTCACCAGTGTTTTAGTGTTGCTGTGTGCTTAAACATAAAAAGTGGTCCATCAATAAAAAAAAAACAAAGATCTTGCCAACACAGATTCTGCAGAGTCAAGTTCATGGATGCAAGACAATTTGCTGTGTGCAACAACATCCAGCAGAGGGGGCTGCTGAGGAGGGCACTAGTGTGTCTTGGGGAGTGGGTTGGGTGAAAGTTTTAATTAGTTTGTAGCATTGAATTCTCAGATAATAAGTCAACGTGAGAATATTTAGATATTTAGTCTTGTACGTTTCACAACCTTCTGCTCAGAAGCTCTTAATAATGCATATCAACAGTCTTTTAGGCATGTATCACTTTGTCCTCCTGACGTTTCCTCTTATCCCGAGTGGATTAAGACACTTTGATGATGGCGTACAAAGATTTCAACGGCGCCCAGTCGCGTCACGCCTCCTCCGAGTTTTGATCTCCATCGCAAGGCGTCCGAGGCAGCATGCTGCCGAAGATGTCGATGAGGTTGTCCATCCCCCACAGGTAGCCGTCCTCCCTGTTGCCCTCCACCCAGGGCGTCCTGTGGTCCAACGTCATGGGGGGCGGCAGGGGAACCGTCTTGCCGAAGTCGATCATCCAGACGCTGGCCTTTCCCGATGCGTCGTGCACGAACAGAAGAGAGCTGCCCACGACCTGCGACAGAGAGAGAGAGGGGGGTTGAGGCGTTGCGGAAGGTGATGAGAAGACGCAGCGGGCAGACAGGAAGGGGAAACGGGCTCAGGGAGGAAAGCGTGTCCTCACCTCATGGGTCCTGAAGAAGTCCGACTTCTCAAGAACGGAGCGCAGCTCTTCCAGACGCTTCAGGTAACTTTTCTACAAAAACAGTGGAGGGATGTGAGAATGTGAGAACAAAAACAGGAAATGACACCTTTTTCTTTTTCCTGTTAGACGACGTCTGGAGCGTCACCTACTTCTAATAAACGCGTGTGAGTCGGGTTGTTGTTCGGACAGTAAACATACAAACAGCAGTGTGTTTAAACTTCGCATAAACACTGGAGCTATGGGCAACTCGTTTGATTGGCCAACACCTGCAGCGACTCACCTTCAGACCAAACAGATTTTCTAGAGTAGCTGTAGCTACAGACTGGGGGCTAAGATTTACTGATTTAATTCATCACATGTTGCCCTACCAGTAAATAAATAGTTATTTTAGTTTATTTAGAATATGAATTAAAAGTATTATCTCTTAAATAGATCTTTTTTTTTATTATTGTAATTAAGAGGTGACATACTGAAGTAATCACTGATCAATTTATTATTAAGTCATTCTTGGTAGAAACTCATTGACCTTTTTTTGTGTGAAAAAAGTAACTTTCTATTAAAAACTATTTTTAAATGGGTTTTTTTCTCTTTTTTGTGGTCATTCAGTTTGTTTTCATTTCTCCTGATTAATCAATTTATGGGGTCTCATACCAGGATCTGAATGTCGCCGTCAACAAAGTCCTCGAAGGCCTTCACCACCTGCTCTCTGTGCTTCGTCTTCTTGAAGCCGGTGTTGCACGATCCGTCCCCTTTCTGTCGGAACAGAGGGAAAAAAAACAACTTACTTTTTGTTCCTGAGATTTGTTTTACAAAGCCGCATTTTAAACCTATTGAGACCATGATTACCGGTATTTAAAATGTAAAACCTAGACTGTTGCCAATAAAGCTAGATTAAAATATATTTTACCTTTCACTCATAAAATAATTGTGACATTGGGTTTTATTCTAGCTGGATCAAGTGAATATTTTATTGATCAAGTTCATTAAAACAGCGGTTTAAATTTCTGAAGTAATATTTAAACACGACAGAAAGAGGAATATGTCTGACGACCAAAATACTTTATGGGTAATAGTTAGCCCTTTTTTCCTGCCCAATATCATGAAATATATAGTTTATATTGAGCTAGCAGTAGATACAACAAGTAGGCTGTAGAATAAGAAATAAAACTTTAGAGCAGCAAATTTTGCATAACCTTTTGGAAAAACTTCTTAATATTTTTGATATGTACTGGAAGAACTAGGTTTTCAAAATAAAAAACAAAAAAGGGTGCATATAATGGATATAAAGGATATTAATATTTGTGGAAAAAATAATTAACAAAAGACAACATTCATAGAAAAATTAAGTAAAAATTACTGGTACTTCTATTGAAATTCTGTTGTAGGAAATAAGTACAATTATTCAACGTAAGAACTGAAAAACTGCATTATATTTATATCTAAAAACATCAGTTGGTTCAAAATTAAATCAAGCAAAAGTTACAAAAAGAGCCACTTTGCAGACCCCTGTCTTAAGAAAATGATCATTGTATGAAATATGTAAAGTATATTTGTATTCAGATTATACATCAGACTTCTCCAGGTGTACAAGTGTGCTGTATATCTTCTCAAGCATTTTAAAAAGTTAAAATAGATTTTTATGACTAGGGTGCATTTGGCGTCACAAAAGAATATGCAGGCATTTTGTTTAGTGGTATTATTAACCATTTGCATAACACAAAAGAGTACATTCAAAGTCATCCTGGTTTACGTAATGCAAATTATTCAACCACATTCTTCTTGAAGGAGTGACCCATTTCTCTGTGGAATATGTTAAGCTCTTCCTGAATACAGACGGAGGGAGTGGAGGGGATGCTAGCTGTTGGGATAACCTTAAGAAATGGGCGATAAAGACGGGAAATCCCAGTTTGGTTGGTTTGAAGTGTTTCACATGAAAAGAAAAAAACGCTGAAGGATGGCCTGAGGCCCAGGATGCTGTCCTGGCAAGTTTCGTCCAGCATAGTTCCTGTTATCAGCTATCAGTACAGACTTGATGTTGCCTCGTTTGACACTGCTCTATCAATTTAGATTCTGCTGAATTCACCAGAAAAAAATCAATGCAGAAAGGTTGCAAAATTAAAAGTCACTAAAGTCATTAAAGAGTGTCATTTTATCCTTTGTTTCTCTATTTTCCACTCCGACTCCACAGTCTGGGCGTTTGGTTTATTACCAGATGATTTGCTGAAGCAGCAGCTGAATGCGATTAAACGCTACAACTATGACCTTTATGTTGGCTGTAAATACCTGTCTGACAAGAAAAAAAAAAAAATAGCTCCACTGCCAGCGTTTTCATTTGTCTTTGAGGTATGCAAATAGAGCATTTTTGCCTTTGATGAGCAGGATCGGATTTATTTTTTTATTCAAGAGAACAAACAGTCCTCTGTACAGATGCGTGTCTAAACACCATTTGCCATTCCCACTGCAGTTCGTCTTGTCAAGAAGAGATCCACTCCCACTCTTTGTTTACTTCTTGTAAAAACATGCCGCACTATTTATTGCTCAGCACCCCCGAGTAGCTCTGACGCCAGCAGTCAGACACGTTAATGCCGACGGACTTTCGGAGACGAGGCTGACCTTAATGCCCTCGATGCGGAAGCCGAGCGTGGCGGTGGAGCTCAGCGTCTCCCTCCACCTCATGTAGCGAGGCTTCAGGACGCCCTGCTGAGCGCGCTCCTCCTCGGTGGGGGCCGCGGGGTCCACGGAGATCATCTTCTCGTACATGTCTCTTCGCAGACGTTGGCACTCCTTCGCTTTTATCAGCTCCTCCTCCAAGCAGGTCCTGAAATCGGAAGGTTTACTTGGTTAAATTGGCTCACTGTGTTGGTTTCTTTCATATTGCCCTTATTCTTCTAAATCTGGCCCCGTCTGTGGTCAGTGTAGAAATATTTCACTCCCGGCTCTAAATGCTCACCTGCTGCCCATCTTACAGTCCATGATGGAAGGCATGTCGAAGTCAGTCAGCAGGTCGTCCATGATGTTGAAGTCCTGCTCGTCCTTGTGCAGCACACCGTAATACCCGGGGACGTAGGGACGCAGAACGTCCTTCATGAGCTTCTCCAGACACCGCTGCTCACACTCGCAGTAGCGCTTCAGCAGACGGCCGCCGTCTCCGGCCGTGAAGCTGCCTTCAGAAGATAAAAATGCTGATTAAAAGGAGCAGTTTGACATTTTGTGTTATGAACATGTATGTTTTTTTTTTAAAAACAAAGCAGATTGAGACCGCTTAGCTTTACTTCTTAATAGTGTTAACTAGTGTTAAAAGAAAGTTTGTGTGTCGATTAAACAGAGAAATCAGCTGCAGAGAGGTTGCTTGGTTGGTTTTTGTCACCTTTGGACACAGACACACGAGCTGCTTGCCCTGTTTCAAGTTTTTCCTGTTTTTCCATGTTGGGCTGAACTGACCGGCTGTAGATTTATTTACCAAACAGATACAATGGAGGTTTCAATCTTATCTTCCAGTTCTAGGCAATAAGCGTGATAAAAGTGCATACCTGTGTGGCCAGCTAGCTGCACCCACGAGTGACGGGGCTTTAGCGTAAAGGCTAAAGGGGAAAAGTGAACCATGCTCTTCAACTTGCTCCAGGATTTACTCTGCAGACAGAAAAAGAAACATTTCCATCCTCGTTAAAAAAAAAGAAGCAGAAAAAGAGGAAGAAAAACAACAAATCTGAGACCCTGATTGATCTGCGGATCCGTTTTAGTGGTCTCACAAAGCACCGAGGGAAGTCCAGGCCACAACAGTGATTACTGATTAAAGGAAAACACACCCTGTTCTCCACACACACATATCAGCAGACATTGGACAAGCTCTCCCCTTTAAACCAAGGCCGGGTGCACAACATACTCGACAAAGCCCATTCATAAAACATTTACCAAAGCCACTGTGTCGTAAAACAGAACCTCGCTGTCTGAAAGCGTGTGACAGTGTGTGTGTGTGTGTGTGTGTGTGTGTGTGTGTGTGTGTGCGTGTGAATGCAGCGGTTATCTATGTTGGGAAAGCTGAAATCGAGGACAGTGTGCAACAGGAGCGTTGACGCAAGTCGTTTGAGGAGAGCCAGACGTGCATTGATTAGAGCAAGAGTGTGTGTATGTGTGGGAAAGCACAACAAGTAAGACGGTTTCTGACAGGAACATGCTAGTCGGTGTTTTACACAACTGCACACAAACACAAACTGAGCAAATATTTCACCGGCTAACGACGAGCGCAAGAGTGTGATTAAGCATAATCTGAATCGCTGTCCTGATTTTGGAGGACATAAAACTACTGAGTCAGCTCAGGTGAGCAGTAAACTGCAGGTACAGTGAGCTGTAATCATAAAATAGTTTTTATTATTATTATTATTACAGGTTGGTTGGTGTGAATAGTTGTTCCTGTCTGCGTCTGCATTCTTCCACCAGCTGCTTCACTGAAACTGTCACAATTGAGTTATTTGAGTTTATGCAATGGTATTTTGTGTATAATAGTTTGACAGCTCCAATAAACATTCATTTCAAACCAGTTGGTATCATTCAGGGGGTGAAAAAGATTAATCACAGCACTACTAAACGCTAAACTCCTTCCTTCTAATTTTTTGTGATGTGCCTGATTCAGTTTTGTCTGCAGTATTAAAAAAGAATAAATAAATACATTTGGAGGAGCTTTAAGGATTTTAATCTTTATTTTATTTTGGGGACAAAAATATATTGCTATTTTTAATTTTGTTTTTAAAACACAAAAGGGCAAAACAAAAGGTTTTGTGTCAGATGAAAACATGAGGTGAACGAAGGCTAAGAGCGGGAAAAAATACATTTTTAAGATCTACAACCAAAGATTTCAGTAAAAAAAGAATTAAAAAAAATGTTGAAAAACAACAAAACAAAAATCTACTATTAATTAAAACAAGCAAAAATGTTTGTTAATCAGGAAGTAAATACATATAACTATAAAACTACACATATAATTATCTAGCCAACACATAAAAGTCCATATTTTTCAAGGCTTTCCTCCGATTTTTAAAACGTTCTGGATATTTTTGAATGACCAACGTGTTAAAAATAAACAGGTTGAATAATAATTGGGGCTCATCACCTGTAGGTTTAACAAAAAAAAAAGAAGAAAAAAAGAAGTGTATGAAATATTGTTAAATTAGCTTCATGAGTGAGGTACAGAGACGCTTCAATGCTTTTTGGCACCTGGACTTAAATACTTCGGCACTTGGACTTGTAAAATAAGGGGTTAAGGATCCTACAGTAAATGCAAATTCTTCAAAGCAATGTTTGTGTATGTTAGTAGCTTTATTTAGAAGGAGGGAAAAACAGGTTTATTACATTGCTTTGTCTAGAGTTAAAGTTGTAAGATGTGATTTCTTAATTAGCATTCATTCAGCCATACATAAATAAAAATTTTAAAAATCGGGTAAAATGTTAAAATTACAATGTGATTAGGTAAATTAAAGATGAGGCCAGAAATTTCTATTTAAAAAACCCCCACTTTACTCAGATTTACCAGATTTTTGTCACTTAGAAATATGGAAGAAGGAACAAAGTCTGGAAAAGTGAAACACTCGGGTCAGACGGTTCGTCTGGTGTTAAGCGCCATCAAGATTTTCATCAGGACTGCAGATTGAGGTGAGAATGACTCAAATGGCAGCACAGTTGCAGCACATTGTTACTGCAACCTGCGTCAACTTTAGAGTCAAAAACAGTGATGAAACTATCCCTGTCCTGAATTTAACATGACCAAAATTCCTGTATCTTGTGAAAACCCGTTTCACTAATCCAACCACAAACTGTACGTCTGGGCGGCACATGAGCACAGAGAGAGAAACAACTAAGAAGTAGACGATGTCTTGTACTGTAAAAGGGGCCGAGTAGTTTCTGTAAATATACTTTACAATACCCGACCTGAAAATACCCGATTATTCCTCAATATTTGCTTCCTTCTGATCTACACTCTGCTTTGTTTTTAGCTGCCGGCATCTCAAAAAAAAAAAAAATTTTACTTTTCAGGAAATGGAAAACAACTCCTGCTTCTGAATGTAAAATTAATTTGGTGAAAGTTACATGATCGTTTTAAAACTTTGTACAGGAAATGTATCAATGAACAGAGGTTTGACTTTCACAAGAAAACCAAAATGACCGATGGAGGGAGAAGAAGACGTTTGTAAGCAAAGGTTTGTTTTAGTCGTAAACAACATTTTATTCAAACTTATTAGAAATCTTCCCCACATCTGAGCATGCAAAGATGAGGCATAACATTATGACCTCCCAGGTCTGCAGCCAAGTCGCTCTCTGCACATCAATAAACCCGGCCATGACCCTGAGACCGGTTCTGCTCCTACCTTGAACTATCTGACAAATACAGAAAACCGCAGACGGGGAGCTGCACTTCTCGACACGGTTTCACACAGTCGTCAAACAGGATTCAGAACTTTTATCAACGTCAAGGTTTTTTATTTTAAGGCTTCAGTCATAAGATAAAAAAAGAAAAACAGTAAGTAAACAAACTCCAGAGAAACCGAGTCTCCTTAGATAGTCACCTTTAATTAGACACGTCCAACTTGTCAGGCGAGATTTCCTGAATACCAAACGTCTTAAAGGACAGTAAGATGGATAGGCAGATATCATGCCGTTCTGCTGAAGTTTTGTTTGTCCTTTGTCCTTTCCATTTAGTTTCGATCTTCTTTGCTATTTACATATATAAATGTATTATGACATTTTGCAGTGTGTGTGTACATTTAAAACTGGGATAGGTTTTAAAGCTGCAGTGTGAAACCTTTACGTAAATATGCACCAGTTCAACCTGTCACCATGTCGTGTCAGTGTAAGATAAGACAGGCAATCTGCGGAAAGATCGAGTTCCTCCATTTCCTCCTTGAGCTGCGATTGCTGTCTAAAAGGAAACAAAAAACAAAAATGCACTGCTCCCGTTTAAAAATTAAAAAAGAACCAGAACCAAACGAGGAGAAGCAGCATTTAGCATCCATGCACCACAAATTTGGAACAAACTTCCAGAAAACTGCAAAACAGCTGAAACACTGACTTCGTTTAAATCTCGACTAAAAACCCACCTGTTTAGGATTGTATTTGAAATGTAATCAATTACAAATTTAATGATGGAACCTGACTTAATGCTGTGTTTTGATTGTCGAAATTGCACAAAAATCCATGAGGGATGGCAGAGTCCCAGAGCAAAATTCCGTGATAGGTGTACGGAGCCTAGTGCCGGAAGAAAAACGGCGAGTGACTGAGGGTCACTGCGTGTAACACAAACCCTGTAAATTCTAGACACTAACAGGTACCATAGAACTGCACAAAAACCCGTGAAAGAGGTGATTGGAGCCTTGTGCCAGAAGCCCATTAAAATGCTGTCTGCATCGTTTTAAACTGTGTGATTGTGAGTGGGAATAAAAATAGCAACAGGTATTTTGTTCCATATAACACAGTAGGAGTGTAACAGGTAAACCTTTTATGGATACAAACTCGACTAAAAACCCACCTGTTTAGGATTGTATTTGAAACGTAATCAATTACAAATTTATTGATGGAACCTGACTTAATGTCGTGTTTTGATTGTTGATTCTATGTTGCATTGTGTTTCTGTGTTTGATATGATGTAAAGCACTTTGAAATGCCTTGCTGCTGAAATGTGCTATACAAATAAAATTTGATTTGAACATAGTGATAGTTTTAAGAAATATGTGAAAAACAAACTTTTTATTTTTGCAAAGGTTACAAACTGTTATTGTACACAAATATTTGTCTTAGTAACAAGCTAAATTTAACCTGCGGAGGTGGCATCTATAAATACAAACTGTGTTTACACATCAGATCTGCACCCTCAGTCCAGTTTTGTTGCCTTTAGCTTCTATTAACACAGCGTTTCCCAATTCCGGTCCTCAGGCCTCCCTGCCCTGCATGTTTTAGGTGTTTCCCTTCTGCTACACACCTGGATTGAATCTATGGGTGATCAACAGGTTTCTGCAGCACTTGATGGTCATGCAATCATTTGAATCAGCCGTTCTGGAATAGAGGCCCATCTAAAACATGCAGAGCAGGGAGGCCTGAGGACTGGAATTGAGAAGCACTGCATTAACAGAACATGGATTGACCTGAGAAAGGCCTCCGAGGCGGATGAAAGCCGGGGTGACAGGAAGGTGAAGCTGCGGCCTCTCCTCTTACATTTCAGTCTCTAATTGCTTCACAGTAGAGCTCGATGTGCTCTGCTGTAAGGTCGGATGTACTTTGGTAAATCAACCAGTGCTGACGAAAACGCTGCTCTGACGGACGACAGGCAACAGCGTCTAAAGGAGGTCGCAATAAATGTTTGCAGTCATGCTCTCTCGGAGGTACTATAAGCTCAGCTGCATCTCCATCCCACACGCACTTTAAACGCTGAGGTCACATTTCGCTCCACTCAGTCAGCCCTCCGCTGTCTCGGCTTTCCCTTTTATGTAACTCGTGACGCCTAACGCACAGCTCCGTTTCCTGATTCTTTGTCCTCAGCACCTCCAGCTGACTTCCAAGAGCTCTGACGTCGACAAAATGTTCGCTTCCCGCAAACTTCCCCTTTCTTTCTAAAGGTTATTTTTATTTAACATTAATCTAACTCAAATAAAGTCCCCACTTGCCTACTTTTTTTCTATGTTTTCATTCATTTATCTCAACTGATGTTGAAAGGTTCATTTGCTTCAGCAATTTAACTGACTTGCTGAAATAAGCTTTAATTTACTGAGATTTCTGTGGGCAAAGAGTCCCATGGACAACAACAGCTTTCTGAAACATTTCTTAATTAAAAAAATATAGGCACCTTAACGTCACATTTAATGTACCTTAGCAAACAGCTCCAATATCTCCTGACTTTGGCAATTTGCCCATAGAAATTGTCAAAGTCAATCACTTCTTTTGCATAATTACTGATTGTATCTCTAACCAAAAGTATGATGAGTATGCTCTTCCTGTTGGCTAGCTGCAGGCTTGTGACACCTACAATTTACAAATAGCTAAGCAATCTGTTGAATGACACACAGATATTCATCTACAGGATAGTTATCTACCAATCAAACTCGACACCTGTGATGTAATTTACTCTCACAAACATGGCAACATGTTCCCAGAAGCAACGCTGGATCATATCTGCGTTTTTTTTGCCTTCTAGATCCATTTCCTACCTGGTGGACGGAGCACAGGTTCAGGACGAGGCAGACGCTGGCGAAGATGCAAGCCACTCCGGAGGCGAAGCGAGAACGCAGCAGACACGCCCAGCTCTGCGCCATCGCTACACCATCAAGCGGCACCATTAACTTCCCTGTCTTCCTGACGCTCTGAGAGCCCCGCCGGTCATTGAAAACCCACTTTCACCAAATGGGCTCTCGGTTTCACGCTAATGTGCTGCCTCAGTCGGGATGTTAAATGTTGCATGGCGATCAGACTTGGCTCACTCTGATGACTCCTCGTTTCCTGCAGCCACTTTAGGACATCCCAATTCACAATCTGTCCGGTTTCAACACTTTTATCTTTTTTAAGACACCCTTCCTTTGCTTTCTTAACACTTGAATCTCTATTGCGTCTGACCTGCAGCTAAAACCTCACACTCTCTCAGCCCCAGGTTTTCTTGAACTGATCATTTTTGTTTTGCCTTCTTCAAATCTTTCATCCTGTCCAACTGAAGGCACAGCGCTCCACACAATGTGCCGTCTTCTTCTGTCCTCTTATCCTCTAATCCCCCATGGCTGAGCCAATCTCCTGACAGATACATGACAGACATGACAGCGTGGGGGCAGGGCTGGCAGGGCCAGCAGGGCCCTCTCCAGGCGATCCCTGAGCTTCTCTTTTGTCTACATGACGAGTTCTTCACCAAAGCATGGAGGTGCGTGTGTGTACAGAGACAAAGAAGAACCTGTCAGGCAACTATCATGAGCTGCAGGAGGGACAGGTACTGTTAGCGCTCCCTTCTTGAAGCGTTTCAAAACCACATCCCCCTTCCCTCGACTTCAAATCTTCAGACTTAGAGCAGCACGGCCGGGTTTTAGTGGCTGCACAAACATGATCGCAGTTTGAAATTAAATTAAAGCCTCTGAAAACAACCCTAATGATAACCTATGTTGCATTTTGAACAGTAACGTAGCTAATTAATGTAGTTTGGCTTTCATGCGTAATGTTTCAGATACTTTTTTGATGATTGTAGTTTGTAATCAGCAGCGTCGTGTCATCCCTCCACCACCACGGTTTAAAAACGACCCAGAGGAAACCCTGTAAATGAAGCAGCAACATAGAGTCGTCTTTAACGTTTCTGGGTGTCCCTTTACTTTGATCCATGTGATATTCCCTGAACTTGTTGCTACAAAATCCTCTAAAAATGTATCAGCATCGATGCTTATGATTCAGTTTTAAAGGCCGCTGATTCATCAGCTTTCCCACCGAATGTCTGTGCGTTTTAGATGTGACACAATCTTTCTTGGAACCTGGAAACTTTGTGATTGGGGGCGAGAAGTCCCACAGAAAGTGACAAACTAATCATAGTTTTCTCTGGATGTCTGGAGCATATAATGATGCACTGACCATATAGTGAGAATTTTAGACCGATCCCTTGAGGTGTGGGATTAAGGAGCAGATTATTAACCGTGTGCGATATCAGCACTAACCCTTTGAGCAACATACTATAAATAATATACAAGCACAAAGTCGCCGAAATGAGCAACTTGTACAGCAACTGAAGGACAAACCTTAAGACTATGTGCAATAGATAATTAATTATCATAATTTTTTCACCCTGGTTATGGCTTTTTTACATCAAGGAATAAGCACATTTTGTTTGTTTTTAACCGCTTTACAGACTAGCCACAATATTTCTTTGAATTGTGCCACCATTATACTCCAGTAAGATATCGCATTTAAATAGTCAAACCAGTTTAGATAAGAAGTCCTAAAGACGAGCAATGACTGATCCAAAACTGAAACAACCTGCTGCCAAACATCAGATCTGTCCAGGTCATTGAGACTTTAACTTATACATTTTTAAATGTGTTAAATATTCCTTTGAAATTAGATTCAGGATGGACTCCTGCGATGTTCATTTAATGCATTTTGAAGTTTTTTTCTGGAAGATGTCACAACCTGTCATTTTAAAGAGCGTCTCCATTGTTTTCTGAACAACCATTGAACTGGCTCTGTATGGATCGTTTAACTTTTCCACCACCTCAAACCCAGTCTGCCCATTCTTCTCTGATTAGAATAATGTCCATATTTAATTGGTTGCCAAAGGAGTGTGCATCGAGTTGCTTTTTATGACTTCGCAACATGGATTTTGTGTATAACAGCTGTGGGAGTGCTGCGTGGGACAGACAGAGTCTGCAGCGTGGCTCGTGACTTGAGCAGCATAAATACAGTAGGAACAATCAGCGTGTGTAGGCTACACGTTCCAGGCTTCACTGCGTCATTTTTTTGTCCTATGTGAACGTTGATTTTCCTCTTATTTTTTTCTACGGCTCGATGCGCCTCATGTTGAACCAGTGGAAAATACTAAAACTTTTGTTAAGAGCCACTTTAAAGGGAGAGCAAACTACTGTCCCATACCGGAGTAATCTGAAAACAATATACAATGGCACACTTATTGTTGGGATGATTATACATAGGAATTTGCATCTCATTGCATTCAAATGTCATGGACAGAGTAGATACTGTCATGGACAGATACTGTCTGTGAAGGAAAAAAAAAACACAACAAGTCAAGGAGGGGAAAAAAAGAGAAAAGAGCCATATATGGTAAAGACGTTGCCTAGCAACCGGCTCAGCCTTCAGCCCAATTTTCCATGACACACACGCAGCTCTGAAAGCAAGACGGCATAGCTGCAAGTGAGAGTGAGCCGTTATCCCTGTACGTCACAGGGAGAGCGACATGCAAGACATAAGGTTTGGCTGGGAGTCTGAAGGCCGGCCATTAAAGCAGCACACACACACACACACACACACACACCCTGTGTGGAGTCACTCCAGAGAACAACGGTGCTTTAACGTAGCTGTAGCAGAAAGAAAAAAAACAAAAACAGGGCCCGTCTGCAGCCGCACTTATCACAAACCGCAAGCCAGAATCATCCTGTTTGTTTCGACAGCGAGACTGCAGCTCCTTCGGTCGCTCTCTTCCTGGTTTTAAACTATTTAAACCCCTGGAAATTACGCTGTTGTTTGAGCCGTAGCTAAAATGACTGAAACATGTAGAAATTTGAATTCCACATGATGTTCCTGTCACTTTACTCCAAGTAGCTGACTCAAAGAGACTCATTACAACAGGTGATTTCAGACTAATCACTGTGTACTTTCAGAGTTCAGTAAATGCTGAAGGTTTTACAATACAGAAATAACAAGTTTAGTCATTTTAATAATGTTTATACGTAAAGACTATTATTAGAACTAGTCAGAATGGTCTCCAGATCTTCAGTAAAAACTCCACACTTTATTGGTTTTTGACGTAAAACTAGTAAAGCACATAAAAATAATGCAAATTTATTACTTCAGCTCTCTGTTTTTGTTTGAAACACAGAGACATAAAAAAATACATGTGTAAAAAATCATCAGCTAAAAGATGTAGTAGGAGAATTCGTTTTTTCTTTTAAGCGAGAAAAAAAATGCCACCAGCTGACAGACGTTGTGCAGCAACAGGCGGGGGAAGGGCCAGAGAAAACTCTGGAGTTTTTCTCATTGTATGTCAATAAATAGACTTCAGATTTCACGTCCGTTTTAAACACATTATGGTAAGCTAGCTAAGCACTTCTTGTTGCAAATATGTGAGACATTTTAGTTTGCAACTTTGTCGTCTCTTTTGTTAAAATTTTCTAAGAAAATAAATAAATAAAAATAACTCCTACAGACAAAACCCCTGACTTAATTTGGATGTTTTTTATGTAGACCTGGTGTTTCCCATCAAGTCTTGTTTTTAATTGTGAATCTGTTTTACAGTGTAACAGCAACCAGAAACTTAAGGCTCACAAAGTATTTTGAGTTATCCTCATTCATCTCTTTTCAAGGAAAAGAATACCCCGACGACCGTCAGCCATTCATTGTGTGACAATGATTGCAGGTTATATAAATGAAGCAAGTCTACCACAACGCAACACGAACAGCACCTTTCAACCACATGAAAATGCCTGGATAGTCAAGATTCCTGTGGCTACAGGAAAAGGAGCGAAGAGATGCCATTGCTAAGAGAGACATCCTGTCTTCATAGCATTCCGAACATGTCTAATCAACGGAGCATCAAAGCTTCCAGCCATCAGGGGACAAAACAAAACAAAACAAAAAACTCTTCCTCGATGGAAACTTTAATCTTTGAAGGAGAGCCAACAATAAGTCACTGTTCTTTTATTCTGTCCTTGATAGATTGAGCAAAGTCATTTTAAAATGTGCCGCCTGTGAGAATGAACGGCCTCAGAGCTGAGCTTATCGAAGCCAAGTGACCCTGAGGCGTGTCGCTGTTGAAGAATACAAGAGGTGGGGGGTTGGAAATGGGAGCCGACTTCCTCCCAGTTGAGTCAAATGTTTTACAGTCATCTGCTGTCGTCTCAGCATCAGGAGTCAAGCAGCTTAACTACTGAAAAACAGAGACGAACGACGTTAACCCACCTTTGTTTATTGCGCCGTTTAATCTTTAACCAAATGCCAACACAGAGGCGACGCAAAGGCAAGCTGCTGAGTAACGAATGCATTGCTTTTATCAGCACTTAAAAATATTGAACCCTACACTATAAAAAAAAAATCCCTTTGTAAGGTAGTAAAATTATTCATATTCCAAAGTGGTGTGTTAGTTTGTAAATATAAAGTTTAACAGGAGGTCAAATTAAGACCTAGCCTACACACCTTGAAGTAGAAATTAACCTTTATGTAGCTAATCGTTATTATTTGTTAAAAGTACAGTCTGGGTAAGAACAATAAAGTAAAGTTGGTGGTATACTTTAATGTTTTGTGTTATCAATAAATACTTCAGCTAATTAAAAGTTAAGACCTGTCAAGTCTTGTTGGGGAAGTTTGAGTCAATCAAAGCAAGAGTTTCTCATTGCTAGCTTAGCAGCATTGCTAACGCTAACAGCAAACCAGCTATGAAGTTGAACTTATTAAACCTCAAGCTGTTTTTGTGCATGAGCGACACCTATTCATATTTTCTTATTCATTAACTACATATGCAAAGTCAATAACCTGCTCCTCAACACCTCCAAAACAAAGGAGCTGGTGATCGACTTCAGGAAGAACAAAACGGACATCCAGCCTCTCACCATCAGTGGGACCTGTGTGGAGAGGGTCCCAGTGTTCAGGTTTCTGGGCATGGAGTTGGAGGACAAGCTAACCTGGAGCACCAACACCAAGGAGTGGTTGAAGAAGGCACAGCAGAGACTGTACTTTCTGAGAATACTCAAGAAGAACCGTCTCCGCTCAGACCTGCTGCAGGCCGTCTATCACTGCTCCATAGAGAGTGTGCTCACGTACGGTCTATGTGTCTGGTATGGCAGCAGCACATCTGCGGACAAGAAGGCGCTCCAGAGGGTTGTTAGGGCAGCAGAGAGAACCACAGGCTGACCCCCCCCTCCCCGCTATGGAACAGATTTACACTTCCAGGCTCCACAAGAAAGTTTTGGACATTTTAAATGACTCTTCACACCCTGGCCATGGTCTCTTCCAGCTGCTGCCATCAGGCAAGAGATACAGAGCAATAAAAACCAGGACAAATCGCCTAAAAAACAGCTTTTTACCCGATGGCAATCATGGCACTAAATTCAAAGGCATTAGAACTTCTGCTCTTGAAACCACTTTGTTAAAAATGTAAATTCTGTTGCGACACCTCCAGGCGCTGCAACCATCTTCTGATGTCTATTTATTTCTCATTTTGTACTATTTATTTCTTTATCGTTGTATATTACGTATATACACATAACCTGCATCTTAACTCGAGTCGAGCAAATCTCAATCTCGTTGTAATCTGTTGATGACAATGACAAATAAATCTTATCTTATCTTATGTTAATGTGTGAAACATTTACATATTAATCAGGAATACATCCTTTTTGCTTTGTTATTTTTCCAACGGAGGTTAAAACAGGTGAGCAAAATCATCTTCATGATTAGTTAGCATCAAACTAATTTAGTCAAATATCTACATTATAAAAACTTAAACCAACATCTACTTAAATGGAGCGTAAGCAGGATAATTGTACTGGTTGGACTCCACCAGTGTCCTTTATCCTTTATCAGGGCAGGATCTAGACCTTGACATGAACTGTTTGTACATCCCTGACTAAGAAAGGTGTGTCCTATGGTGAGTTGTTTCTTTACACATTGAGTAAATACTAGGAAAGTTTGGAAATCTGGGGTATCGGATGTTTTACACCAGTGCACACACGCATCCTGTTGCACCATGTACAGGATTTCTATTTGGTTTCTTTAATGGGAGAGTTGCATGGTGTAAATAAAAACTGCTTAGATGGAAAGTTGTGCAATGTTTGCCTTGGTGTTTTTGGCAGTGGGAACCGTAAGACCTGTTTCTAACTTGTTTCATGCGATTAAAAGGGGAGAAAGTAATAAAACGCCAGCAGTAATTCGCTCCAACAACCTGATTGCCAACCAGTGGTTTGCAGAGTGTGGTAAAAACAAACAACAAAAGGACACTTACCCCTGAGCCGTCCCCTGCGCTGCACGGAGACCGGGTCGGGGACAGGCTGGACTCGATGTCGCTGCCGGTGAAGTCGTCCTCGGACTCCTCAAAGGAGGAGGCTGAGGACAGGCCTATGGAGGAGGAGGTGGACAGCTTCCTGGGGGTCCGCATCAGGGCAGGAGAGCCGCCGCAGCCGCTGTCCGAGCAGGGGGACTCGTCTTCCGCCTGGAGATCAAAACAGGAGGGCTGGTCGGTCGGCAGGGCCGTGGTGCCCTGGCAGCGGATGGGGCTGGTGTCTCTGGTTATGATCAGTTTCGGTATCGTTCCAGGAAAACTTTGCCTCGGGGGGCTTCGGCTCGTCTGCTCCGGGTATTTTACGCTGTCGGGTCCGTCCAGGCAGCCATTGTTCTGATCCCCGGCGCAGGATTCGGTTTGAGTCATGTCTCCTTTCATGCCATCGTCCAGTATCGAGAGCCCACCGCGCAAATGCTGATCCGGGGGCGAGCAGGTCGAAGTCCGTTCAGCGTCCGGGTCAGAGGTGAGGAGGGGGTTCAAACTCAGATCAGTCCCGAACCCAGACACAAAGCGGTTCTTGTAGCTTCCCCCCACTGGCTGATGCTCCATGTCCCCGGCTGGGGGATCCGAGGCATGGTCTTCTCGCACGCCGGGGCTCGTTTCACCGCTCCGCGTTTCCAAGCCTGGCGCATCAGCTGAAGTAGCCTCTCGGTTCACGGCGAGCTGGACCGCTTCGACATGGCCACCGAGGCCGGACGATGCCTCGAAACAACCCGTGGCTGCTCGATACTCCCCACTCGCCGATGCAGCCTCGTCTCGGGGCAACTTCCCTGCTTTGTGTCCGCGGCGCGCCGCTGGATCGGCGGCCTCCGTTCCGGGGCCCGAATCCTCCTCCTCGGTCTGACTGGGGTATCGCTTCCTCCTTCCCAGACAGGACAGCACTTTGTTTCTCATTGGACTCCTGCTCAGCTGCTCGCTCCGCGGCTTCCTTTCGCTCCTGAATCTGGAGATACTGAGTCGATGAGGCGTGTCGCTTGATTTCCACTTCGCCCCGCCTGTGGTGGCGGTGCTGTGCGAGAGATCAGAGCGCGTTTGGCCCATCCCGCATGCCGTAGTGATACACACACACACCCTCAATGTGTAATCAAAAACATGCAACTCTGCCCACAGTACTTTAGTAAGCCCTTAATCACCAATTCCATATAATAATATTGGAAAATCCCGAATTAGTCCACGCCTTCTCATCCACACGGGGGTCTGGTCAAATCTGTAAAGAGAAAATACATAAATATCGTTGAATAGACAAAAATCTGGTATTTTCATCACTACAATCAAATAATTTCACCTGAAAGGGCAAAACGTAACAATGAAATCATAGGTAAGCGATAAGAAGTCCTGTTGCTCCAGAGGTTGACTTCTCATAGATTGCTGTATCCTAGCATATCGATGAAAAGTGGAACAGAAGGACAAAGTGTGGCAGGAAAATGTGAAAACCAACTATGTTAATCACAGCCTTGACAGGATTGCTAAGAACAGCAGATTCTAGAGATAAGTGGAGTCGTAAAGGCATAAACTGTGACTGTAGTCGGTGCTTAAAGAGCCAAGGCAGACAGACATTTCCGGGACATGGGCTACAAATGTCTCCATACATTAAGCCATTTCTGAACCGGTACCAGTATCAAAGCCATTTAAGATGAGGTGAGGAGAAGAATGACTGGATTGTTGCTTAGTGGTCTAAAGTTTACGTTAATAATGATAGTACATTTTGTATTCTATTTGGAAATCAAGGTCCACAGGCTCAGTAGAGACGTGCTTTCATCGCCGTGCCACACTGCATTGATGCAGTAATTCAAGCAAAAAGACCCCCAACAAGTATTGAGTGCATGTACAGCACAGAATATGGATATAATCATCATCAGGGTAACATTTATGTTCTGGAAATCCTTTAAATTGGTATTGTGTAATGTTCTAATTTTCTAAGAAACTGAACTACAATCATCTAAAAGGATCAAAAATAAACTATTGAAATATATCCATTTATATGTAATAAGCACATACAAACTACACCTTCTGAACTGAATTTATTTTTTTTATTTGATTATACTGAACTTGACTCAATAATACAGTTTATATTCTTCTTCACTGCAAACCTAGAGGCCTGCAACAACTGCTAGGATAGCAGATAAATACAGCATGTTCACAGCAACATATCATGTTTGATCAAAAAAAAGAACATGAAACATCTTCCACCTTCTGAGCTAAATCTGTTTACTACTGCCCTCCTGTGTCTGGATACAATTCACAGCCTTTTATTGACATCTACAGTGTTTTGGGGTTTTTTAATCCGCCAAAGTGTGCTTCGTGTAAAATAAAAAAAAAAACTGAGGCAATCCTTTATTTAGAGTTCAATAAGGTCTATTCCAATAAGAGTTCAATCATCACTATTTAGTTTTTCTCCATTTTACAAGATATACAACTGTAATGAAAACCCTTTCAAAGTACAGGCACACCAATTAGATTGTCAAGCTAATGAGCCCGTCTGGAGTTAAAGACCATTTGCCTCTTTGCTCCGTCTGTGACTCACCGCAGAGGAATCACCAGGCCAATAAAGTCAGCCAATATTTGCCGGTAATTAAATCAATATTTGTCATTCATTAAGCATCCGCCTGAATCAAGCCTAGCCAATACGGAAACTTCCTGAGCAGCACTGTGTTGGGCTTTGTAGATGGTAAGAAGTGTCAAGCAGCAGACTCTACACACCTGGGTTAATCAAACAGCTGCAGGCAGACCCCAGAGGACAGTCAGACTGTCTCTCTGTACAAGGCTGCATCCGTTCATGAGCAATGAGTTACGACCAGCATGTTTCTGAGCAACCAGCTCTAACTTCACCGTCTGTACCGACAGACCCTAGCAAACCCATGCTTCACAGCAAATGAAGGTGTGAAGGTACTTATCCTAGGTGCAACTGAACAAAACAAGACAAATGGCTCCTCAGACATTTAAATATGAGCAGAAACTCATTCCACTCTTGGCTGGAATGATTTTCACAGATCTTTCCTTGTTGGTGGAAACAGGAAGGACCAGCCAGCAGTTCTGACTGAGTCACACTTGCCAGATTAAATAAAGTTTTAAATGTCTGAATTTTGGACAATTTGATCTGTGAATAAATGACACACTGTTGCATCATGGGAATCTGTGTGTTAACTGGAACTTCCACTTGATACAGATTTACCTTGGTTTAGGCACTTTGATGCGAGCCAGCATTTCTGATTTGATTATTGGATCGTTAGTAATCCTGAATCATTTTTTCTCTGGTGTTTTATTCAAGCCTTTCTGTGTCAATGGTTGTGTCGTTTGTAGCCACCTTTCTCCATTGTTTTCCTTGTACTGCATTGCTGAGAAAAGTCAAGATGCACATTAATCTTTGTATTTTGTTTTGGCGTTTCAATGTTAAGATGTAAAACAAAAGTCAACTGATTTGACTTTTGTTAATTAATGTAAAATACCTAAAGTTTAATTGTCCTCACTTAAAATTAAGAAAATTTCTACTTAAAAGGTCAGTTGCTTTGGCTAGTGAACATAATGGGATTTTATTTTGCGGAATTACCACCAAACTTATAAATGCCTTCACATAGCACCTCTTGTAATACTCAGTTTTTAAAATCTTTGCAGACTCACATCTAAAGACAACTTAGAGAGCAATTAACCCAACAGTCATGTTTTTAAAGTGTGAGAGGAAGCCGGAGTACCTGGAGTGAACCCACGCACGCACGCACAGGGAGAACATGCAAACTCCATGCAGAAAGACCCCCCTTTTGCTTTGATACGGGTAAACAGTTTACCAGATTGCTTTCAGAGGTAATCTAATTTGTAGTTTACTTGTGTGTAATTTATTCTCATCATGAAGACAGATGTAGGGTGGAGGCCTCAGATGTTTTCTAGAGAACATCGGTCAACAAACTTCCTGAAGACGACCAAGGAGCAGAGCAGGTCAGGGACAAAGTGTGGAGAAGTTTAAATCAGGGCTAAGTTTTTAAACACAATCCCAAACTTTGGATTTCATTCAACAGTGGCAAGAAGAAAGTCATTGTTAAAAATAAATCCTGAAAAATGAAAACGTTGGTATTACTGCTATAACTATTGTTGTTACTATTAGTGCTGTGCGCCACAGCAAAGGGAAAAATAACACTGAAAAACCGTTAGAGACTAACTCAAAACCACTCAGATTCTTCTTGTTCTTGCTCTCTGTTAGCTGTGCTGCACGAAGACGGGTTGCCATAGCAACTGATAGCAACGCCACTAATGTGTCAGGATTCAACACCAACAAAACAAAAACACACATAGAAAGAGCAGGTTTTTTTGCCACCCAGCAGGGAGCTGGGGGCGTGACCTTAGACAAGTGATGTCACCTTGCAACATGTCTATAGAAAGTGTTAAAATAAATTGCATGCCACACTTTTCAGATGTTTATTTGTGAAATCTTTGGAACCCATCTATTGTTGCCCTGTTCTTCCAAGATGTAGCACTCTTTGTAGGTCAGCCACATGAAATATCTTAACGTTTATGTTTGTAATGTGTCAAAATAGTAAACAAGTACACCAGGTATGAATACTTTTGCTAGCGCCAACATATATGTACAGTTTATTGTACATTACTCTAAATCTACTCATTTTCTCATATTAGCAAGAAATAATGTGACTTGCAGCTGCATAAAAACAGTAAATGTATAAAATGTTTGAGGTTCACTCTGAATTGCCATTTAAAACATGGAATATATTAATATTCTACACAAAATTAATTTGATTAGTTGTTTTCTTTTTTTACAAGACGGGAAGCGTGAATTTGCAAAACAGCTGCTCCAATAAAAAGACAAATATCCCATGAAAAGGAACCGTCCTGTGAATCAGACTGACTGAAGTTAGCAGCATGTGAATGTCATTCTACTGTCATTTACTGTGACAGCAGTTCTGTCACCGTGCTGTCAGCAGGAAAGCTCACAGAAAGGAAATGGGACAGGAAGCGTAACAATGGAAATACCGACTCACTGTGAAGCATGCACAACTACACTTAACTGCGATATTGTGTAATATTATTTAATTACTAATAAGCTTACAAAATGACTCGCACATCTAAAGGAAATGTCTTTGTTTAGGTGGGGAAGGAGAACTAAGACAATTAAACACATGAGTTTCTCTTGTCTAATTCTACAATAAAATAGAATAAAATAAAAATACTATTACCTTCCCCACTCTTCTTACAGCCGATGGTTTTTCAGGTACAGTGAGCACTCCTTGGAAAAGAACATCAGTCATCTTGTCGATCTGGTTTCATTAATGCAAGATGATTAATGCCTGGGAGTCTTTTGTCTTACTGACATGGACTGAATGTACTCATGGAACCATCAACACCCACTACAACAGCGACATACCCTTAATGGGAAGTTGGTTATTTTAACACAAACATAAAACACACAAAAAATAATCGCAGAACGGCAAACTGTAGGGAAGTTCACCTTACACTGACACTCTTCTATTTGCTTGTGGTACATTTACTCAGTCAGCCACTCCTCTTAAGTAAAGGCCTACAGAGTGAATTGTTTGTTCAAACAGTGTTTGCAATGACTGATGAATTTATTATCGTGCGCTTAAGCAAAACGTCAGTGTCGTTTCACAAAGCGTTCATTAGGACTTTCAGATCTACATTTTTAAATGCCACTTTTGTTGTTTTACCTATAAAAATAACTGGTTATCGACTGTAGATATTCACTTATCAGATAATAGACATTACGAACCTAAAACACAAAGTAAAAGGGAATAGATACACATATATATACACACACAGATAGATAGATATATTTATAAAACTTACCCCACAGGCGCCGTGAAGCAGCTGTTAAAAAGCTGGCACTGGAAATGGAGGTTTAACTCATGTAGGCAATGGTGTCAGTGTGAGTTTGCGGCTTCTCCGTTCTGCGAATCACAGAGAAATGCCGATGAGTGCACGGCAGCAGCATCAGCATGTGGTTATAACGCGGAGAAAAGGCGCAGAGGAAGTGCTTAAGTAAACGGGGGCAGGTCTTGCTGACACTCTGGCTCTTTAAACTCGTGTCGGGAACTAACGTGCTGTTAACTTCACGCACAGCTCCTTTTAAAATACAAATGTTGGTAATTAAAAAAAAAAAAGTAATACCTACGAAACTACCGCAACAGAAGTTAACCAAGAAAATATATTAAAACCTTAATGACAGAACTACAGTCTCAACTCCTCAAGAGAAATAATATTGGAGCCTTAGTTAGTCACTAAGTATTGAACGGTGCTGCCTTTAGGTGTTAACCGTTATTGGGGTTTTCTTTTTAAAGCTGCTAAGATGTAAACAATGGTTCTTAAAAATATTTTCTTAAACTCACAGTTGGTGGCGAAATAGCAAAAGTAATTCCAAATACATATTTCTGCACAATAAAACATTCAAAGCTAACAGGAATGTTTGCTTCGTTGGCACGTAGTACTTTACAACAGCGCTTCCTCCATCCTGAGTGGCAACTTTAATTTTCTAGTTTTCAGAATAAAAGAACAGCTCAAATTTACTTGCAACTAAGTTTAATGACATAGTTTTTCTACACTTACATTGATCCATGCGTGTCTTTTAAAAATTAATCATATTTTGTGTAGCATCATAACTGGTCACAGAGAAAAAATATTTGCAATTAAACAAAACAGAGAATAAAAATTTTAAGAGTAGCCTAATGAAAGCAGCATAATTATATGGTCTATTGTTGAAAAGTTAATTAAACCAATTCAATAGATAATGTTTAGAATGAGATTGGTCTAAACATTTCTTTGCGAAATGAAAGCAAAATGTATTATGCAAAGTAGCACTCAAATAAACACGTCTGCTAGCCCCTGAACGCATCAGATTGTGTTTATAATCTGATGCGTTCAGATTATAACTCTACTGATAATTCAGATGTTTGTGCTTCAATATTGTTTCAGCCTCTAAAAAGGAACACATGTAGGCTTAAAATCTATCTAAAAAAAAATGCTAGTGTAATTAATTTTTTATGCTAAAACCAAAAAGGCGCATGTTGAGCTTCTGGGCTTCCGTAGATGCGGAAGTTGTGTTTCACAACCCAGCAGTAGGATCCCGGCGTGACATTCACCGGGCGGCTAGCAGGTTTGGGGCCGAGCACAACCACCCGGCCCGAACTCCACCGAGCTCTCTTCAAGATGAAGCTCCTGAAAGCGGGTCTGTGTTTGACCCGGAATCATCTGTTAGCACCGGGGAGCGTCACGCTGAAAAAGGTAACCTGACTCTGACCGCCGGTTCAGCTCCAGTTCTCTAAAAACAGTTCCTAACTTTGAGCCCCTGTCCTGCAGGTGCTTATGAACAGCTGTCGGACCTGCTCCTCCGGGGTCTTCCCCAACGAGAGAATCCGCAATATCGGCATCTCGGCTCACATCGACTCGGGGAAGACCACCCTGACCGAGAGGGTCCTCTACTACACGGGCAGGATAGCAGAGATTCATGAGGTGAGGGCCAGGAAGGGCGAAGGTTCTGGAGGTAGGAGATGAGGCAGCGTTACTGAGCTGTGCTTTCCTCTGTGATGTGAAGGTGAAAGGGAAGGATGGTGTTGGAGCCACTATGGACTCCATGGAGCTGGAGAGGCAGAGAGGCATCACCATCCAGTCAGCAGCTACATACACCATGTGGAAGAACCACAACATCAACATCATTGACACACCCGGTACCCGCCATGGTTTTTAACACTTGTATATCTGAAAAGTGTGGATCTTTCACTCCATGTACAGCTGCAAGAATTTTGAGGTCAGTCTTTACCATCACTGGTCATATCAAGAGATTAAACTCTTGATCATCTTTCTTTGCTTAACAACTCAATCACTGGGAGCATCTACGAACATTAATTCATAGATTCTAAGTCTTGCAGCTGCAGAGACAAAAAAACAACTGGAAGCCTTTTAGTGACAAGTCTGCCTTAATAGGGGAAAACAAAATAGATGCACCTAATGGAGGTGAAACATTATCAAAGCACTAGAGCACTCATTTCACAGATGTCAAACAGAAGGTCACAGGATAGATTGAAGACAATAGTCTTACAACACTCTGATATCATGCTAATGAAATTTGATTCAAAAGAGTTGGATATTAAATCTCAGAAAATGTTTGGTCCAAGGCAGAATATGAGGACAAATACATTTCAACTTTCTTTCCCACCACAGATACTCAATTGGATTTAGGTCAGGACTTGGACCAGGTCATTCTAACACATGAACATGCTTTGTTCTAATCCAGGGGTCTCAAACTCCAGTCCTCGAGGGCCGCAGTCCTGCAACTTTTAGATGTGCCTCTGCTGCACCACACCTGAATAGAATAATTAGGTCATTAAGGCTCTGGAGAACTGATCTACACAAGGAGGAGGTCATTCAGTCATTTCATTCCAGTGTTTTGTACCTGTGGCACATCTAAAAACTGCAGGACTGCGGCCCTCGAGGCCTGGAGTTTGAGACCCCTGTTCTAATCCGTTCCACTGCGGGCCTACCTGTATGTTTAGGGTCATTGTCCTGAAGGAAAGTCAATCACAGTTTCTAAAAGGTTTTCTTCCAGGACTGCCATGTGTGTGTTTCCTGCATAGTTTGTAGATAACTGCAAATGAGACTCTCTCAATTTAAACATTTGAAAACCACCTGTGTTTTTAAATTTAACAATATAGCTATACTTTGTGTTGATCCAAGCAGAATAAATACTTTTGCAAGGATGTCTAAATCCATATATCACGTTTTCCACAGAAAATAAATTTTATAAGGCCTTTGCTAATCAAAACAAAGGGTTTAATAAAGCTCCAAAGTTTCAGTATAGTTGTCGCATATTAAAATCTCTTTTTTTAACTTTACCAAAGTAATTTCAGTATTATTTTTTTCCCACTTTTTGGCAAAAGAAAATGCCTGTCCTTCCTCAAAAAGCTCCTGAACCAATATTTACTTTGACATCACAGTGTTCCTAAGCCGACCTGTGTGTGTGCGTGGGTGTGTGTTTCAGGTCACGTGGATTTCACCATCGAGGTGGAGCGAGCTTTGCGGGTGCTGGACGGAGCGGTGCTGGTTCTGTGTGCAGTGGGAGGCGTCCAGTGTCAGACCATGACCGTCAACAGACAGATGAAGCGCTACAACGTCCCCTTCCTCACCTTCATCAACAAGCTGGACCGAATGGGAGCCAACCCGAGCCGGGCGCTGCAGCAGATGAGGTATGGGTCCAGCTAAAGTCCTCACACTGAGCTGAGTGATGAAAGTAAGACAACACTCAGATTTTCTGAGTGCCATTGTCAACTTGGGGAGATAACTAGAAATCTGGGAATCAAATGAATAAATATTGACTGACTTGTCAGACTAGGTTTATTGGCAAAAATAAGAATTATTCACCTTTTAGAGAAACTGTTGCAGTAAAAAAAATGCATAAAAACAATTGTGATTGTTAAATAAAGATGTTAAAACTACTGTGGGAAACTTTTGTAAAAACGTTTTTTACATATTTGTCAAAACTCTCTCTATATTATGACAGCACAACATGAGAGAAATCATGTGAAAAGATTGAGCCTTGTGGTTGCACTGTCATCTGCAGAAATGCACCATTCTTGGTCTGAAACAACCAATCGGAGCAAGGAGGAGTGTCCGCGCTGTCAATCAGTGTTGTGTACATGCTGCTGAGTGTGCTAATGGCGGAGAAACAACTTCCTGTTACAAGAAAACTGTTTATCTGCCGTCATCGGTGGCTGTGCTAACTAGCCTGTGTGTTTGCCGGCAGGATCCGCTGTGGGGAAGGAGCTGTAGGATAGCAGAGAGCAGGGGGGAGGATGTGAGCAGCACATGAACAAGGATGATTGACAGCACCAAAGCCCTCCTTCAGGATTTGATTGTTGTTTTTTGGTGTATTTCTGCAGATGGCTGTAGGGCCACAGGGAGGACGCATAGGAGCTCAGTTTTTCACTAAATATCTAATATATACTTTATTAGAAGTATGTACTTATTACACTTCTAATAACTTTATCAAAACATATTTTTTAAATAAAAGTTACCAACTGCAGCTTGAATAAATATCTCAGACTTTTTAACTCTTGTCATTTAATCAGCGCCATCATCTGGGGTGTTACTGTTCTACCAACTTTCCCTATAAATCAAAATCAACTCAATTTGCAAAATTCAACGTTTTTTAATGGAATTGTGATTAGCGATGAAAAAACTCCCGACCTGTGGACACCAACTTCTCTCTAAGAGCAGCGTATACGTTGTTATGGCGGTGCCTCTCGACTCTGACATGAGCTTTGTTTTTCTTTTAGATCTAAACTGAGCCACAACGCAGCCTTCGTGAACATCCCCATGGGCCTGGAGGGGAACATGCGCGGCATCATCGACCTGATAGAAGAGCGGAGCATGTACTTTGAAGGACCGTTTGGGTAACAATAGTTTGTTTTACTTATTTCATGAGACATTCCTGTATGTTACATTGTTTAAAAGTCATTCCGATCCATGTTCGTCTCACTGTCGCTTCCAGATACGAAACGCGAGAGTTTCTGAAGTGTTTCTTCTTCCCTGCAGTCAAAGCATTCGCTACGACGAGATCCCAGCAGATTTCCGGGCAGAAGCTGCAGACCGCAGGCAGGAGCTGGTGGAGTGTGTCGCCAACGCTGACGAAACGTTGGGAGAAATGTTCCTGGAGGAGAAAGTTCCTACCAAAGAGGACCTCAAGGTTAGCATCTTAAGAGAGTTTTGACATTTAGAGTTTGGGTCTTGTGACCAGCTTGTCACCACATTTATGGATTAAGGTTTTATTTTATTTTTTTTGCTTCACAGACACAACATAGGAAGTTGAAAAGTGTTAATATTTAGATCTGTTAATTAAACAGATTGACTTACAGTTTCAAAAGTATTCATACCCCTTGAAGTTGTTTACAATTTGCCGTGTTAAAATTACAAACTATAGTGTATTTTAATTATGTGAAATGACAATAGAGCATAGTTGTAAAAAAAAAAAGAGGAAAAATGGTACATGTTTTTGTTTTTCAATATTTTAGAGAAGCACTTTATGCTGTAATTTCAGCTGCAAGTCCTGTGCGGTATGTCTCTTCAGGAGTTGCACAACTGCTGACTGAAATGCTTTTCCATTACGTGTTGGATTCAGGCCTGAACTTTGACCCGGCCATTCTAACGCACAAATATTCTTCCATCTAAACCGGGGATGGTCCTCAAGAGCATCCTGCAACGTTTAGATGCATCTTGCATGTATTAAATGCATGTATTAATGAAAGCCAGTCGCTTCATAACCGTTTCACCTTCTCGTTTGCCAGGCTGCGGTCCGCAGAGCCACAGTGCAGCGCCTGTTCAGCCCCGTGTTGGTCGGCACGGCGCTGAAGAACAAAGGCGTCCAGCCTCTCCTGGACGCCGTCCTGGATTACCTGCCGAACCCCAGCGAAGTCAAGAACTACGCCATCCTCAATGAAGAGTGAGCGCTTCAAAGCTTGTCTCGTCAAACATTTGGCCAAAAATGTTTTAAGCTAATTTCAAGAGACCTGCTTCATTTTTGATGCTGACAATATTTTGATTTACACAAACAGTAATTTCTCTAAAACAAAAGCTGCCAGAGTGAAACTTACCAGCCCCCTTAAAGCTAAATGTCATCTGATAACAGTCTGCTGAAGTTAAGTGACTATTTATTTTAATTGCATTTTTATGTATTTCTAATATTATGTAAAATAAGCGTAAGTTGTTAAATAAAACATCTGCAGAATGTTTTAATCTTTTTTTATCCAATGAATCAATGAATCGTCAGAATAATCGGCGACTGAAATAGTAATTAGCAGCTTTAGTTTTAACTTAATATTGCAGGTTTTGGTGAAATCGGTGCCCAACAGAGATGAACAAAAAGCTTGGTTTTTAAGAGGACTAATAATACTGAAGATGGTCATTTCTGTGCAGTGATTGTGTGTAGATAAATATGAATCATGCTTTCTAAAAAAAAAAAAGCAGCATGTTTTGCTAAAAAAAAAAATCCTCTTAAGAGGGCGTTTGGGCAATTAAAAAAAAACCTTCGTATTGACTTTCTTCTCTTCGTTTTAGGGATTCAGCAGAGAAGTCAAAGATTGAAATGGACCCAACCAGAGATGCCTCAAACCCTTACGTTGGCCTTGCCTTTAAACTGGAGGTATGTACTTGTCTCTTTTTTTGGTTTTATTTTATTTTTTTCAAAGTGATTATTTCCGCCTCGGTTTGTCTCAGAAGGGCGAGGTCCGTCACGCTTTGCTATCTCTTGTCGACAGGCCGGGAGGTTCGGTCAGCTGACCTACGTCCGCGTTTACCAGGGCTGCCTGAAGAAAGGAGAGTACATCTACAACACGCGCACGGGCAAGAAAGTCAGAGTTCAGAGGCTGGTGCGCCTCCACGCCGATCAGATGGAGGTGAGGGCGAGTTGCCGGCGGGCCGTCTTGGGTCACCGTTTATCTCCATCTGCGGTGTGCAGATTAAAAACTAGAGAAGTGCATGACTGGCCAGAGGAGTGAAGTTCCTCTTCTGGCTTTAGTCAAGTGTGCAGATAAGAACCACATCCTCCTTGACAACAGAGGAACATGTTTCCATCCACCTCACACACGAAGCAAAACACAAAAAGCTACGAAAGGGTATTTATTAATAAGTAATAAATGTAGTGGAGGGAATTTAACCAGATTGCTTCCTCTGTCTGGTTGTGGTGTTTGAGGACGTGGATGAGGTTTACGCAGGAGATATCTGCGCTCTGTTTGGGATCGACTGTGCCAGCGGAGACACTTTCACATCCAAGACCAGCTCCAACCTCTCCATGGTGAGCCGCCTGAACGCCCTGGGCCATCAAACTGCAGGGAACTGATGGGGTTTTTTTCTAATTTGTTGTCCTGATGCTCACACAGGAGTCCATTCACATCCCAGAGCCTGTCATTTCCATGGCAATTAGGCCATCAAATAAGGTAAAAGGGTTTCTTTTTTAAAACCTGAAATAAGTGCTAATAAAGGATTGTCTCTAAATGTCTTCTTTTTTTTTTCTCTTTACCAGAACGACTTGGACAAATTCTCTAAAGGCATCAACCGTTTCACGAGAGAGGACCCCACTTTCAGAGTAACTTTTGACACCGAGAGCAAAGAAACCATCATCTCAGGCATGGGCGAGCTGCATCTGGAGATCTACTCCCAGGTACACCATCATCCTCATTCAGGTTTACAGCTGCTTTTACTCTCGTTTTGTTCTCCAGTTGTTGCTAATTGGATGTAAATTCAACAGCCAAGAATTCAGGACTAATGTCACTAAGGCTGCGTTCACACACCAGGCAAATGTGACCCAAATCTATTTGGGTTTTTTGCCCATAAGCGACTTGTATCTGACTTTTCCACCGTAGATGGTTTTTCCCAGTTCCAATCTTTTTACTCATAAAAAAAATCCAATCTGTGCCACTTCAATATGTGGAACTATTTCAGATTCATATCAAAGAGTCTGCAGTCTGCAGATGTTGCATTCTGTCCAGCTTTTATGTCGTTGATGTGAGACTTGCATTGTAATTCTGCACCAGAAAAAGCTGGACGCTGTATATCAGGATGCAAATGATGGCTGGAAATTATGATTACGAACTTATGAAGAAGTCGGTGTCAGTGAAACGCATCACATCACAATCAGACCAGGCACGGTTCTGACTACTCATCCAAACAGACTTCTTTACAGATGTTGGTGTCAGTTCTCCATAATCCAAAAATCAGGCTTCTTATATGGTCTTGAATTTTGTTTTAGTTTCACTCAAATTATTATTTTTTTTAAAACTAAAGTACGAAATTATTCAGCTGCAATAAAATAACTTTATTTTTGATCTTTAGCAGGCCAGCAAAAAAAAAAAAAAAGAAAGTCTCCACCTTCTTTCCTTGGAATCATTCACTGGTTTAATTTACCTTGTTAATCCTGCATTAGGCACAGGATTAACAAGACACAGCAATTGTTAAATGCACTTTAAAGTTGTTTTCAACCCTAGCGTGCGGATTCTTTTTCCCCTCCAACGCTTTCTTTCCAGAGGATGGAGCGAGAATACAGCTGTCCCTGTGTGATGGGGAAACCAAAAGTGGCTTTCAGAGAGACGATCACCAGTCCTGTACCGTAAGTCTGCCTCCTAATCCATGCGAGCAGTTCAAAGCACGAGACAAACCGTTAAACGCTTTATTGAGTATAAACTCCAGCTTCTTGTGTGTTTTAAACGGCTTAAGATGCAAAGGGCGGGGGGGGGGAAGAGAAACAGCTAATCTTGCTTCAGATATTGCAGCACGTCTACAAAGAAATAACTGATTACAAAGTGTTGTAACCTCAGTTTTGAAAACAGCAGCACATCAGTTTGGTTTTGCTCGTTTTTCAAATTCGTGAACGTGGGGCAGCTGCTCCGTGTGCAGCACCTTCACGCCCTCTGCTGGAGACCAGGTGAACAGCAGCTTCCACTGAGGAATTTCCTGCAACAAATACACACACTGATAAAACATCTTCATTATAAAACACACAGCTTAGCACAATATTGGGAGATCATTGACCTAATACTTATTTTGAATGTAAATTGATCAGTTTTTATGTAATGGCTTAATGAATTCTGTTTGGGTTTAACATGAAAAAAGATCTAGTTTTCAGCTTTTACTGCATGTGTTTACCTGAGACACCATTTCATGCAGCAGGACGTGACAGTCAAACTTCAGCTGGTCATTCTCTGTTGCCTGTAGCAGACAAAGTAACAGCAAACATGTTTAGTTCAAAGGTTGAAGACTTAATCTGGTGCCGACTTTCAGTTTTTGCGAACATTGGGCGTGAAGAATCATTTATTGGACAGCGAGGGATGGAAGCTGCATTTCTTTGACAGTTCAGACTCAGACGTTGCATTTTCACTCCAGGAATCCTTTTAAAGAATCGTGTTGTTCTCCTGGAGATTAACATGTTTTCGTGTCACAACTTAGCCAGATTTGAGCACACAAATAAGAAATTTGACTTTGGTTCCACTTTTCTCACTTTTCTTTTTAGTTTTTAATAAATAAAAATGGAGATTAGACACATTGTAAAATGCATATGTGCAGTGTTTTTACACAAGAGAAAAGCAGGGATAAATTAGTACAAATATGCTTGATATCTATCTGGACTCTTCAAGTGTTTGTCGTAGTAAAAGCCTGAGGGAATATTATGCAAAATTATGTCCTGAAACAAATCCAAAGTACTTGTGAAGATTTTCACTGAAGCGGGTAAAGATAATGTTGTTAACAGTGTAACAAGTTCTATACCAACATAAGCTGAAAGGCCGCTCAGTGATGAAGAAGCCATGACTCAGAAATCAACACTGCAGTCCGCAATGTCTAAATTTAAAGCAAAAATGAGGAATCACGTAAGCATGACATCATCATCTCCACTGGGAAGCACAGGGGAGGCAGCATGATGGTGTGTGGGTGTATTGCTGCACTTGAGAATAAACAGATGCCGTCTCGAGAAAAGAACCACATATGGACAAGTTGTAGCACTACCTAAAGACATCCGTCAGGAAGCTGAAGTTTGGACAAAAACTGGTCTTTTAAATGGAAAATGAGACCACCAATTTGGTTCTAAAGTGACTCAAGGGCAACAAACATGAAGCTCTGATCTCAGTCCCACAGACAATTTATTGGCAGAGTTGATATGGTGTGTTGGAGCAGAAGAATTTTGTACTAATCATAAAGAGAAAGCTTTCGAAAGAATCAGAAATTACAGCTTTACTTCCAACAAAAATAGCAAATTTAATCTTGGTTTTCACCCCAAGTGTTTTATAAGCCTGGCAGGCCACCAGGCTTTGCTTGCTCCCCCACCAGACTAAGAGTCATTTGTTATTTTAAATTAAAATATTTTAATGTACCACTAACAGTGACAGTAGTGACAGATTAAGCTAGGTTTATAGTGGGCGTGCCGTGGTGGCGTAGGGGATAGCGTGACCCATATTTGGAGGCCTTGAGTCCTCGACGCAGCCGTCGCGGGTTCGATTCCTGGACCTGGCGACATTTGCCGCATGTCTCGCCCCCTCTTCTTCCCCCTTCCTGTCAGCCTACTTTCGTATAAGGGACACTAGAGCCCACAAAAGACCCCCTGGAGAGGTAAAAAAAAAACTTGTAGTCCACGTGTTGAGCTGCCCTAATTGCGTCGTTTCGCACCTGCCTGTTGACCTCACGCGTTATTTCCAAATTATGATGACCGCTTCTGCACCTCCAAATTTTTGTAACTTAACATTTTTTAAACCCGATGGGCCGCTGGTGGACTGCCCTAGCATCCCTACCACCGGACTTAGCAGATTTTCAGGAGGAAACCCTGGAGACCCAATCGGTTTCAGCAGATATTTATACGTAACTTTCCCAGTAAAGTCCTTGTTTGCAGCACGCAGCTTAAACTGCACATTTGGGCTAAAACTCCTGCTATTTTCTACCGTCAAAATGAAATCTAGCAGCTTACCAGCTGAGTGATGTTGGCCACCTGAGCCACGTTGTACAGAGTGTTTTCTGTTGATTCCTTCAGCATAATGAAGCTAGAGGCCACGATGCTCAGGTGCCAGAAAGGAGTCATCTCTGGGTCGATGTGACCGTAGCTGTCTGAAAGACATTTGAGGAGGAGAATCTCATTGAGTGAACCAAACCCTTTTTGGTAATCATCAGCAGTAATCTGCAGCGTCTCTGCTATTGAACATTACCCGGTAGGCGCTCTTCAGTGCGAACGGTTTTGTTGGTCTTGTACTGCTGGTACAAGGCCTCTTCTTCAGATTTGGCATCAAGCTTCAAGATCTCCTCGCATGCGGAGACCTGGACTTGAGGTGAGAGCTGCTTTGCTCCGCTCGGAAAGAAAACCTCGGCGGAGCATTTCTCTTTAGTCTGGTTGTAATAGAAGTGAATGGGAGTAGACAGAAAAAAGGCGTCACCTTAGTGTAAACAGTGAGTCAGGTTAAACCACGCAGTTATTCAGCCAAGTCTTCCTTTATCGGGCAGTCGGTTCTGATCAGGCCCGGTTAGACCTGCTGACTGTAACACCAGAGATTACCCAACTGTTTAAACTTCAGTCTTTCCTAAGACTTGCCTAATATTTCTTTCAATAAACACATTGGGAAGAGAAAACTGCCAAATTTCAAAAAAGGGGAAGATGGGCAAAACGCGGAAGATGGCGACAATAATCCAATTCAACAGGGCAAAAGTCTATTTAAAGGTTTTATTTCAGTATCTATGAGAGAAACAAGTACTGAAGAGGAAAAGCTGTTTCTAAAAATATCCACACATTCAAAACAGACGGTAAATTTAGAATGAGACACAGATCTAGAGATGCACCGAGAAATCGATTGGTGACAGGAATTGTCCAGTCGATTCTTACTCTTAACTTGCTGGTGAGAAACTCCAAAAAAATCCTACTATTTTCCAATAATTGAATGTACCATATAAGTGCCTCCAAGTAGCAGTAACAACGCTTCTCTTTGATCTGGAGGATTTTCCTCAGGACAGACTCCAGGTTTGACTGTTTAGGTATCAGTAAAATAAAGTTAGAGGTGCACAGAAATGTTAAAGTAATGTAAGCTGTATTTTTTTAATGACATGCCTGCAATTCATTCAGGCTGCAGGAGAGCGAGAGAAATCAAGACTTAGAATATAACAGGCAGACTAAACATAGAACAAAGTCGCACTGTTTTATTCTTTGAAATTGTTATTAAACATGTCTGCTTTGGAAATACTGGCAGCCTTTAGGAAATCTCTGAACAAAAAAACGTTTTTTTTTTAATAAAACACAGAACAGTGTTTCCAGTAATGCTAGCTACAGTATCAATGTAAGACTTCTGTTGATTTTTTCATCCTTAATGTAAAATATCACTAAAGCAGCTTAATCAACTATCAGTCTTTGCTAGAAAACATTTGAAATGTGTTTGTATCTTATATTACTATCATTAAAGATAAAGCGGCGTCAGCCATAAACCACAAAACTGTTGATTCGTGCAACTCTGGTTAAAACCCTTTGATGCAAACAGCAGCTTTAACAACAAAGTGAAGTTTCTCCTACGTTGCTGATGATCTCGTGCACCGATATCTCCAGCTGATACTTTCTCCCGGAGTCTGCCACTTCCTGTTGGGAACATCCAGAGTTGAGCTGATCAAAACATGCAGATTGTGAAACGTTTGCTGCTCGGCAGCAAAGATGAACCTGACCTCCGCGTTCCCACTGTGGACCTCCTTCAGTCCAAACAGTTTGTAAGGGGAGCCGTAGCGCGCGTTGAGGTAGTGCTGGACCAACTTGGCGGCCCTCTGGGCGGGGTAGTGGTTGGGGTTCAGCTCACCTGTCGCCATCACATCCTCCTCCGCTGCCACCGCTTCTTTCTGTGCACAGAGAGAGAGGAAATGTAAACTCCTTATGGACTTTGACCCCCTGGGTGCTCGCTGGGTGGGGCTGCTGTCTTCAGCTTGGACACGTTTACAGAGGAGAGTAGAAAGTAGAACGAACATGCGAGAGCAAAAAGGGTGAATCAAAGAGCTTCTTGCCTGGGCTGCAGTGCTGAAGCTTTGACTGGGTGAATGCTTTCTCCGTTCAGTCCTCCAAATCAGCTGCTCCTCCCGCAAACAAAAGCATTACTTCCTCCTTTGACAGCCGAGCTCCTCTAGCTCTACCCCTTTTTAAAGAGACAGGATGCTTCTCCTGCTCAGCAGTTTTACAGCATTTGCAGTTAAAGCAATGGACATTTAAGCCCAGAATTATTCACAGGTCTGTTTCTCTGTTTTGTTTGCAATTAGAAATTTGGAAAGCATTTCTAAAAAGACTACTATTATGACTGGAGAGCATGTTATGAACAAAAAAATAAATAAATAAAAATCAGAAGGGCTCATTTCCATCACCCTAATCTTTAACTTCCTCCGCATATTCTCTATCGGGTTACTTTCAGGACTCTGGTAAAGGTTCGTCTGAAGAAACATGTCAGTAAAACTAAGATTATTTTTCAATTTTCAATCTGCCAGGGATTAATTTTGTGCTCAAGTGTAAACATTGTCACCTGCATAGAAGCACAACATGGCATGAAATGTTTTACTCCAGAAACTTTCAACAAGTAATTTGTTTTAATGAAGTTTCTGTGCAAAATCAATGAAACCTTGCAAATTACAATCCAGTGCAACCAAAAACAAACACAATTCATTTGATTAAAAATCCCAAAATAACAAATTAAATCAAAATCCATTCAAAATAGACCTTTGTATGATGACGAGTCTCCTGCTTCGTTTTCACTTTTTGTTGTCATCATGCTGGCAGGTTCTTAAAATATTTTGTGCTCAAAGAGATCCAGCCACACGTTGTTCCTTCCCAAATGTATTCACTCCAATATATATCAAAACTATCATAATCATCTGGCTCACTTTAATTTATCGTATCATTAATTGAACAGTCGTTTACTGCGACAAGATTAGCCACGACAAACTTTGGGTTCAGTCCATCATGCTGGTTCAAACCGCGACTCCTTCGTCTCTTGTGTTTTCAGATTTGACTTCACCCATAAGAAGCAGAGCGGCGGCTCCGGGCAGTACGGTAAAGTCACCGGGGTCCTGGAGCCACTGGAGCCCGAACACTACACCAAGCTGGAGTTCGAAGATCAGACCATCGGAACCAACGTCCCCAAGCAGTTTGTGCCGGCTGTGGAGAAGGTGTGCGCTTTTATTGCTCGGCAGCGGCACATACTGTATGCCTAAAGTTGAGAAATATTTTTAAAAAGTGTGAAAGAAATAAAAAATAAGCAATAACTTGAAGACCAAAAAGATCGGCAACACATCCAGGGATTTATAAGTGCTCTGTGGCAACCCCATTCTGCTTATGATTCATCACGGTGGGGATTTACCACTTGTGACAAAAATTTTATATAAAGAAAGAAAAGAATAATTCAACTTGAAATAGTCAATTTTGTTTCAAATCCAGCAGCGGTGAGTAGAAGTAGCTGAAAGTGCAATTTTACTCTTATTTTTATTGTTGAAGGTTTAAGTGCTCTACAGTACCGTAACTGTCAAAATAACGTCAAGCTCTCCAGTATTTTTCTTTTTTTTTTTTTTACAATTTCTTCCATGTTTCTCGTGCTGCAGGGCTTCAGGGAGGCCTGCGAGAAGGGACCCCTCAGCGGA